>NW_004443947.1:23640038-23653177 GCF_000243295.1 Trichechus manatus latirostris | reverse complement strand
CAAGGGAGAATGAAGAGAACAGGATACAGAGAAAAGATTAGTCCAAAGAACTAATGGACCACATCTATCAAGGCCTCCACCAGACTGAGTCTGGTACAGCTAGATGGTGCCCGGCTACCACCACTGACTGCTCTGACCGGGATCACAACAGAGGGTTCTGGACAGAGCTGGAGTAGTATGTAGAACAAAATTCTAACCCACAAAAAGGAGACCAGATTTACTGGCCTAAAGGAGACTGAAGAAACCCCAAGAGTATGGCTCCCAGACACCCGTTTAGCTCAGTGGTGAAGTTACCTCCGAGGTTCACTGTTCAGCCTGGGAGTGGACAGCCCTGTAAAACCAAATGAGCCTAATGAGGTACAGGATTCCAGTGACAAGGGCCAGAAGGCAGAAGGGGACAAGGAAGCTGGTGATAGGGAACCCAAGGTTGAGTTAGGATATTGTTGATGTGTTGTGAGATTGTTAACCATTGTCACAGGGCAACATTTGTAGTAACTGTTAAATGAGAAACTTTTTTATTCTGTAAGACTTCATCTTAAGTGAGAATAACAGCACAATTGGAAGAGCGTAGTCAATGTCACTGAACTGTGTATGTAGTAGAAATTTTTGAAACGGTATATCTTTGGCTATGTGTATTTTCACCAAAAAAAAAAAAAAGGAAAAGGGTTGAGAATTTAGAGGGTTAATAGGTTGTGGGGTTGTTAATCAATGTCATAAAGCAACATGTGTACTACTGTTTCATGAGAAGCTGTTTGTTCTGTAAGCCTTCACCTGAAGTACAATAAAATAAAAAAAATAGAAAGGAAAAAGAACAGCAAAGCTCCCAGGGATCCCACCAGTGTGGCTATGACGTCTGGGGAAGTTGTTCTCAGATGGTGCAGTACAGCCTGGCTAAAAGGCGTAGAGGTATTCAGCACCAGGTATTCAGGGTACAGGAAGAGAAGGAAGGTATAGAGAGATGAGAAAATAAATAATGAAGAAAGACAGAGAGGGAAAAGAAAACAAAACAAATTTTTTAAAAAAAAGAACAAGAAAAGCCCCCCAAAAAACAGAAAAAAAAAAAAACCCACAAAAAAAGAAATGCCCTCAGGGATCCCGCCACGTGTCTGCACAAGCCGAGGGTATAGGCTAGAATGGGCTCCCAACTCGAGAAAAGGAAAAGAAAACAAAGAAACAATTCAAAACAAACAAACAAACAAAAGCCCCGGGATCCTACCAGCATGGCAGCCCAGACTGGGAAGCAGTTCCACACTTGAACGGAGCTCCACAGCCCCTCAGGAAGATGCAAAGATGGTGCACGGAGCCAGGTATTTGAGCGAAAGGAGGGGGAGGTGGTGAGAGGTAAGGAAGAAATCAAAAGAAGTGGAAAAAAGCAACACTAGCAGCCAACAAATGGCACTCAGGGAGACGGCCAGTGTGGGCAGGTGGAATCCAAGCAGCCGGTGCTTCCCGGCCAAGAGACTGTGGCTGCAGGAAGCAAAGTAGGTTGAGTGGGGGTGAAGAAGGGTGGGGGTGGGAAAGCGTATATTGCAAATTACTGGCTGTTTTGTCTCCTGCTAGAAGCTCTGTGAAGCTGCTTTCTCATACCCCCTATTTACTGGTCTCTGATAGGAGTCCAAGATGGCATTAGCTGATAGGGGACCTCTGCATGAATCTCTCCTCACTCTCCATTCTCTGTCAATTTTCTCACTACTTTTGGTGCTTGGCTGAATTCTTTATCTTTTCATTTGATGTTTTGGGGTTTCAGGGTTACTGTTTTCTCTGTTTGGCTTAGTTTTTCAGATCTTTGCTGTGGAGGGATGGCGGGGTGCTTCTGCCTAGAGCGCCGTTTTGCTGGAAGTCTCCCTGGTTTGGGTTTTTAAATGTGCTTTCTAGGGTGGAGTTCACCATAGTGCCTATATATGCCTGTGGGAGTCAAAGTGGAATGTCTCATGGTGTAGCAATTTTAAAAGGCTAAGGAACATTGTATTAGACGTTTATGTACCATCCTTGTGACCCCTGTGAGTATAGTACAGCAAACAATGCCTGTTGTTGTTGTGTGCTGTGGAGTCGATTCCGACTCATAATGACCATGTGACAGAGTAGAACCTCCTCACAGGGTTTTCTAGGCTGTAATCTTTACAACCAGGTCAAAGATTGCCATATGTTTCTCCCACAGAGCCACAGGATGAGTTTGAACCATCAACCTTTCAGTACTCAGCTGAGTACTTAACCGTGTGCCATCAGGGCTCCTTAAATAAGACCTAGGTCTCTGGAATTACTGTTCTGCCACTTACCAGCTATGTAGACTCAGCAAAGTTATTTAACTTCGGGGAACCTTGGATTTCTCCTCTGAACATTAGTACAATAATAAGATCTATCTCAGAAAGTTGTCATGAAGATTAAATGGGATAAGGCATCTGTCTGGTATAGAGTAAGCTATCAACTGTTAACAACTACCAATATTATTGTTACTTTAATACTTACAAAATGCTTAGCCATGAGCCTAACACATACCAAAGCCCATTGCCGTCGAGTCGATTCTAACTCATAGCGACCTTATAGGAAAGAATAGAACTGCCCCATAGGGTTACCAAGGAGCAGCTGGTAGATTCAAACTGCTGACCTTTTTGTTAACAGCCAAGCTTTCCACTGCACCACCAGGGCTCCTAACATATAGTGAGTGCCAAATAAGTCTTAGCTATTGTTATATTTATTATTACTTTTTAAAAAGTCTGCTGAATCAGGGCACAATTCTGACAATCCCCAACCTTATGTTGGAAGCTTCATTTCTCTTCTTCTCTCTGGGTGACACTTGAAACACCAAATAAGCCACTACAAGTGTTCCTTTAGTGGGTAAAGGAACTTTTAAACTTCACTATTCCGTCATTTTGCACAGAACTTCTGCTTTATCCAGAGCAGATTTGTCTAATAGAACTTAGGTAGGACACTGAACTGCTTTTACAATAGGTGCTATCATTTAAGCTTCACATTTGTCATATTCCTGCTGGAATTAGCTGTCTTAATTCATCTTGTATTTGTTACAATGTGTTCAGCTAAAACAAAGGATATCTGTTTTGCTCCATTTTGTCCTACTATCCCAGGGCTCAGGCTATGTAGTAACAGTGAATCTTCTTAAGAATCATAAAAGATAAAATTGATTGAGTGCTTTCTATGTGCTAAGCATGATAGTAAGTGCTTTCTATGTGTGAACTCTTTTAATCCTTGGAAAGCAAACATGTGCATTGGGTCATTACCATTAACCCATTCCACACGTGAGAAAGCTGAGGTTAAAGAACCTATTCAATGTATCGCAAGTGTTGAGCTGGATCTCAGACTTATAGTGGTTGGATTCCAGAGCCTGTGAACTTAATTGCTGTAGAGCCACTCTTTAAAATGTCATCAGGAATATATGTGCCCACACTGTGGTTCAACTGACCTTCCCAACACTAAGTTTTACTGTCTTTGAAGGCACAAACCACATTGCATTCGTCTTTGAATCCTCCTTCCGCCTTTTGATGTGTCTAGTACATGGTGAGTTCTCAAAAAAAGAACTCATTAAATACTTATTGAGTGATTTCATTGTTGGTTGTTGTGATATAATCATTGCAAATGAGTTTGAAGAGCAAAATTTCTAACATTGTTTTGTAAGGAGGAACATGGAGACCATGATAATAGTTTCCAAGTTACTAGATCATAGAATATTATTGTACTCCAACCCCTCAAGTGGATAAATGGGAAATTTGGAGCTATCTGTCCTCTTGATACCCTAAACTTCATTTCCAAGGGTGTGGTTGATTAACTCTAAAATCATACCATGTGTCCAGAGTCCAGTAATGGGCTATATCTGATGTGTGAATGAATTTAATTGTGGGCCCAGATGTTACATTCAGGAGCAATTTCTCTGGGATCTGAGGAGGTGGTCCCACACAGATCAATAGGGAAGGAGAAAATTTGTAGTGATGTGTTAAAAGCAATCCTTGCCAAGGGGAAGGGTGGCTGAACTACTTCTGCCAGGGAGTCAGGATGGTGTATGGGATTTAAAAGAAATGCAAACTGTGTGTGCTTACTTTTCAAAACATCTGTGTTAGCCAAATCCCCACATATGGGACATCAGGAGAGAGAAAACATAAGCCACTCAAGAACAAGTACTGCATTTTGTCTTAAGTGGAAGAGCTTTGGAAGTAAGGTTCAAATTTTACCCAAGCTGTAACTAAAATCGTTAAGTTGTTGAACTGCAGACATTTGGCCCTAGGTTTTGTTATTTTATTTTTGATGATGATAACATTGCTGTATCAGGATTCTTTTTGTTGCAGCTGACATAACTCAACTTGCTGTAAGCAGTAAAACAAACAAGAAGCTTTCAATAAAGCTCTTTTACCAAACAGACCAGAGCAGATATGACTTTACATATTGCTTGATGCAGGAATCACCAGAACCCTGTCTCTCTCTCTCCCTTTCTTTGTGACCTGTGCCTCTGTGCTGGCTCTATTGTCAGGCTCCACAGACACCCAGAATGACTGCAGCAGGCCCAGATCCTACCTTCCCTCGAATTCACTTCCCAGAAGGAGCAAATGATGGTCTCTTTCCAGGACTCCTGTCAAAGTCTCATTGTGCTCATTGTAAGGAAACATTTAAAGGTGGCAAATCTCAGTGGTTAAGTCAGCTGAGCCAAATCATTTAGAGGGATGACCAAAAAAAAAAAAAAAAATCGATGCCACCCTGAGAAAAAAATAGAGCTGATGTTTCAGGTCCACAAATTATATCTCTCTCAGTCATCTTTGTTGAATAATATGGGAAAAAATGACTAAAAATTGTGGTGCCTGGGTGTAACCAGTCTTAAGCCTCATGGCAAAAAGTGAAATTAAAATTTGGAATCTCAGAAGAAGGTATTTTGACAGACGTGATTATGGCTGGAAGAATGGCATTTAACAATAAAAGCTATTGTATGGCATTTTAAACTTTTTAGGAAGATTTTACGCACAATTTTTTGCATTAAAAAACACTTATTGTGTAGATATTGTTGTTGATGTTATTGTCATTAGTTATCATCAAGTCAGCTCCAACTCATAGCAAGTTTGTATATAGCAGAACAAAACATTGGCCGGTGCTGTACCATCTTCATGATCATTGGTATGTATGAGTCCATTGTTTCAATTATTGTGTCAATCTATCGCATTGAGGGTTTCCCTCATTTTTGCTGACCCGCTACTTTACCAAACATGATGTCCTTTTTTAGTAATTCATCTTTATAACTGAGGACTGGAGTTACAGTTACCATTATGGAGCCCTTACCACATTCCAGGGACTTTGAATATAATCTTATTTAATCCTCAGAACCACCCTATTCTACAGGTGAGGCAAACAAAGCTCAGAGAGTTTAAGTGATTTGCCTGAGGTCACTCAGCTAGTAAGAGGTGGACCAGAAGCTTAAACCACCTATGCTTTTAATTCCTATACTGGTGTTTTCCAAACTTCTGGCATTGTCCTACCACCTTCATGATCTTTTTGTCACCGGCTTTATTAAAATACCTACTCTAGCCTCATTCTAAGCAACACTATTTGTTAGGTGATGTTACTGAGGGTGTATTTTTTCTAAAGCACACTTAGATAAACATAAAGGTGTTCACATTTTAAAAACCCATTCATGCATCCCCTAAAGATATCTCATGTGCCATCAGCGATAGCATCTGACACATTACAAAACATGTTCTATGCTATGCAATTGACTCACCTGCTAGCTGGCAGCAGTTTCAGGACCAAAGCTTAGACTTACAGGTAGGCAATTTCCATGGGAAGTTTTTTGTTTGTTCCTTTCCAGGAAAAGAGGCACAAATTTATCAGCTGAATGGGGATGTGATCATTTTCAGTTCCTTCCCATCCAGAGTTGGCTTCCCCAATAACAACCCCATACTGGGCCCACTTCCTGCCTTTGCTTGTGGGTGAGACACACCTGCTATTTAAAGCTAACCCAACTCTTCAAGCCCCACTAACACTTGAAGCCATTTATTGTTTTACAACTTGTGTGAGGTTTTTTTTTTTTTTAATTGTGCTTTAAGTTGAAGTTTGCAGTTCAAGTTAGTTTCTCATACAAAAATGTATACACACAATGTTATGTGACCCTAGTTCTGTCCCTATAGACAGCACACTCCTTTTCACCCTGGATTTCCCGTATCCGTTCAACCAGCTCCTGTCCCTTTCTGCCTTCTCAGCTCACCTTTGGACAGGAGCTCACCTTTTAGACTCATATATCTACTTGAACTAAGAAGCCCACTCTCCACGAGTATTATTTTATGTCTTATAGTCCAGTCTAATCTTTTTCCAAAGTGTTGGCTTCGGGAATGGTTTTAGTTTTGGCCTAACAGAGAGTCCAGGGGCCATGTCTTCCAGGCTCCCTCCAGTCTCAGTCAGACCATTAAGTCTGGTCTTTTTACTAGAATTTAAGTTCTGCACCCTATTTCTCCTGCTCTGTCAGGGACTCTCTGTTGTGTTCCCTGTCAGGGCGGTCATTGATGGTAGCCAGGCACCATCTAGTTCTTCTGGTCTCAAGCTGATGGAGTCTCTGATTTATGTAGCCCTTTCTGTCTCTTAGGCTAATACTTTCCTTGTGTCTTTGGTGTTCCTCATTCTCCTTTGCTCCAGGTGGGTTGGGACAAATTGATGTATCTTAAATGGCCACTCGCTAGCTTTTAAGACTCCAGATGCCATTCACCAAAGTGGGATGCAGAACATTTTTTTAATAAACTTTGTTATGCCAATTGACCTAGATGTCCCCTGAAACCATGGTCTCCAGACCCCTTCCCCTGCCACTCTTCCCTTGAAGTGTTTGACTGTATTCAGGAGACTTCTTAGCTTTGGTTTAGTCCAGTTGTGCTGACTTCTCCTGTATTGTGTGTTGTCCTTCCCTTCACCTAAGATAATTTTTCTCTATTCTCTAGTTACTGTATGCCCCTCTCCTGACATCCCTACCCTCATAACTGTCAAAGAATGTTTTCTTCTGTGTTTAAACCTTTTGTTGAGTGCTTATAATAGTAATCTTATGCAATATGTGTCCTTTTTCGACTAATTTCACTCAGCATAATGCCTTCCAGATTTATCCATGTTATGAGATGTTTCATAGATTAATCATTCTTTATTGTTGTGCAGTATCCCACTGTGTGCATATAGCATAATTTGTTTATCCATTTGTCTGTTGATGGGCACCTAGGTTGTTTCTATCTTTTTGCTCTTGTGAACAGTGCTGCAATGAACATGGGTGTGCCTATGTCTATGCATGTGATGGCTCTTACTTCTCTAGGATATATTCCAAGGAGTGGGATTGCTGGATCGTATGGTATTTCTATTTCTAGCTTTTTAAGGAAGTGCCAAATTGATTTCCAAAGTGGTTGTACCATTTTACATTCCCACCAACAGTGTATAAGTGTTCCAGTCTCTCCACAACCTCCCCAACATTTATTATTTTGTGTTTTTTGGATTAATGCTAGCCTTGCTGGGGTGAGATGGTATCTCATTGTAGTTTTGATTTGCGTTTCTCTAATGGCTAATGATTGTGAGCATTTCCTCATGTATCTGTTAGCCTCCTGAATGTCTTCTTTGGTTAAGTTCCTGTTCATATCCTTTGTCCATTTTTTGATTGGGTTACTTGTCTTTTTGTTGTTGAGGTTTTGCAGTATCTTGTAGATTTTAGAGATTAGACCCTGATCCTGTTTGTAGTAACCAAAAATTTTTTCCCAGTCTGTAGGTTGTCTTTTTACTCTTTTGGTGATTTCTTCTGATGAGCTTAAGTGTTTGATTTTTTTTTCCTTTTTTTTTTAAATTGTACTTTAGATGAAGGTTTACAGAACAAACTAGCTTCTCATTAAATGGTTCATATATTGTTTTGGTTAACAATCCCATGACATGTCAGTACTCTCCCTTCTGGACCTTGGGCTCCTTATTACTAGCTTTCCTGTTACCTCCTGCCTTGGAGTCCTTGCCCCTGGGCTGGTGTGCCCCTTTAGTCTCATTTTGTCCTTTGAGTCTGTCTAATCTTTGGCTAAAAGGTGAACCTCCGGAGGAGCTTCATTACTAAGCTAAAAGGGTGTCAGGGGCCATAATCTCAGGGTTTCTTCAGTTTATGTCAGGCCAGTAAGTCTGGTCTTTTTTGAGTTAGAATTTTGTCCTACGTTTTTCTCCAGCTCTGTCCAGGACCTTCTATCGTGATCACTGTCAGAGCAGTCAGTGGTGGTAGCCTGGCACCATCTAGTTGTATTGGACTCATTCTGGCGGAGGCCCTGGTAGTTGTAGTCTATTAGTCCTTTGGACTAATCTTTTCCTTGTGTCTTTAGTTTTCTTCATTTTCCGTTGCTCCTGAAGTGGTGAGACCAGTGGAGTGTCTTAAATGGCAGCTCACAGGCTTTTAAGAACCCAGACACTACTCACCAAAGTAGAATGTAGAACATTTTCTTTATAAACTATATTATGCCAATTGAGCTAGATGTTCCTTGAGATCACGGTCCCCACAGCCCTCAGCCCAGTAACTTGTCCCTCAGGGAGTTTAGATTTGTCCATGGAGTTTCCATCACCTTACCCTGAGAAAGTTGTGCTAGCTTCGCCAGTATTGTGTACTCTTACCCTTCACCAAAGATACCACTTATCTATTGCCTATTTAGAACAATCATAACGATCAAAGATTGTTTCTTTTTGTGTGTAAACCTTTTCATGAGTTTTTATAGTAGTGGTCTCCTACAGTATTTGTCCTTTTGTGATTGACTTATTTCACTCAGCATAATACCCTCCAGATTCATCCTTGTTGTGAGATACTTTGCAGATTCATCATTGTTCTTTATTGTTGCATAGTACTCCAGTGTGTGTATGTACGATAGTTTGTTTATCCACTCATCTATTGATGGGCCTCTAGGTTGTTTCCATCTTTTTGCTATTGTGAACAATGCTGCAATGAACATCGGTGTGCATATGTCTATTCGTGTGATGACTGTTATTTCTCTAGGATATATTCCTAGGAATGGGATTGCTGGATCGTATGGTATTTCTATGTCTAGCTTTCTAAGGAAGTGCCATATCATTTTCCAAAATGGTTGTACAATTTTGCATTCCCACCAGTGGGTAAGAGTTCGAATCTCCTGCAGCCACTCTGTTTTTTTGATTCATGCCAGTAATGCCGGGATGAGATGTTATCTCATTGTGGTTTTGGTTTGCATTTCTCTAATGGCTAGTGAACGCGAGCACTTCCTCATGTGTCTGTTAGCTGCTTGAATGTTTTCTTTGGTGAAGTGTCTGTTCATTTCCTTTGCCCATTTTTAAATTGGATTATTTGTCTTTTTGTGCTAGAGGTGTTGGATTTTCTGGTAGATTTTAGAGATTAGACCTCTGTCAGATTTCTAATAGTCAAAATTTTTTTCCCAGTCTGTAGGTTCTCTTTTTACTCTTTTGGTGAAGTCTTTTGATGAGCATGAGTGTTTAGTTTTTAGAAGATCACAGTTATCTAGCTTAACTTTTGGAGTTCATATGTTGTTAGTTATGGTTTGTATCCTGTTAATTCCGTGTATTAAGGTCTCTAACATTGATCCTATTTTTTCTTCTATGATCTTTATAGTTTTTGGTTTTAGATTTAGGTCTTTGATCCATTTTGAATTATTTTTTATGTATGGTGTGAGGTATGGGTCCTATTTCATTTTTTTGCAGATGGACATCCAGTTTTGCCAGCACAATTTGTTAAAAAGACTGTCTTTTCCCCATTTGATGGAATTTGGGACTTTGTTAAAGATCAGGTGACCATAAGTGGATGGATTTACATTTGGGTTCTTGATTCTGTTCCGTTGGTCAATGTGTCTGTTGTACCACTACCAGGCTGTTTTGACTACCATAGCTCTATAGTAGGTTCTGAGGTCAGGTAGTGTGAGTCCTTCTACTATATTCTTCTTCAATAATGCTTTACATATCCAGGGCCACTTCCCTTTCCATATAAAGTGAATGATTGTTTTTTCCATCTCTTTAAAGAATGTTGTTGGTATTTGGATAGGGATTAAATTGTATTTGTAAATTGCTTTGGGTAGAATTGTCATTTTCACAATGTTGAGTCTACCTATCCATGAGCATGGTATGTTTTTCCATTTATGTAGATCTCCTTTGGTTTCTTGCAGTAGTGTTTTGTAGTTATCTTTGTAGATCTTTTACATCCCTGGTTAGATTTATTCCTAAGCATTTTATCTTTTTAGGGAATATTATAAATGGTATTGCTTTCCTGATTTACTTTCCATCGTTCTCTTTATTGGTGTATAGGAATCCAGTGAATTTTTTTTATGTTTATCTTGTATCCTGCTACTCTGCTGAATCTTTCTATTAGTTCCAGTAGTTTTCTCATGAAGTCTTTTGGGTTTTCTATATATAGTATCATATCATCTGCAAACAGGGACAGTTTTACTTCTTCCTTACTAATTTGGATGCCCGTTTTTTTCTTTTTCTTGCCTTATTGCTCTAGCTAGGACTTCCAGCACAATGTTAAATAGGAGTGGTGATAAAGGACATCATTGTCTTGTTCCTGTTCTCAAGGGGAATGTTTTCAGCATCTCTCCATTAAGAATGATGTTGGCTGTTGGTTTTCTATAGATGCCCTTTATTATGTTGAGTAATTTCCCTTCTATACCTATTTTATTGAGAGTTTTTATCAGGAATGGGTGTTGGACTTTGTCGAAAGCCTTTTCTGTGTCGATTGAGATGATCATGTGAGTCTTTTATTTATTTAGTGGATTACGTTGATTGATTTTCTAATGTTGAACCATTCTTGCTTACCTGCTATGAATCCTACTTGGTCATGGTGTATTATTTTTTTAATATGATTCTGAATTCTATTGGCTAGAATTTTGTTGAGAATTTTTGCTTCTATATTCATGAGAAATACTGGTCTGTAATTTTCTTTTTTTGTGGTGTCTTTGCCTGGTTTTGGTAACAGGGTTATGTTGGCTTCATAGAATGAATTTGGAAGTATCCCTTCCATTTCTATGTTCTGAAATAGTTTCAGTAGTACTGGTGTAAGATTTTCTCCAAATGTTTGGTAGAAGTCTCCAGTGAAGCCATCTTGGCCAGGGTTTTTTTTCATTGGGAGTTTTTTTTATTACCTTTTCAATCTCTTCTCTTGTTATGAGTCTGTTAAGATTTTCAAGATCACTTTGTGATAGTTTGGGTCAGTAGTGTGTTTCTAGAAGTTTGTCCATTTCCTCTAGATTTTCAAATTTGTTTGAGTATAGTTTTTCATAATACTCTGTTATGATCCTTTTTATTTCAGTTGGGTTTGTTGTAATATCCCCCATTTCATCTCTTTTTTGGGTTGTTTGTATCCTCTCCTGTTTTTCTTCTGTCAGTTTGGCTAGTGGTTTGTTGATTTTGTTGATCCTTTCAAAGAATCAACTTTTGGTTTTGCTTATTCTTTCTATTGTTTTTCTATTCTCTACTTCATTTATTTCTGCTCTGATCTTTATTATTTCCTTTCTTCTGGTGACTGTAGGTTTCTTTTGCTGTTCTCTTTCTATTTATTTGAGTTGTGTAGCTAATGTTTTATTTTTGTCCCTTTCTTCTTTTTTGATGTGTGCATCTATTGCTATAAATTAACCACTGAGCACTGCCTTCACTGTGTCCCAAAGGTTTTGGTGTGATGTGTTTTCATTCTTGTTTGATTCTAGGAATTTTTTTATTCCATCTCTGATTTCTTCTGTTACCCAGTGGTTTTTAAGCAGGGTGTTATTTAGTTTCCATATAATTTTTTTTTTTTCCCTTGCTCTTCCTGTTGTTAATTTCTACTTTGATGGCATTCTGATCAGAGAAGATACTTTGTATTACCTCAGTGTTTTGGATTTGTTGAGGGTTGCTTTGTGGCCTAATATGTGGTCTATTCTGGAGAACATTCCATGTGCACTGGAAAAGAATGTGTACTTTGCAGCGGAGTATTCTATATATGTGTCTGAGTTCAACTTGGCTGATTGAGGCCTTTAGATTTTCTGTATCTTTGCTGAGTTTCTTTCTAGATGTCTGTCCTTTACTGAAAGTGATGTGTTAAAGTCTCCTACTATTATTGTGGAACTATAGATTTCTCTTTTCAGTGCTGTTAATGTTTGTTTTGTGTATTTTGGAGCCCTGTCATTGGGTGCATAGATATTTATTATGGTTATGTCTTCATGCCAGATTGTCTCTTTAATCATGATATAGTGCCGTTCTTTGTCTTTTATGGTGGATTTTGTTTTAAAGTCTATTTTATCTGAGATTAGTATTGCCACTCCTGCTGTTTTTTGGTGACTGTTTGCTTGATATATTTTTTTCTATACTTTGATTTTTAATAAATTTATGTCTTTGTTTCTAAGGTGTGTCTCTTGTACACAGCATATTGATGGATCCTTTTTTTTTTTTTTAAATCCATTCTGTCACTCTTTGTCTCTTTATGGGTGCATTTAGACCATTTATGTTCAGTTTAATTATTGATAGGTGTGAGTTTACTGCTGTCATTTTGTAGTGATTTTTTTGGGGGTGCTTAAAATTTCTTTGTTCCTCTTACTCCTCTGTGCTGAATTCCTTTTGTTTGTGGATTTTTTTTTTTCATTCCTTTTGTTTTTGTAGATTTTGTTTTTACTGAGACTTTTTGTTTTTCTTCTTTTTTTGATGAATAGGTTTGTTAACTTTCTTTGTGGTTACCTTGAAATTTACCCTTATCTTTCTAGGTTTAAACTAGTCTACTATTACTTGGTATTGTCTTGCCTTCCTCTCCATTAGAAAGTTATATACCTATACCATTTATTGCCTCTTTTATTGCTCTGACGTTGCCGTCATTTGCAGATTAACCTCTCTGGTTCCCTGTTGTAAATCATTTGGTTTTGAATAGTCCTTGAAAGTTCATTTCCTAGGTTGGTATCTGGCTAGCGTAATCTTGCATCCTAGATTCAGGCTGTCGTCTGATGTTGTTTGTTCTCACGCCAAAGGACTCCCTTTAATAATTCTTGTTAGTTTGGTTTGGTTTTCACATATTCCTTTAATTTCTGTTTATCTGGAAATGTCCTAATTTCATCATCATATTTGAACGAGAGTTTTTCAGGATATATTATTCTTGGTTGGCAATTTTTTTCTTTCAAGGTTTTATATGTCATCCCATTGCCTTCTTGCCTGCATGATTTCTG
>NW_004443947.1:23635069-23639524 GCF_000243295.1 Trichechus manatus latirostris | reverse complement strand
CCATTTTTTTCTATGTATTTTCCATGAATTTGTCTGCCTTTTCAATGAATTTGTCTATTTTTTCCTCTTTTTTGTCTGCTTTTTGCTTCAATTCTTGGATAACTCTGAATATTAGAGATTTCAATTCCCTAGCAGGTAATTCCAGTGCCTTTTCTTCTACTGGAACGTCATCTGGTATTTTATTTTGGATGCCTACTGGAAGCATCCTGTCCTCTTTCTTTATATGTTTTGATATTGTTTGCTGTCTTCAGGACATTCAGTAGTTATTTTCTTTGTTTATTGATTGAGATTTGTATGTTTCATCCTGTTCTTTTGTTTTATTTGGTTATGTCTGAGAAGGTGGGCTGTGTGCTCTTTGTTGTTTGCTCATGTGTGGACATGATAATTTTCACCTCCTTGTCCAATGGTTGGGTCAGTCACTCAGCTATGGTGCAGCAGGGCAGGTCCAGCTGAAGAGGAGTGGCTGAGAAAGGCTGTTTGTGGCATGTACTGGGGCCAGCAAGGTGAAATAGGGGTCAGTGCAGGGAAGCTTCCAGTAGGTCATTCCTGTGCTGCTCAGGAGTGCAATGTTCAGCACAAGGTGCAGATACTCAGGAGGGAAGAGCTAGGTTGGGTACGGGAAAGAACAGAGAGAGGAGAGAGAAAGAGGAGCCAAAAAAAAAAAAGTGCTGGGGGAACCTGCCATTGGAGTGGAGAGATGGCAAACCAAGAAATAAAGAGAATAAAAAATAAATAAATAAAAATTTTTAAAAAGAAAGAAAGAAAGAAAATGACCCTAGGGATTCCACCAATGCGGCTGTGTGGATCAGGGAGGTGGCTCCCATGCCACACAGTATAACCTGGCCAGAAAGGGTGCAGATGATACACACACCAGGTCTTCAGGAGACAGGAAAAGAAGGTAAGTAGAAAGAGATGAAAAACCGAGAAATGATATAAAATAAAAAGGAAAAAAGAAAGAGAAAATAAATAAACAAAAGGTAAAAAAAGCCCCCAGGGATCCCACTAGCGTGGAGGCTCAAACCAGGGTAGCAGCTCCCCAGCCAGGCAGTGCTTCAAAAGCCTGTCAAGAAGAAGCAAAGATGGCACACGAGGTCAGGTGTTTAAGAGAAAGGAGGGGGAGGAGTTGAGAATCAGGGAAGAAACCAAAAGAGGCCAAAAAAAGTAACACCAGTAACAAAGAAATGGCAGTGAAGAAGCCAGCCAGTGTAGGCAGGGCAAAAATGTGAGGCATGAAACTGAGCCTCCCTTGCCCTGGTTGCAGCCCGCTGGGAAGCTTCAGATCAGCCTGCCGGGAAGCAGCCAATGTACCCACCAGGAAGCCACGGATCGGCCCACCAGGAAGCAGGGAAGGCCAAGCATGTGGAGGGAGGGTAGGAGGTGGGAAAGCGTGTCTCGTTGGTTACCGGGTGCTCTGTCTCCTGCTAGGAGCTCCATGAATCTGCTTTCCCATACCCCCTGTCCACCGATCTCTCACAGGAGTCCAAGATGATGGATCCATGATGCTTTAGCTGATAGGGGACCTCCACTGGTAACTCTCCTCACTCTGTTCTCTGTCAGTTTCTTGTTCCATTCAGTGCTTGGGTGAGTTCTTTACCTCTTCATTTGATGCTTAGTGTTCCATGATTGATGTTTGTCTCTGTTTTACTTAGTTATTCGGGTATTTGCTGTGGAGGGACAGTGTGGTTCTTCTGTCTATAGTGCCATGTTGGCTCTGCCTTCCATAAGTGTTTGATTTTTAGAAGCTCCCAGTTATCTAGTTTCTTTTCTGATGTTTCTGCATTTTTAGTAATGCTTTGTATTCTGCTTATTATTTGTATTATTATTTGTATTCTCCTAACGTTGTCTTATTTTTTCTTCCATGATCTTTATTGTTTTCGGTTTTAAATTTAGGTCTTTGATCCATTTTGAGTTAGTTTTTGTGCAAGGTGTGAGGTATGGGTCTTGTTTCGGTTTTTTGAAGATGGATATCCAGTTATGGCAGCACCATTTGTTAAAGAGACTGCCTTTTCCCCAAATGACAGACTTTGGGCCTTTGTCAAATATCAGCTGCTCATAGGTGGATGAATTTACATCTGGGTTCTCAATTCTGCTCCATTGGTCTATATATCTGTTGTACCAGTACCAGACTGTTTTGACTGCTGTGGTGGTGTAATAAGTTCCAAAGCCAGGTAGTGTGAGGCCTCCCACTTTGTTCTTCTTCTGCAGTAAGGCTTTACTTATCTGGGGCCTCTTCCCTTTCCATATGAAGTTGGTGATTTGCTTCTCCATCTCATTAAAAAATGCTGTTGGAATTTGGATCAGGACTGCATTGTATCTGGATCGCTTTGGGTAGAATTGACATTTTCACAATGTTGAGTTTTCCTATCCATGAGGAAGGTATGTTTTTCCACTTACGTAGGTTTCTTGCAATAATGTCTTGTAGTTTTCTCTGTATAGGTCTTTTACTTCTCTGGTGAGATTTCTTCCTAAGTATTTTATTTTCTTGGGGGCTATTGTAAATGGTATTGATTTGGTGATTTCCTCTTGGAAGTTCTCTTTTTTGGTGTAGAGGAATCCAACTGATTTTCATATGTTTATCTTGTATCCTGAAACTTTGCTGAAATCTTCTACTGGTTCCAGTAGTTTTCTTGTAGATTCTTTGGGGTTTTCTTTGTCTAAGATCATATCATCTGCAAATAGAGATACTTTGACTTCTTCCCTACCAATTTGGATGGTCTTTATTTCTTTTTCTAGCCTAATTGCTCTGGCTAGGACCTCCAGCACAATGTTGAATAAGAGTGCTGATAAAGGGCATCAATGTCTGGTTCCTGTTCTCAAGGGGAATGCTTTCAAAGTCTCTCCATTTGGATGATGTTGGCTGTTGGCTTTGTATAGATGCCCTTAATTATGCTGAGGAATTTCCCTTCTATTCCTATTTTGCTGAGAGTTTTTATCATGAATGGGTGTTGGACTTTGTCAAATGCCTTTTATGCATCAATTGATAAGATCATGTGGTTCATGTTTTTTATTTTATTTATGTGATGGATTACTTTGATTGTTTTTCTAATGTTGAACCATCCCTGCATACCTGATATAAATCCAACTTGATCGTTTAGGTAGGTAGTGTGTTTCTAGAAATCTGTCTATTTCCTCTAGGTTTTCAAATTTGTTAAGAGTACAGTTTTTCATAGTATTCTGTTACAATTCTTTTAATTTCAGTTGGGGTTGTTGTGATATTGCCCATCTCATTTCTTATTCAGGTTATTTACTTCCTCTCCTGTTTTTCTTATGTCAGTTTGGCCAATGGTTTATCAATTTTGTTGATCTTTCCAAAGAATCAGCTTTTGGTCTTGTTAACTCTTTCAATTGTTTTTCTATTCTCTATTTCATTTAATTCTGCTCAAATTTTTATTATTTGCTTTCTTCTGGTGCCCAAGGGCTTATTTTGCTGCTCTCTTTCTACTTGTTCGAGTTGTAGGGTTAGTGTTTTGATTTTGGCCCTTTCTCCTTTTTCGATGTGTGCATTTATTGCTATAAATTGACCTCTGAGCACTGCTTTTGCTGTGTATGTGTTTTCATTCTCATTTGATTTTGTGAATTTCTTTATTCCATCCTTAATTTATTCTATAACCCAGTAATTTTGGAACAAGGTATTGTTCAGTTTCCATGTATTTGATTTTTTTTTCCTGGATTTTTCTCTTATTGATTTCTACTTTTACAGCTTTATGGTCAGAAAAGATGCTTTGTAATATTTTGATGCTTTGGATTCTGTTAAGGCTTGCTTTATGGCCTACTATGTGGTCTATTTTGGAGAATGTTCCATGTGCATTGGAAAAGAAAGTATACTTGGCTGTCATTGGGTGCAGTATTCTGTATAAGTCTATGCGATCAAGTTGGTTGATTGTGACATTAAGATCTTCCAGGTCTTTATTGAGCTTCTTTCTGGATGTTGTGTGCTTCACTGAAAGTTGAAATCTCCTACTATTATTTGGCACTGTCTATCTCTCTTTTCAGTGCTGTTAGAGTTTATGTATTTTGGAGCCCTGTCACTGGGTGGGTAAATATTTATCATGATTATGTCCTCCTGGTGTATTGACCCTTTAATCATTATATAGTGTCCTTCCTTATCCTTTGTGGTGGATTTAATTTTAAGTCTATTTTGTCAGAGATTAATATTGCCACTCCTGATCTTTTTTGATTGTTGTTTGCTTGATATATTTTTTTCCATCCTTTGAGTTTTAGTTTGTTTGTGTCTTTAAGTCTAATGTGTGTCTCTTGTAGGCAACATATAGTCGGGTAGTGTTTTTTTTATCCATTCTGCAACTCTCTGTCTCTTTATTGGTGCACTTAGATCATTTACATTCAGCATGATTATTGATAGGTATGAGTTTAGTGCTATCTTTTTGATGTCTTTTTTGTGTGTTTGTGACAGTTTTTTTGTTCCACTTAATTTTCTGTGCTGAGTCATTTTTCTTT
>NW_004443947.1:23582464-23634969 GCF_000243295.1 Trichechus manatus latirostris | reverse complement strand
TTTTTTTTTTTTTTTATTTTAATGTGTAAGATTGTTAGTTTCCTTTGTGGTTACCTTAAGATTTATCCCTATTTTTCTAAGTTTAAATCTTTCTTTCATTTCTTTATATCGCCTTGACTTCCTCTCAGTATGAAAAATCTATGGCTACGTTTTTTAGTCCTTCATTTTTGTTTTAATGTTGTCATCTTTTACATATTAATGTCTCTGTTTCTCTATTTTTAATGTTTTAGCTTTGATTTACTTTTGTGACTTCCCTATCTGGGTTGATATCTAGTTGCTCTGTTCTGTGTTCCAGTCTTGTGTTGTTATATGATATTATTGATTTTCTAAGTGGAGGACTCCCTTTAGTATTTCTTGTAATTTTGGTTTGGTGTTTGCAAATTCCATAAACTTCTGTTTATCTGGAAATGCCCTAATTTTGCCATCATATTTGAGAGACAGTTTTTCTGGATATATAATTCTTGGCTGGCATTTTTTTTTTCCTTCAATGCTTTATATATGTCATCCCATTGCCTTCTTGCCTGCAAGGTTTCTGCTGAGTAGTCTGAGCTTAGTCTTATTGACTCTCCTTTATAGATGACTTTTTGTTTATCCCTAGCCCCTCTTAAAATTCTCTCTTTATCTTCGGGTTTGGCAAGTTTGGTTATAATATGTCTTGGTGACTTTCTTTTGGGATCTACTTTGTGTGGGGTTCGATGAGCATATTGAATAGATATCTTTTCATCTTTCTCGATATCAAGGAAGTTTTCTGCCAACATTTCTCTCTGTATTTTCTGGTATCCCCCCTGTTCTGGTACTCCAATCACTCTTAGGTTATTCCTCTTGATAGAATCCCACATAATTCTTAGGGTTTCTTCATTTTTTTAAATTCTTTTCTCTGATTTTTCCTCAGATAGTTTGGTGTCAAGTGCTTTATCTTCAATCTCACTAATTCTGATTTCCATTGCCTCATTTCTGCTCTATGACTTTCTATTGAGTTGTTTAATTCTGACATTTTATTGTTAATCTTCTGGATTTCTGTTTGCTGTCTCTCTATGGATTCTTGCAGCCTGTTAAATGTGTCATTATGCTCTTCTATAATCTTAAGTTCCTCTATTGCATTGTCTGTATGTTTCTTGGCTTGTTCTGGGTTTTGCCTGATCTCTCTCCTGATCTCTTGAAGAGTTCTGTATATCAATCTTTTGTATTCTACCTCTGGTAATTCCAAGAAGTTCTCTTATTCTGGAAAAATTATTGATTCTTTGTTTTGGGAGCTTACTGAACCCATCATGGTCTGCCTCTTTATGTGATTTGATATTGACTGTTGTCTCAGAGCTATCAATAAGTTATTATATTTATTTATGTTTGCTTACTGTGTCTTAGCTTCTTGTTTTGTTTTGTTTTGATATGCCCAAATCTACTCTTGTGAGCTAGTTTGATTACTGGTGCCTTTGAAGATTGAGCGTCCTGTCACCAGATGGTTAGATCTGTTATGAGGTATGCGCACCCAGGAGTCCATTTACTTTTCTTGTATGGATTCAGCTCTGGTGTCCAGGTAGTTGGTCAGCAAGTATGTGGTGCAGGCTCTCACCTACAGTTCTAGACAGGCAGGGGTGATTGGAATAGGCACAGGTATCTGGCTGCAGTATGGAGTCACATTCTGAGCAAGGCGGACGGCTGACAGCTGCCCCTGAGTTTCTAGGAGGAAAGCATGTCCCTGTTCGCTAGAGCATGTAGGTGGGTGGGGTTTGCAACTGGAATAAGGGCACCCGGTGCTATTGTCTGTAAGGACTAGAAGGCACCATTTATTCTTGGACCCCTATCGCAGGTGGCTAGGTGGTGCGGATGGACCCACCAGTCCTCAGGCCCCTGATGTGGGTCAGTGAGGAGCCTGCTTAATGGGTAGAGCAGTGTCAAATGTCACAAACCTGCCACTCCGCCATATAGCTGATACTTTTGCAGTTAGTCTTTAGGTATATACCCTGTTGTACTGTGCTAATGAAGGCCTGTACTGTTGAAATGAGCCCACACAGGTCTATGCAAGGGTGAAAGACATTCAAAGTCTGTGGACCCCTTATGCCTGTGTCTAGACAAAGGAGTTATGCCTACCCTGAGTTCCCAGCTTAAGCAAGCTGGCAGATTATTTTTTCCTGTTTGTTAATTTGTTCCCTCTCCAAGGCTGAGAGAGTGGCTCAGGATCCTACTTCTGGCCCAGGGAACTCAGCAATTGCTGAAACCAGCCTGGGACCAGGTGCAGAGCAGGCAGGGAGAAGGTAAATGGGAGAGAGGTTTTTCCCAAAGGGGGTGTTTTTTGATCCATGCGTTAGGTTAGGTGCAGATACTCATCTTTTGCCAATTGAGTGCTGCTTTTCACTGGTTCTGGAGGCTTGAGTACACTCTCTGTTGCTTGGTCTCTCCCGATGTGGAAAACACACCCTGAGTGCCACTGCTTGCCTCACCGCACAAGCCAGCCAATCTGGCCTGCAGGGTGCCAGTTCCTGCTGGGTCACATCTGGCAACTCCTCGCTGCTTCCAAACCATCTCTCCCTCCCCCTGTCACTCAGTCCAATTTTGCAACTTTCCCTTTGATGTTCAGGGCTCCTAGATTGTCATATATAATCAATTCATTAGTTTTTTTTCGTCTTTGTTGTATGAGGAACCACAGGAAGTGTCTCACTACTCCACCATCTTGGCCCCGCCTCCTGTTTTGCAACTTGTATGAGTTTTTGTGGTACACTTCTTTAGTGGCTGTCCAATCACATTATTGTTCAAATTGGGAAAATTTTGGGGAGTGACTTCAACAATTTTGATGAAGTTATTTCCACCTTTACCTTGATTCTTGTTATGTTTGATATTCTATAATTTTACCTACTGATTGTTGAAGTTCTGCTACCCTCATAAGGCACTTGCAGATGAAGTTCAGATCCCAAAGTGCATCTTTATCCCTAGTTACTTGGAAGGAAGGATTAGGTAAACTGCCTAATACCTCTATGTTTTGACACAGAGAATGAGAGGAAGAGAAAAGACCCATTGTGTTTGAGTACAATCCTTCCCAAAAAAATCAAGCTTTTAGAGGCGGCTCATTTGTTTTACCATTTAACAATGAAATTAAGGAAGTCTGTGTTTGTTCTCAAAGCTATTCTTGGCCGTCATAATGCTCAGGGAGATTGGGTATATTGAATGCTAACATAACTTCTTGAGGCAAAGAGATTGTAGGTTGTGTGTTGTTGTTTTCGTTCTCATGAGAGAGCTCATCAGTTTGCAGAATAGCACTTTGACTCTTCCTCTAACTTCGTATTGGGAAGTTAACCAGTATAGTGATTGCCATTGTTACTCCAGACAGAGTTTAGATTCCTCCTCCTACTGTTCTAATTCTGAAATCTGCACACTGAAATCACCATAGGTGCGTTTACCAAATCCTGATGCTTAGGTCCAAGATAGACCAATTCATTCACAATCCCTGAGGATATAACCTGGGATTGTTTTCAAAGTTCACCAGTGGTTCTGTGCACATGGGGTTTAGAACCACTCTTCCTCAGGCTCCTGGCTTCAAGAGGCCCTGTAGCATCTTGGTTAGGTACAGTCATGCAGGCTTGTATTTGAATCCGTGCTCCACTTAGTAGCTGTGGCACCTGGGACTATTTATTTAGCTTTCCTAAGTCTTACGAGCCCTGGTAGCACAGTGGTTAAAGTACTTGACTGCTAACCGAAAGGTCTGCAGCTCGAACCCACTAGCCACTCCATGGGAGAAAGATATGGCAGTCTGCTTCCGTAAAGATTTTCAGCGTTGGAAACCCTATGGGGAGTTCTACTCTGTCCTATAGGGTAACCATGAGTAGGAATCGACTTGACAGCAGTCGGTGGAAGCCTTAGGGCTTCATCTATGAAATAGGGACTAAAAAGGCTCCTATCTTATGGAAAGTGCAGCCCACCTCTACTGCAACAATGAGCTAGCTAGTCTTCCGGTCTTTGAGAGCCTCCTCTGCTCAGTTCATATTATACACTGATGCATCTTCTAAAACACTGCTCCCAGGCCCCTTAAGAAAGAGAAATGGAGCTTCTGAAACTTAGAAACATCTATACCTTGATGCTGTTAGGAGGTGGCCTGGAACTTGTGTAACGGAATTTAAAAAAAAAAAAAAAGAGGTACCTAATAAGATCTGAAATGGACAGTTTGAGGATTGGGTGCGATTCCTTGTTTGCTGGTTCTGTGTTCACCATAGCGGCAGCCATCTTCTGTACTATTTCTAAGAGAAGAATGTCGGCTAATGATGATATAACTACATAACAAACCCTCCCTGTCACATACCCATGTAATAGTCACACTGTAGCCAATCTAAGAAAGAGATGTATATGCTTTTAAGCCAATCGCCTTACAGAGCTTGGCACAGGAAGTTCTCCTTACAGGTTCCAGCTACAGGAATCCATGCTTCAGGATATCCTGCTGCTGGAAGCCCTCCCTTAAAATGATCTGTCAATCAAGTAATGTCTTTTGGTGATCTAAGCTTGTAAATGGAGCCTGGTGGTCCAGTGGTTCAGAGCTTGGCTGCTAACCAAAAGGTCGTCAGTTCAAATCTACCAGCAACTCCTTGGAAGCTCTATGGGGCAGTTCCACTCTGTCCTATTGAGTCACTATGAGTTAAAATTGACTGGACGGCAATGGGTTTTTTTAAGCTTGTAAATACCAATCAAGTAACCTGTTTCATATCCATTGTTTCTCCTCCTATAAAACGTTAGTGCTGAGTTGCCATTTTGAATTACTGGGTTCCACAGCATGGAGTTCAGTCTATTCCCAGCTCCAGCTGTCTCTTTCCTTTCAATAAATCTCTCAGTTTCACATTAATCAGAGTACGGATGGTTACTATCTGACAAACTCAAAGCTAGACCATGGTATCCTCCTATTGGACATAATCTCACAGAACATCAACATCAGACAAGATCCTTCTGTGACCATAAAGAATTGACACAGACAGAAAAACAAGACTACTTCATAATTTTGTCTAAGTACACAAACAAGGTCACTGTACAAACTACCAAAATACCAAATATGCCTCTCTCTCAGCTATTAGGAGCGACTGCTGCTTCTAGAAGGAGCCCTGGTGGTACAGTGGTTAAAGCCCTGAGCTGCTAAATGAAAGGTTCTAACGCACAAGCTGCTCTGGGAAAGAAAGATGTGGCAGTCCGTTTTTATCAAGATCACAGCCCTGGAAACCCTATGGTGGCAGTTCTATTCTGTCTTATGGGGTCGCTATAAGTGGGAATCAACTCAACCGCAGTGGGCTTGTTTTTTTTGGGGGGGAGGGGAGTGAGCTTTACGCTCACTCTAGTCTTCCTCTCTTATAGGTAAGATTTTCTAAGATAGTCAATTATAGAATTATTCCCACTTCCTGACAGCACCTAATTCAGAGTAAGCCCTGTTTCCTTTGGGTTTCCCCCAAAATCACCAATCAAAGCTCAAATCCAATATTAAGTCCTTTCTAGCACCTTCTTACTAAGGTGTTCATGGTTCCTCAGAGTGTTCTGTCTCCTTTGTGACAAAGACCAAAAAACCTAACTTTTTCAACTACATCCTTAAGGTCTTTGGCTGGAAAACATTGACACTACTTTCATATTCACAGTACTGGAATTCCTCTCTCTGACTTAAGAACATTTTGTTGGGTGCTGTCATGGATTGCATAGTATCCCCCAAAAATATGTGTCAATTTGGCTAGGCCATGATTCCCAGTATTGTGTGATTATCCACCATTTTGTTATCTGATGTGATTTTCCTGTGTGTTGTAAATCCTACCTCTATGATGTTAATTAGGCAGGATTAGAGGCAGTTATGTTAATGAGGCAGGACTCAGTCTACAAGATTATCTTGTGTCTTAAGCCAATCTCTTTTGAGATATAAAAGACAGAAGCAAGCAGAGAGACAGGGAGACCTCATACCACCAAGAAATTAGCGCCCAGAGCAAAGTGCATCCTTTGGACCCAGGGTTCCTGTGCTGAGATGCTCCTTGACCATGGGAAGACTGATGACAAGGAACTTCCTCCAGAGCTGATAGAGAGAAAAAGCCTTCCCCTGGAGCTGACACCCTGAATTTGAACTTCTAGCCTACTAGACTGTAAAAGAATAAATTTCTCTCTGTTAAAGTCACCCACTTGTGGTATTTCTGTTACAGCACCACTAGATGATTAAGATAGGTGGTGTTGAGTCGATTATCACCTCATAGCAACTTCACGTGACAGAGTAGAACTGCCCTGTAGCATTTTCTAGGCTATAATCTTTACAAGAGCAGATCACCAGGTCTTTCTCCCACAGAGCCACTGGGTGGGTTCAAACTGACAAATTTTTGGTTAGCAGCCAAGCTAACTGTTGCACCAATCACCTTTACTTTCACTCTGAGAAATCTTCCAGGCCTTTTTCAGTCTGTCCTCTTCTTACTTATATAAACCCTATTTCTCATCATATAACCCATGAAATGACCTTCTGGGATACTTCTCTCTCTCATTCACTATGCTTTTTTCTTTGCTTTGGCCGGGTCATTTGTTTACTCTTCCCTGACTGCTTCCTCCCCTCATCCAATCTGAAATAATAATAATTGATCCCTTACTATGTGCCAGGCACCATTCGCTGAAATGTCCATGAATTAATTCATTAAGTCTAGACAACAACCATTGAAATGGGTACTATTATGATGTCCATTTTACAGATGAGAAAACAAAGGTACAGGAAAGTTAGATAATATGCTCAAGTTCACACAGTTATTAAGAGGTAGAATTAGGATTAAGAGATATATGGATTTACCTTACTTAGTAAGGTTGTTATAAGGATTAACCTAGGTAATGTAATTAATGAGTTTAACACCATGGGCTTCCCAAAAGAGTTCCTCGTGCCTTACCTAATTTGAAATCTCTACTGTGTTGCTGAAAACCTTTTTTTTCTAGTCCTTCCGTGGCATAAGCCCAAGTAAATATTGTTGTGTGTGTTCAAGTGTGCCTTCCCTTAACTCATTCATTCATAGAGTTCTGTTTACCCCCAACTCTAGGTAGCCATTTGTAGCTTATCTGAGTTATCTCCGCCTTCCCATTAAGAAAAGCCACATTAATTTCCTGCTTATTGATCAAAAATGATCATAGAGATTGCTACCAATCCAGCATTCTTATTAAAGACTTTCAGATCCAAATGTTAACACTCAGCTACCTAAAATTGAATTAAAATCACCTGACGTATAGAGGGTGTTCAGGATCCTCAAGGCTTTATAAAATACTGCAAACAGCCACTTGGAGAAGCCCCCTGAATTTTCAGGTGGCAACTCCTTAGAAGATTAATTGACCACCTGCTTAAAGACACGTGTGGATCAAGGAAACCTCTGGTAGGCTCAGGATTTGTCCAAAAGACGGTAGGTCACCTTCTTTTTCCTTTATTGCAGCAACCAAAATTTAAATGCCTCTGCATTGCATACCTGCTGAAGACTCGTGTAGTTTTCTTTTAATACATATTCACAGGACTCTTTTTGATATTTGTCTTGAAGGTACACAACCCTACCACTAAAAGATTGTACTGTTAGGGAAGAAGACCCTGGGTGGTGCAAACAGTTAATGCGCTTGGCTGCTAACCTAAAGGTTGGAAGTTTGAGTTCACCTAGAAGCACTTAGGAAGAAAGGCCTGGTGATCTACTTCTGAAAAATCAGCCATTGAAAACTCTATGGAGCACAGTTCTACTCTGATACACACGGGGACATCCTGAGTTGGAATCGACTCAAGGGAAACTGATTAGTTGGTTACTGTTAGGGATGGGCCTTGTATGATACTTCCTTTTCCCTAAAAGAAAAGAGTTTTCAATGAGCTTGTGATGGAGCCATCTCAGATGGGAAGGGAACAATTTTTTTTTTTTTTAATTGTACTTCAAGTGAAGGTTTACAGAACAAATAGTTTCTCATGAAACAGTAGTACACATATTGTTTTATGACATTGGTTAACAACCCCACAACATGTCAACCCTCTGAAGGGAATAATTTTAATGAGTGAGGAGTCTTGAAAGAGAAACATCCTCAGAATATCAGATGTTGCACTGAGGACACTGGACACCAAATCAGTCTGAAGACTTTGGGGAATGTAGAACTTAGGAGCTGCAGAGACAGTAGATGTGTCCTGGTGTATTTGAACTTGCATCAGCCTACTTCCCACTTTCGTGTGACAGGAACAAAGCAGTGTTTGTTTTCAGCCCTCCTCTTTCCTCACTCATTAAAGTGAATTGTCTACTGTCTCAGTGTCTCTCTCACCTTGCTCTCTGAGGAGAATTCTAATTTATTAGCCCGGGCTTTTATGAAGCAATGGATAAAGAGAGGAAAAATGGAAAAGCTAGAAATGGAAGCCTGGCTTCCTGACCCCTAATAGAAGAGAGAGCAAAAGAAATGTGGATACCAGAATTGGGGAGGGGGAGGAATGAAGATACACACCCTCAACTAGGTGTCTTGAAAGTACTCTTTTGGAAGTTGAGAGTGGGAGAAAATTTTGGAGGAGAACAGCGTTCATAAGTCTGCAGGACATAGGGAAACACAGATGTTTTGAAGACAGATACACTTCTCTTCCTGTGATGTCCTTTGAGAGTGATCAAAGATTTGAATGGTTTTAATTGATTTTGTTGCTGATCTATGTTTCTTTGCATGTGATGCTGCCCATTGACACGGCCACTTACGAGCCCCTTATTTAAGGTTCACATCTTCTAGGTTTCACTCAGACTATGAGTGTGGATCATATTCAGAATGTTAAAATTGTTTCATGGCACCATGTTTCAAGAGGCCTACAGCTCGACTTGAATGCAAAGAGGACGATGAAAGAACTCAAAACCATCTTGTCTTAGTATCACTCGAAAGACTTGGGGATGTTTTGCTTGGAGGAAAGAAGACTTAAGGTACTCCTTACGGCTGTCGTAAAAGATCTGATGAGAGATTCTGTACAATATGTGTGGTTCCACAGGGGAAACAAGGATCAACAGAAGAAAGATCTCTTTTCTTAGGGAAAAAAGATTTTTGACCTAAGCCAAATAAGAACTTTCTGGCAGCACTGTCTACAGATGGAATAGTCAACATCCAAAAATAAGTTCTTTCAGGAGAGATATTCAAGCAAAATATTTCTTTTGGGGGGGGGATGCAGAAGTGTGTAAGTTGTTGAGTATGAATTCAGCAATTCTCAAATTTGGATGATCTTGCAATACCTGTGATCTACACCAAAGATTCTAATTAGGGTGTATGTACTTTCAAAAAAAAAAAAAATGCAGTGTAAATAAAATGTAGACTATCCATACAATGGAATATTATTTGACAATAAAGGGTGAAAGGGGGGGTCATTGTTTAGGAAGTAGTGAGTTTCTGTTTATGGTGATGGAAAATTTGACATCATTATTAGTGATGGCGCACAACCATATTAATTTAATTGATATCACTGAATTCTACACATGAAAAACATTGAATTGGCTAATGTTTGTATATATTTTTACAACAGTAAGAAAGGAAATGAAATACTGATACATGCTACAACATGGATGGATCTTGAAAACATTATACTAAGTAAAAGAAGCCAGGCACAAAAGTCCACATACTGTATGATTCTATTTATATAACATGTCCAGAATAAGCAAATCAATAGAGACAGAAAGTAGATTAGTGGTAAACTAGGGATGGAGGTTTTGGGGGAAAATGGGGAGTGATTACTATTGAGTATGAGTTTTTTTTGGAGGGTGATGAAAATGTGCCAAAATTGATTGTGGTGATGGTTGCCGAAGTCTATGAATATATTACAAACCATTGAAGTGTTCACTTTAAATGTGTAAACTGTGTGATATGTGAATTATATATCAATTACATCTACATATATAAAATTCTCTATATATATACATACATATATATAGATATATGTGTGTGTGTGATCCATATGATGCTGTCATTGGTAGAATTTGGGATTTGGGAACCAAACCTCAATCCCAGCCTCAATTAGAATCATCTGAGGATCTTTCATAAGTTACTAATAATGTCCATGCCTCACTGCCAGAGATTATGATTCAATTGGGAGTAGAGCACCAGTTTTTAAAAAAGTTCTCATGTGCGTTTAATATGCAGTTGGGGTTAAGAACCTGTAACAGATAAATCTTAAGGTCCTATCTTCCTTTGGAGTGCTATGATTTCTCAAACTTGTAATTCTCTCTTAGTGTTTAAGAGCATGGACTCTGGATCAGATAACCGCATTGGCTTTTAGGTCTGATTTCTGTAAGCTGTGTGGCATTGAATAAGTTATTTAACCTCTCTGAGCCTTGACTTCCTCATTTGTAAAATGGAAGTAATGATGGAACCTACCTCATAGAGTTTTGTGAGGATTAAATGATGTGTGTAAATTATTTTGCCCAGTGCCTAGACAACAGAACCGAATGTTGAAGATAATGATGATTGACTGATTGATAATGATTCTGCTGCAAGGAGTAGAAATATAGATTTGTAGGTCTGAGTGTTTCTTATGAGAAAATATGGCAAAAATATAGACCAAGTCTATAGGGTCGCTATGAGTCTGAATCGACTCGACGGTAACTTTTTTTTTTTTTTTAATATACCAAGTGCATATGCAATGAATGTGTTTTATGGGCAGGGATAGTGACATAAGATGGTCCGTGGAAGTAGTATTCTTATGTGAATGTTATAGGAGAAAACAAAAAGCTAATGCTGCTCATTCTAAAGGTTCTCTTGTAAAACCACGTTTAGATGGGGCCAAGCATAAACACTGTAGTCCTTCCCAATGGCTAAATTAACCCAGAAAGACAGTTTCTCCTCCTGATGCCTGGGAAAGATGGAAGATGTCTCGGAGGAAGCTCTCCACTGGGTGCAGGTGTAAATTTAGGTTGGCAATGTTTAAATATGTATATATATATATATTACCTACAAACTGACATGAACAGCATGAGTAGGCAAGACCATAATATGAGCCTTCTGGGAGATCCAGCCTCTATCAGATATCTACATGTGGAAAAAATAATGCAACACAAACTTTCTAAGACTATAGATTTTCTAACTATAGAAAACAAGAAAGATTGATGATGCTTAATCTGCCAGAGGATCAGTTCCCTGCTATTGCTTTTCTTTTTTTAATCCCCCTCCCCCTTCTCCCATACCAACTTAAAAAACAAAAGTCCAGGCCTAATTAAAATCAGAACTCAGTATGCTATTAGTGCACTTTTGGCAGACCTTAGACTTGGCATTGTTTTTCTGACCGGTTTACTGATTAGTGTTTATTACTAATCATCTGTGGCTGGAAACACGACCCAGAGAGAAGAAAGACCGGGGCAACGGCATGCAGTGACATTGTTAGAATTATTCACAGTGTTTTTCAGCAGGAATCACTCAACCCAAATCCACAACCACAACAGATGCTTTAGCATGCCAAATCCCAGGCATTGGCAGCCGGGCAAGGCAGGCTTCTCTTAGCACTTGGCAAGATGCCCCTTCACTTTGCCCTGTGCCTGGAGCCCAGTTCTTGGCCAGGAGCAAAGGTGAGACAGGCTGAGGGAATAAGAGTTTGCCACATCTGAGAGTGATGCTCTGTCGACTGTCTGTCCAATACATCATAGACAATCAAGGGTGTGCTCACACTTGAGGGCAGAAGGAAGGGGCTTGCTGAGGGAATAAGAGTCTGCCACATCTGAGAGTGATGCTCTGTCGACTGTCCAATACATCACAGAAAATCAAGGGTGTGCTCACACTTGAGTGCAGAGGGAAGGGGCTTGGGGAATACCCAACAGTGTACTTTGGGTCACCGTGCCTCTTTGAATAATCTAACCTCTTTGTACGCAGGTTTTCTGGTGAAGAAATTTATTCACTCATGAAGTATTTCAACAAATATTTATTGAGTGCCTACTGTGTGCCAAGTCCCTAGGAGAAAGATAGTAGATCAACAAGCACGTTAAAATTCGCTATTGAAACTAATGATAGAAAAATTGACCTTGTAACCGATGCTTTATTGCTATGGGCACTTAGGGAACACTCAGTATAAGGTTTACATTACTGAATAGATATGATGATATCATTTTTTACCAAGTTCATAGCCTAATTATTTCTGGCTTTGCTAATGTTGCAGTTTCTTTGTCTGGAAATGTCTTTTAAAGATTATTTTTTTCCTACTTCCAAAAATAGGAAATTATATTCTTAACTTCATTTGGAAAATACGGGAAAATTTTAAAAAATATCACCCATCATCTTTGCCATCACAAAATGAGAAAACTTAGCATTTTGGTATAGAATAGAAATTTTAAGACCATGAAAATATGTCTTTTTTGTCTTAAATGGGTAGATCTGCTTAGCATGATGTAAACAGGGCTGTCTAAAAGACAGAGGCCCAGTATTTTCCTGGGAAGGATTCCTTAGGAAACTGTGGTTTCTCTTCTGGGTGAAATCTCATAAGTTAATTCAATACTTTCACCAAGCAAAGCAGGTGTGAGAAGATTGTAGAATGATAAAAAATGAGATTGTTGTGCTTTATCTGATATTTTAAAAAATATTTCATAAAGGTTAACAAACATCTTTTCACCTATGAAGAGAATTCTAGTGTCAGGAGAGCTGGAGCTGAGTGGTGAGAATGTATTTTACTCATTTAGTCAACACTTTTGTAGCAAGTGTCTTTTATGTGTCAACAATTAGGCTAGGAGACTATGAAGTGCAAGTATGGAGGTACTTACAGTCTAAGGGGCAGATAACCTTAAATCAGTAATAATACTCAATTAAGTAACATGGTGGTCTGTGCCGTGAAGGGAAATACAGGTGCTTGGAGATCATACTGCAGGGAACCTAACTTATCCTGGATAGTAAAAATGATCTTCCATAATCAAGTACCCTTTATGGTGGAGACCATTCCAGCAATAATGATCAGGTTAGGACTTGTATTTCAACTTTTCCAACAGCCTTCCTACACCAGGGCCATTAGTACCTTGCTGAGATTTTGGTGCTTTGAGTACGATCACACAGTGAATCTGGAAAATCACATCCTTGTGTGGTCAATCTGCTTTCTAACTGACTTTCCTCAGAAGAGAATGTCACTTCCTGGAGACCATTTGCTTGAGCTTCCCCCCACCCTCCACTTCAGCTTTGATGTATGGTATCACTTTGGACCTAGTTAAGGGGATACCAGGAATTCCAGGCTGTATGCATAAATGGATACAAAAAGCATCAAAAAGGTCCTTTGAGTGGTTGTGGCAAAAAGATTCATCCTGATTTATGCACTGTACATTGGAAGATGTCTGATGTGAAGTCAACAACTGAAATGGAATGAATAATTCAACATGCAGATCAATCGCATCATCTCACTTGCCATGTTATTGCTATTTTTATGTAATTGCAAAGTGAAAAATAAAATTGATGTCATAAATAAACAACTGTCATTTGATATGATATAGACCCTAGCATCTTAGGGATATCTTGTTTTCAGGGACTACTTTGGTGCTTTTTATACAATTAAAAACGTGCCCTTATTACACCATAGGGAGAAATATCTCTACAGGTCATTTCAATGTCAGTGTTGAAAGAAAAAACAGTGTAAAAGGTGAACAATCAAATCTCTTCCTCAAAGACCAATTCTTCTTTGCTGGTCTCATTCTGGAAGGCTCAAGAGAAAGCTCTTTGTACCCATTAGATGGTATAATAGAACAATGGACTCTATGCAACACAAAGAAAATACTAAATGTAGTTCTTTGTATATTAAGCTTTTGTTTTGTTTTTGCTTTATAATGCAAATGTCTTTAATACATTTTTTTTCCTACTGTGGTAAATATGTTTGTAACAAAACATTCGCCATTTCAAAATTCTTCACAAGTATAATTTAGTGACACTAAATATACACAGTCACATGTTGTGCAACCATCACCGTTATCTGTTTCCAAGTAAGTAGATATGAATGGACACAGTCTAAAAACTTACGTTCCTTCTCCATGAATCTTTTCTTGATTAAGTAAAAGGGAAGTAATGACAGCTACCTCTCCCTATTCATTTTATGTCTCTTTAAAGTAAAGCACAAAACATGACCTACGTAATCTCATACCATTGTTGTAATTAATGTTATAAGGTATCATTTGCTCATAATGATAAAAAAGAATAATGAATTTAATTATTTGTGCAACTATTGGCTCTTCCATTCTTTTTGTCAAAGTATTTGCTTGCTTTGATCGGAAATACTACTTCTCAAAGGGTGATTTTCTCTTTGTGGGAATGGGAACTTTGGCAATGATTATGGGTAAGAGTTGCACAACATGATTAATGTAATTGATACCACTGTTGTACACCTCAAAAATGTTGAATTGGTAAATGCTGTGTTATATACATATATTTTACAACAATTAAAGAAAATAAATATTGCTTTTTGAAAGTGTTAACAGAACTTATTTTCTGGGTGTGAAAACTATAATCTCTGAAGTTCAAGCTTGCTCTAAAAATTAGAAGCGCATTTTTATTTATTAGCCATTGATTAAAGGACAAGCTGTAACTTTATGTTTAGTTTTAAAAATACATGTTAGCAACAAAATTCATGAGTCTTTATCTACCTATCAACTCTATCTACCCTTAAAAGGAGAGTTTTATATCTTTAAACATCTTATCTCTGAAACTCGTTGAATCTCATTTGAACATCAATTAGAGCAAACTTAATAATTTCCTGATTTAGAATAGAAATTCCCTCAGGGTCAAGGAGTCTATCTTCATAATGCACTTTGTCTAACAGTACAATAGGTAGTGTTAGTTGTAATAATAACAAACAACTGCAGATAATGGCATGATTCCGAGAGCACAGCTTTTTCTCTCTCTTTTCAGATAACTGCTTTTCCCTCCTGCTCATTTTCAGAATTCAAAGTACAGGAGGTTTTTAAAGCCAAATATAATTTAAAATAAACTCTTGCATATTCCTTTCCCAGCTCTGATCTGGGAATGAACAGGATCTAAGTGGGAAAGAATTAGATCATTTGAACTCTTTGGGGAAAAGCATAGGGAGTGGGCAGGATTCTGATGTTTCTCATCGGGGCTGGGTTTGTATCACTGAAACACTCGTGTTGTTAACTCTGTCCTTCAGTACAGTCAAGCAGCCAAATGTCATTTCATAGGAAAACGCAAACTCAATTTTGTGAGATTTCTGGAGAAGAATGAATTCATTCTGGGGTGGAATTGACAAAACACGCTGATTAAAACCAACATTATGTCTAAAGATGATTGCTTTTAGAGCAAAGCAATGGTTTTCCCTCTGAGGTGACAAAACGTATTCTCTTTCCCTTTTCTCTTGGCTGAGCTTCCTTTCAGAAGGGAAATGAATCTCCATTATGTACCAGTGATCAGAGAAGAAAGACAACCTTCTGCCAGATCTGACTGGAAAGTGCAAGGCTAAGGGTGTTAGTAAAATTGACCAAGCAAATTGGATTCATGAGACTGATAGAGTCAATGCTGAACATTTGAAGGAATGCCTTGACTTTGTAAAGTCCATGTTTATCTGCTCCTGTATGTAGAAGCTTTTTATTGGTTTTCTCAGGACTAACCTGAGTGATTTTTGTAGAGCTTGATCTAAGTGCCAGGAGTCCAATGGTGCAGGTGAGGCACCTTCAGGATAATGTCACTCCCTTCGACTTCAATATGAATGCCATTCCCTGAGTAGAAGTGCATGACTTTTACAATCGTAGGCAGCAGTCCCAGCAGGTCTCCCCATTCAGATCTGCCACACGAGAAACCAAGTCACTTGGCCACTTGGCCATTTCTCTCAGTATCCTTTAGTGCAAGAATCCAAAAAAAATTTTTTTATTTAAAGTTATCAGTTTTAACAACAAAATATAACGATAGATCTATCTATTGCATAACAGTGCCTAATGCATTGCAGATGCTCAGTAAATATTCATCGAATGTGTGCTGTATGTATGGGAGAATCTCTTTCTTCTCTACTAAGCTATCACTCTGTGATGGCAAGAATTCTATCTGCCATGCTCATCTCTGTACAATAGGTGCAGGCTCCAGCACAGTGGCTAACGCTGAGTAAGCTTTCCATTGTATATACTAAATGAGTTAAAAATTATAAACCACAGCCCTACAAGATACACACTATTAACAGTCCTATTTTACGTATGTGGAAACTGAGTTCTGAAGAGGTAGAATGAGGAGCCACCTCCCTAGAGAGCTGATCTTCAGGTTTGGGTAGCTATACCGAATCAGACCATGAGAAGACTGTCCGTTTGGACTGCTTTCTTTTGGTCCATGTACGACTGATCACTTTTAACAAACTGTTTGGATTCTTGCAAGGAAGGATGCTGAGAGAAATGGACAGAGACAAGCCCCTATTTTATTTGTTATAGAGATGTTCATGAGGATACAGGTAATGGCTTCTGGGAGAGGACTCTGAGAGGAATTTCTCTTGTTTCTCCACGCTGGGAAACATTGGCTACTCCTGAGCGTCTGGTGGACTTTTTGTTCCATGAGCAACGTATATTTGTAACTGATTGCAATTCCCTTGTTACTTTGTCCACCTGGAATGCCAAAGTGGACTCTGCAGGCCAACTTTAGGTAATGGCTACCTATATGCGTTATTTACTTCTGGCATTTTCGTATGCCTACATGCATTTTTAACCCTTTTCTCAATTTATTTTACTCTATTGCATATAACATGCTACTACATGCTGCCTTTAATTTTATTATATAGTAATAAATATCTAATAAATAACTCCAGTTAGAGGCAAAGTTTGCAGGAGAGGTTAAGAGATTAAGAGACCTTTGGGTTCAAATGTCAATCCTTCTATTTATTTGCTGTGTGATCTTGAGTAAGTTACCTAACCTCAGTTTCTTCATCCACAAAATGGGGTAATAATATCTACCTCAAGGATAAGGATTTGTTGCCAGAATTAAACAAGAAGACCTACTCAAAATGCCTAGCTCAGAGCACAGGACACACAATACACATTAGCTATTGTTTTCTTCATCCCTCATAGAGACCCTACAGGACAGAGTAGAACTGCCCCATAGGGTTTCCAAGGCTGTAATCTTTATGGAAGCAGACTGCCACATCTTTCTTCTGCAGAGTGGCTGGTGGGGTCGAACCGCTGTCTTTTCGGTTAGCAGCCAAGTGCTTAACCACTACACCACCAGGGCGGAATTGACTCAGCGGCAACGGGTTTGGTTTTTTGGTTTTATTATTTTCTTGTTTCAGCTCTGACCCCATTCTTCCTACCTAATCCATTTACTCAATGCTCTAGAGCAGTATGATATTTTGGGCCTGATAATTCTTTGTTGTGGGGGCTGTCATGTGCATTGTAGGATGTTTAGCAGCATCTCTGGCCTCCACCCACTAGATGCCAGTAGTATCCCCTCAGTTGTGGAAAGCCAAAATGCCTCCAAGACATTGTAAATGTTCCCTGGTGGGTAAAATCATTCCTGGTTGAGAACCACTGCTTTAGAAGTCTCCTGCTGTCTCCTGTTGATAAAGATCATTGTGTCTCCAATAATTCTCTATGTCTGGTCCACATGATGTTGAGTTCATTATTTTTTTAATCCAAACTTAGTGGTCCACTTAGAATCCTGTTCTCCACTAATCATGCAGTAAGCATCTACCTAGCACTAGCTATAGCCTTTGCCCTTGAGGAGACATCATCCTGGAACAGAGTTTGCCCATGTTTGCCATTGGTTCTCTTGGCATCTGTTCAGGATAGCTAACAAAAGTCAGTTGTCTCTTACCTTCTGATCACCAACCCACTGAAAAAATCATTATAATACAGTTCAGTGAGTGGTAAAATTGGTGACACCCACACTCCTCATGCCCATACTTTATTTTCAGGATGGAAATGCAGGATACATGCTTTGAAGTAGAATTTTTTTCTAAAGTCCACATTTCAATTTATATAAAATAATGCAAGTGCATTCAAATAAAATCATAGGTAGGTAAAAGCTTAATGAATCACCCTTTTGAAGAGAATAGAACCACATGAAATTAGAAATAACTTAGAAAACCTGGGATACATGATGGCTGTCAAAGAAGAGAGTGATTATTCTAGCAATAACAGATAACCTGGTTCATACTAAGGCAGGAATAGTTGATAAGAAGTTAAAGTGATGCCCCTTCCGGATGCCATTTACATTGTAATGCAGAACTATGACACACTAGTTGAAAATGTGAGTATTATGGGGGATGATGCTTGTAGAAATGGAAGCCGAACATTTTCTGTAAACTAACAAAATGAAAGCTGTTGGGAGGGGGTGGGGATGAGGCAGGCAGGGAATGTTCCCTTTAATAAACAGACAATCAAAACACACAACAAACAAAAATCAAAACACACATTAAAAAGTAAATAAACAAAAACAGTTCTGGGTCCCTGATGATCTTGAGTTTATTTGCAATGGCCAGACAATAAGCACCAGAGCAAAAGAAACTTAGAATAGAGTCAAATAAGATTTTGAGGTACATTCCTAAGACTAATGATCGTGATAGAAAGTGATTCGAGTTAATTGACGGAAAAAATCTTGGCAGTACTCCTCCTAAGTTATATTAAAAAGTAAATCAAGAAAGTGTGAGTTTGGCAAAACTTTTCTCCCTGTACTTTCCTCTTTGAGTTCTGTGCTACTCACCCTCACACAAACTAAACTACCCCTTAAGAGTAACAATAAGTTAGGGGTGTACTGAAACATTGTGAATGAAGTCTATTGTTTTTTATCAAATTTGGTGTTACTAGTTACTAACAATGTTTAATTCCAGAAGGTTCCTTCTAACTACTACTGTGCTTTATAAGTGCCACATTTCCAAATACAAGTATCTTCAAGTACAATGCCCATTAGTGTGGAAGATGTAAATTATTTCCTTTTAATGGTGAAATTATGGTGGGTTTTGAAGATGAAGGGGAACTAAAAGAGAAGACAAACTTTGCTGTTTGAAGAAGGACTGGCATTGATGTTTTTACATCAGTTTGTACAACTGAAGTCACAGAAGACCCACCACACGAATCTATTTGCCTTCCGGTCTAAATAGCTGTATAATCCAACACAGAGGTTAGGTGAGAAGGCACTAACAGAAACCAGGAACTTGTTCTCAGTGTGTTTTCTGAAGCTCAGCTTTGTATAACCTGTTGCTGTTGAGTCAATTCCAACTCATAGCAACCCTCTAGGACAGAGTAGAACTGCCCCATAGGGTTTCCAAGGACCAGCTGGTGGATTCTAACTGCCAACCTTTTGGTTAGCAGCCGAGCTCTTAACAACTGTTCCACCAGGGCTCCCAACTTCATACTGGCCCATGAAAGGCACAAAGATACTTCCCAAGTGTGTATAATAGGGTCATTCTAAGGACACAGTTGCTGGACTTCGTTCTCTTGGCATCTGTTCAGGACAGCTAACAAAAGTCAGTTGTCTCTTACCTTCTGATCCCCACCTACCCCCTGCCCCCCCAACAAATCACTAGCAAATTCCGTTGCTCAGTGTCCTCCTATTAGCATAATGGTGTATTTTAATTTGGAGAAGAGCATGTGTTTCTTATAAGAAAGTTGTTTTAGGTCTTTAAATGTCTCTGTCAAACACTTTCTTTTTGTTTGGAGAAATAATTGCAGATCAGTACTGTTGAAACCAAAACATCAGAGAAATTGCCTGTCCCAATGTTTCTAATTTGGTGGACGTCTGTTCAGTGAATGACAAAAGTTTAACTTGACCATGCCAAGAAAAACACATCCAGTTTGACCATTGTGAAAACTGACATAGTTAAAAGGAATGACAGTCGTTTCGCTTTGGTTGTTTTCCTCACATCCCAGTGAAAGAGCTCTCCTTCTACAAGCACAATTCCATTTCTATGAAGCCAATAATGGCAGGCGAAACTGTGGTGTTGACCATGGTGGTCTTTTGATACTGTTTTTCTCCTTATTTAGGAGGAATCTTAAGTTGGCCCGTAGGTACTCAGGGCTACTGTGATGATATCGTAGCTGATGCCTCCTCCCCATAAACATCGCCCCCTAAACATCTCCCAACCCAAGACCTTGACATGTTTTGGCCATTACTGTCATGGCTTTACTGGCAAACATGAGAAATACATTATTTTGAGAGATTTGCCCACAGTTGCATTTGCACAGATGGTATATTCGTGGGTTAAAGCTGACGTGGATATACGCATGTGCACATACGTATTTATTACTTTGTTTAGAAAATAGGGAAAATTATAAAGTAGGAGTAAAAATCAGTCATAATTATACCACTGAGTGTGCACCGCAGAGAGCAGAGAGTGGGTCAGAGGGAGATGGCAACATGGGCCTCCTGTCCCTGCTTCCACCAGCACAGCTTCTCTCTTATCTGGTGTTTTATATGATGAGTCCCACATGAGATATCATGTCAAGCAATGTTTCTATTGCTGAAAATAAAAACAAAAGTTGAAAACCACTGCCAAGTCACATGATGAAACAGTATACTGACAATGATAATTAACAATCTACAGCTCTACACAACCCATGGATGAATCTCAGAAGCATTAAGTTGAGCAAAGAAATTGGGCAAAATGGAATACGTGCCATATCATGAGTGGCTGGTGCGTTTGGACTGCCGACCATTTTGTTAGCAGCCAAGTGCTTAACCACTGTGCCTCCAGGGCTCCTATACCATGTATAGAAAGTACAAAACATGTAAAGCTACTCTGTGCTATTAGAAGTTAGGAGAGAGGTCATTTATTGTCGGGGAGTAGTGATAAGAAGGGAGCTTGAGGTGACTGGAGCTTGTGAGATTCTGGGAATTTTCTGTTTCTTGGTCTGGGTGCTGGTTACATATGGGGGTATTTGATTTATTAACATTCACTGAGCTTTACACTTATAAGTGCATTTCCCATACGTATATTTTACTTCAATAAAAAGGTAAACACAGAAAGAGAACCAAAGGTTGGTTCCTAAGGTAAGAGTCATGGATTTTGGAGGTCTACTGAGAAAAGAAAAGTAGAAAGAGAAACATGGAAAGTTGGTGGTCTTTAAATTAAACGCATAGCCTTCTAGTATAGCTATAGATGGGGTCACTATGTCTGCCCCGCCCATTGAGCATCTAGGACACCCCAATCTCTGAGATCCATTCTCATCCATACGTTTCAATCCCATATACACCTCTCCTTAGATCCACAGAGGATGAGTCAGCAAATGTGTATTGATCTATGGCTACATGCTGCACAAAAAGGGCATTCATGTAGATAAAAGACACAATCCTTCACCTTAAAAATTTAGCAATAACAAAAATTTGGTTTATTAAAATAACTATTTTGAAACAACCTAAATCTCTCTAGCACTATGGGACTGTTTAATTAAATTATTTAATGAGATTAAATCCATACAACAATATACTAGCAATCATTAGAAACAATGTTTCATAAGAATATTTTAATAACATGTAAAATGTTCCCAATACAATAAGTGTGTAGAAAACATATTTTGCAGTATGATAACCCTGTATGTATGCATAGAAAAAAATAAACCTGAAAGCGTATGAGACCATATGTAATCTTTATTTACTTTTTTCTTATCTGCATTTGCTAAAATGTTTATCTGGAACACGTATTGCTTTTGCAGTAAAAAAAAATACGATTTTTAAAGATAAAAATCATTCAGTTCTGGAAAGGGAAAAAAAATATAAATATAAAAAGGAGGGATTCACATTCCAGGAAACACAGAAGCACGAAACAGAAATACTGTCCTTAAATCTTGTGGTCATGAAGAAGGAACAAATACTAATGAATCATTGGAGGTGGTAGAATTTCACCTAAGTATTCCTCTGGTGTCAACAATGACAAATAGCATTCAGTCAATGCTTGTCCTCAGCTGAGAGGTGCTCCATTAGAATTCTCCATACATTATCACACAATAACCTCATGATATATGTGATGATATTTCTTCATTCTTGTTTTTTTTTAGATAAGAACGTTTTGGTCAGAGAAAATAACTTGTCCTAGATTCCATGGCTAGTAAATTTCACAGCCAGTATTAGTAAAACCCACATTTGTCATTGTCAGCTCCAACTCACGGCGACCCCATGTACAACAGAACGAAATGCTGCCAGGTCATGTGCCATCTTCATGACTGTGGTATGCTCCAGTCCATTGCTGCAGCCACTGTGTATTTTGAGTGCCTTCCAACCTCAGGGAAGAAAACTACTGGAACTAATAGAAAGTTTAGCAGAGTAGCAGGATACAAGATAAACATACAAAAATCAGTTGGATTCCTACACACCAAACAGAACGATGAAAAGGAAATCAGGAAAACAATACCATTTATAATAGCCCCTAAAAAAATAAAACACTTAGGAATAAATCTAACCAGGGATGTAAAAGACCTATACAAAGAAAACTACAAAACACTACTACAAGAAACCCAAAGTGATCTACATGAGTGTAAAAACATAGCATGCTCATGGATAGGTAGACTCATAATGTGAAAATGACAATTCTACCCAAAGCAATTTACAAATACAATGCAGGGGCTCATCTTTCAGAACTGTATCAGACAATACTCTTTTGCATCCATAGGGTTTTCACTGGCTAATTTCAGAAGTAGATCTCCAGGCATTTCTTCCTATTCTGTTTTAGTCTGGAAGCTCCACTGCAACCTGTCCACCATGGGTGATCCTGCTGGGATTTGTAATACTGGTGGCATAGCTTCCAGCATTATAACCACATGCAAGCCACCACAAAGAAAAACTGACAGACAGGTGGTGGTGTCTGACTCCTGTTGTTTTTGTTAGGTGTTGTCAGTTGGTTCTGACTCATAGCGACCCTATGTACAACAGAATGGAATACTGCGTGGTCCTGCACCACCCTCACAATCGTGGTTATGCTTGAGCCTATTGTTGCAGCCACTGTATCAATCCATCTCATGAAGGGGCTTCCTCTTTTTCACTGATCTTCTACTTTACTAAGCATGACGTCCTTCTCCAGGGACTGGTCCCTCCTGATAACATGTCCAAAGTATGTGAGACGAAGTCTCGCCATCCCTGCTTCTAATGAGCGTTCTGGCTGTACTTGTTGCAGAAAAGATTTGTTCGTTCTTCTGGCAGTCCATGGGTATATTCAGTATTTTTCACCAACACCATAAATCAAAGGCATCAATTCCTAAAACTGTGCTTTTCCACCTAGCCTTATTCCTCAAAAGGAGAGGCAAGATCCAGAAATCTTGCTTTTCTTGTTCAAAGTCTGTGTGTGTGTTGGGGTGGGGGAAGGTGGTGGTGACAAAAATGGAACCAATCAAGCAAATAGCATTTACTCCACCTAATAGCCTTTTTTGCCTGATATTAAGTTACAAGTCAGGAAAAATGGAGACATTCTTTCTCTGTGTAATTCAGCAGAGGAAATCATTATGCAGAGGCTCTGTTGCCTCTTTCAGAAGAAAATGAAAAGTGACACTTGGGTTTAACTTTTAGAGGTGTGCAGCCAAACTTTCCGGAAACTTTGTTTGGGTGATATACACTGTCTTTCAAATTGCCTGTACTCAGATACCTGATTGGAGATGCTTGCTCCCAAATAGCATGAAGTTCATCCTCCAAGGCTTGATAAGAGCTTTCTGGGCCTGCTTATCGGGTGCTTTGCTAATACTACAAACTGAAAGATTTTTAAGAGATGTAAACCTAAATCCATCAAAAATAAGTTCTCTACCTCTCTGAAGAAATGGATATAGACAGCGTGAGAGGTATATAAAATGTATTCACTCTTACACATTACCCAGCTGGAGAAAATAATTAAAATTCAAAGTATTCATCTAAACAGATATGGCAATATTTTGCAAATTAAACCAGTTCAGATATTAGATCTTAATTTCTGTTTAGGAATAAGCAATCAGCTTTATTACATCTTTAAGGAACCCCTCATTTATGTGCCTACTCAAAGGTAGACCAGAATGATACCTTGTGTGTCTTTTGTTTGCTAAATTGCAATGTCAGGATAATAAATGCTGTGGTTGGAGTATGTGTGTGTTTCATTCCTCTTAGGGAATTCTGTACTTCAAGGGCTTTTCTCTTCAACACTGCAGATAAAACACTACTTCACACTCTTTAGTGAAAAAGACACTTTCTCCTTCAAGATGCCTATTCAGCTGTTCCACAGCTGAAGAGCTGGGAAGACTTAAATTACATTCTTTTTCCTGCCATTAAAAGGGGGTGGGAACAGAGGGGGAAAAAGAAACTTGCATCTGGTTCAATTTCATTGCCAAATTCTTCATTTAATTGTTTTGTAATTTGAAGAAAACCACAAATGACAAGATGAAATCGCTAGGAATATAAATACAGAATTTAATTGTTCATGTCAGGATTTCAATTCCCAAACCGTGGTGATCTGAGTCACAGTTTCTGACCAACAAACAAGAAAAGCACTAATGCTGCTGCTGAGTTCGTTCAGCCTCCATGATTCCCCCACCCCCACCCCAACCCATGTTCACACAACCTCCTTCAACCAGAAAGAGAGGAAGAGGCAAACTTGACTTCCCTTATCCCTGTGGATTTGATCCCAACAGCTGGAATCTGAGACGAGATTCCTTAAGAAAAACTTTTACATTCAGCCCAAGATCCAGAGTAAACTAGCCCCTGAGTGCCGAACACTTAATTGATGGGTTCTTACTAGTACAGAGTACCCTTGAGAGCTCCTATTTCTTACCTTTTCTGGACCAAGAGGTCACTTAGCCTAGAAGGGGTTATTCTAGATTTTAAGTTAAGAACCGTGTGTTAGTTACGCTCAGCCACCAAGCTGAACTTGTTTCTCTTGTTCCATTGCCTGGAACAAGAGTAATATTACATGTAGAGTAGATGTTCAATTAGTATTTGTTAAATGAATCTGTTTGATGAGCAAAAATGTTTAATAGAATGAGCTCTAGAATTTTGCAAAGTAGTTAAATAGATGTGATGGTTAAGGTTATGTGTCAACTTGGCTAGGCCATGATTCTCAGTGGTTTGGCAGATTTTATGCAATCATTCTCCATTTTGTGATCTGATGTGAGCAGCCAGTCAGTTGAAAGCCAATCAGTTGAAAGTCAATCAGTTTATTTGAGGGTGTGTCCTGCACTCAATATATATAGATGTTCTGGCAAAGCTCTCTGTGGATCCTGCATTCTACTCATCATCCTCTGACCTCTGGTTCTTGGGAAGTAAGCCAGTAGCCTGTCGCCTGACCTGCCAGTTTGGGGTTCATCAGCATCTGCAGCCATGTGAGTCAGGAGAAATCTCTAGCTTGATGCCTGACCCATGGATTCGGGACTCGCCAGCCTCCACAACTGCATGAGCCATTTCCTTGAGATAAATCTCTCATATATACACATACACATTTTGTTTTTGTTGTTGTTGCTGACAAGTTGGTATCGCTAAGTTAATTGTCACCTACTCAGCTCCAACTCATGGTGACCCTATATAAAACAGAATGAAACACTGTTCAGTCCTGCATTATCTTAACCATCGTTGGTATGCTTGAGTCCATTGTTGTGGTCACTGTGTCTTTTGAGTGCTTTCTAACATATGGGGCTCATCTTCCAGGCTAAGACTAATGACATATGAAAGAGTCTTAAAACATATATAAATACTTTTTGCCTCACAGAAAGAGCATTCACAATTTCTTTCTTTCTGATAAAACCCCAAACCAAACCTGTTGCCATCTGGTCAATTCCAACTCATAGCGACCCTACAGGACAAAGTAGAACTGCCCCATAGCATTTCCAAGGAGTGGCTGGTGGATTCAAACTGCCAACCTTTTGGTTAGCAGCCGGGCTCTTAACCACTGTGCCAGAAGAATCTTTAGTTATTCATCCAATGTACTCCATATCCGTGGCTCTCAATCTTGCTTACATTGGATCCTATCAATTTATCAAAAATCTTGTCTCATCATAATAGAAATAACTGTCTTTTTTTCCTCAGTAAGAAAATTTCTATTTTGATTGATGCCCTGTTATACTTTTCATGAACTTTAACATTTAATGACATCAAATGTTGCAGTAGGAACTACAGTTGGGAATGTAGTTATGTCTTTAATACCCAAATAAATGAAAATAATGATTTCTTAGAATATAAGAAACCATTGTTTTCTTATACTTTCCAAAGATTTCCTATAAAATTTCATCAGGCTGGTTTTTTGTAGTGATAATATTTAAGCAGTTGAGGTGGATCGTCAAAGATTACAAACTTTGGTGACTGAAAATTTAATGGCTTCTCAATTCATCCCAATATGCCATTATATTGAGAAACATTGCTGTAAGAGATGTTACTAATGCCTCCTCCATTCAGCATCTCCAGATTAGCCTCATCAACCACCACTTTAAAGATAAATCTTTTATGTATATACCCGTTGCCATCAAGTTGATTCTGACTCATAGTGACCCTCTTTTATACAGAGAGAGCTAATTTGTTTATCTTTGGTGATGCACTTCTCTGGTGGGGCAGTAGTCATCTTGCAGTATCTTTCCAACCACAGAGTCATCCACTCCCATATTACTCTGGGAACTGCTCTCTCTCTTCCCCCTCCATAGGCATGGGATCCAGCAATCATTTCTGTAACTAGCAACTATACTTTCACCAGTCATAAGAGGTTGGACCAAGAGCTGACATGAAACAAGCAGGGTCAAGCAGATTTTCTTACCTAGAAATCTGTAACTAGGACCAAGAGAGAATAGAGTCCGGCTGTTTGTGTGGCTGGAAGTCAACATGTAGACTCAAACTGGGCATGGCCAAATTCTGCCATGTGTTCCAGAGACATAATGTAAAGAATAAAATAGGCACACAGACAGAGAGAGAAAGAGTTGAGAGAACAGGAGAGATATTTCATATTTCTAACTGCCCCTGGAGGCCCACTGAATTTTTCCCCTTGATTTCTATGAGACACCTCTGTAGTCTCATAATAAGTTCTCCCCTTTACTTTAAATGAGCAAGAAATTGATTTCTGTTAGTTCCTTGCTACCACAGTGTCCTAATGAATTCAGAAGGTTTGCTCTGGGGAGGTTTTGGAAATATTGGTCTGATCTCCCCGATTTGAGTGCATGCTCTGCTATGATGGAGGCGTCAAGCTTCCTGCTCCTTTTGGAAGCTCCCATAGCCTGGTTCAGGGAGCTGTATCTTCAGCCTGTACTGCTAGCTGTCATGTGTGTGGGCATAGGGTGGGGGTTAAGGCTAAGGGATTTCTCCCTACATCTTAATCTCTCAAAAGACCATCTCTGTTCCTCAGAGCTGCTCAGCTTTCTTAGGGGAGGATCCAAGAACATTGCCCTGCTTGATGTTCTCACGGTTCTCAGTAACAAGTTTACATATGACCATATTATATATAATTTTTAACGAGGATGTTGGTGGGAATCTCTCAGCAGGCTTCTTCTGATGACTGCAGTGCCAGCTGCCAATTAACAAAGCTTGTTTGGAGTAGATTTAGTTACACTATGTGTAGAAGGCAATTTTCTTTATTATACTTTATATTTTATAGTTTGACTTCTGATTTGCTTCAGTCTTGGTATTTGGTTGTTAAATTACACCCTTGGCTCTAGAAAGAAACTCTTGCTTTTCCCTCAACCCACTTATCCCTGAACCTCACCCCGTACCCACAACCGCTAATTTCATGTGATGGCTACATTTTCTTCAATGTCTTGGTGGATTTGGAATCATGGATCCCACATTTGTTTTCTGTGTGTGTGTTTACAACTTGTTCTCATGGTTATTCTTTCTCTTCTTAGTGAGCAAATTTGTTGGGATTCTAGCTTAGTGGTTCTCAAACTTTAGCATTCATCAAAGCCACTTAGAGGCCTTGTTAAAACACAAATTGTTGGGTCCTACTCCAGAGTTTCTGATTCAGTGTATCTGGGGTGAGGCTTGAGAATATGTATTTCTGATATGTTCTGAAGGGATGCTATTGCTGCTAGTCAAGAAGCTACACTTTGAGAACCACTATTTAGAGCATGAAAGGAAGAGTTGCTCTCGGCTTTTCCCACGTTTAGTTTAAATCACCGACGTTTGATCTACCTCAACCGTTAAATCTTGTACTGTCTTACAAAACCCACATGGTAAAATTTTTCGGAAAATTGTTTGAAAGTACCATGGTACAGCTCAAGGATATAAGAAATCATTGTTTTCGTTTATTTGAGTATTAAATCCAGAACTACACAATTTATTCCCAAAGGTAATTCCTACTCCAGCATTTGCTACCCTTAAAGTTTATGAAAACTATAACAGGGCAGTTATCAAAACAGAGATTTTCTTATGGAGGAAAAAAAGGGTCTATTTATTTATATTGTGATGAAAACAAGATTTTTTATGTTTACTATAAACATTTTTATGTTGATTATAGCCCATTCAAGGCTATTATCACTGTCCCTCATGTGCAATTCAATATTTTCTAGAGTAGAAGAGAAAAGGTAGAGTGGAATTGACGTAACATACCAGGAATTTCACTAACCCTCAGCCTACAATATTTATGACTTTTACCAATCCACTGTTGAAATGTGCCTATTTCAAACGCTTATGTTTCCTGGTATTCCCCTGTTTTGTGGAGTGGGGATGGCCTTTGGGAGTCAAAATATGGCTAAACTTTGGGAATATGTCATTATGTGAACATATGGAAGAAAAATAGACTGACAGCCACTGTCTCCTAAGACCAACTGCCACCTTGTTCTCCTTAGATTTCATCAGCTACTAACAGGAAATCATAATTTATTCTGGGTGATTAGTATGCCCTGTTATGGGCATAGCAGGGTTGCTGGGCAGCATGAAAATACATGTAATAGATCTTAACATTATGACAGATGATATAAAGACAGGGGTAGATGGAGTCCCAAATACTGAAATATAGATCCTGCCAGTAGCGTATGTTTGTCTCAGAGAATAATCCATGCATGTCTACGTATGCATGGCCAGTACAGTCAAACTGTGAATGGCTTGTTAAATTGGTTTTGGTTCCTTTGGTTGCTCACTCCTCTCCTCCTTGGATAACTGTGGTAATTCTAGAGCTAACACATGCCAAAAAGGTGATAGATCTGGTCACTGGAGGCAGAAGGTAAGGCTATGGCGATAGAGTCAGGAATGTGAGATTTGCAAGTTGCCAATAAACACATCAGTCTAATTGATGCTTTTGATGATTGATTTTATGTGTCAACTTGGCTAAGCTTTGATTCCCAGCTGTTTGGCCAAACAATAATCTAGTTGCTATCATGGAGTAGTTACATGTGATTAAATCAGTTGGCTTTGGATAAAGCAGCTTAACTTCCATAATTTAATCTAATATAATTTAATTATCTTACATTTACAGGATCGCTATGAGTTGGAATTGACTCGATGGCAAGGGGTTTGGGGTTTTTTTTTTTTTTTTTGGTGCATCTGATTTAGTGCAATGTAATCACCTTCCATAATATAATCTAATGTAATGTAATCAATCATGTAGTTGAGGTTATACCAGTGGAGGATGGATCCTAAACCTAATCACTTCTGAGTTATAAAAATACCAGAATAGATGCAGAGACACATACAAGTTAAGACAGACAGTATGTGAGGATCATCTATAAGCAAAGGAATATCAAGGATTACCTGCAGTCACCAGAAACGAGGAGAGAGGCCCACAGAAGGAATAGTACATCCAAGACCCTGATTTGGATTTCTAGCCTCCAGAACTGTAATTTCTGTTCTTTATAGCCACCCCCCTGTGGTATTTCCCTTATGACAGCAGGAGTTAACTAAGACAATGCTAGACAGCCATGTGAGGCAAGATCCAAGGTTCAACAATCCAATTCTCAAGGGAGCAAGTATGAAGAATGAGGCTTCAACAGGGCCTCATTCATTCATTCATTCAACAAAGAGTTATTGAAAGTCTCCTGTGTGTCAGGCTCTGTGCTGGGCACTGTACATCAAGAAGTGAACAAGCAGCCATGGACCTGCCTGACCAGAACTTATACAGTAGGGGAGGAGATAGGTCTGGAAGGATAAATCATACAGTAAATGATTTAGTTTCATTTCTACTGTTATCAATGAGAAATACAGAAGTTTGGGCCATCAAGAAAGGCTTCAGTGAGAAAACAAAGTTGTCTAATCTGATGCTTAAAGGAACAAGAAGAAAGTAATTAGGAGAGAGGGCTGGAAGGGCAGGGGAAATGATGGGAGAGTGCTCCAGGAAGCAGAAACAGCACGCAAGAAGTGCTTGGGGTGGGAAGGAGCACGGGATATTGGTGAAAGGATGCAGGAGCTGCATTTCAGCTCCTACACATGCCCTCAGACAAAGACCCAAGTGCAGGGCACAATATACACACCTACATGGTGACCCAAGTGCTGTATTCCATGGTGAATTCTCTTCTCCCATTTTAATTGGCTTTTTAGCCATATTTGATACTAATTTACTACTGCCTTCTTGAAATGTTTGCTTCTCCAGGGTTCCATGACCCTGCATTCGCCTATCTTCCATTTACCTACACTAGGTCTTCCTCCTCTTCTCCATATGTTGGCATATGCCAAGGTTCAGTCTTCAGTCCTCTTTGTCTGTTTCATGTCCAAGGCTTTACATTTCAATATGGTGAAGATGATGTCATCATTATCTCCAGCACTGACTTCTCCTCTGAGCCGCAGATTCTTTAGCGCTACTTCTTACTTGACATCCCTATGTATGTACTGAATACACATCACTTCATACATAACATGAATTAAACAGAACCACTCATATCTCCCCATCCCCAGTCTATACCTCTCCTACCTCCCCCATCTCATGAAATGGCACAAAATTCACACAGTTGCTTTGGTTGAAAACCTCGGAGTCATCCTAGATTCCTCTTTTTTCTGACCTACAGTTACTTCCATTAGCAAGCCCCACCAAGACTACATCTAAGTTATATTCCAAAATTTTACTGTTCCTCACTATCTCCGTACATGCCACCATTACCTGGTACCTGGATGAAGGCAACACCCCCTTCACTGGTCTCCCTGCTCTCACCTTGCCCTCTGTAATCTATATTCCATGAAGAAATTAGAAGATTCTCTTCCTTGCATACAACTCCCTTCTTAATTACTACTTCAATCAAAATAAAATCTAAAATTCTTATCATAGTCTACAAGACCATATTTGATTTGTCCCCTGACTATTTGTTCTCACCTCATCTTCTCCCTTTTCTCTCACAAACTATGATCCAGTCACACAGGATCTTTCCATTTGTTATATTCACCTTGCTCATTCTCATATCAGGGCCTTTTTACTTGATTCCCTCTCCTGGACCACTATTCCCTCAGATATGCTAACACCTGGCTCCCTCTCATTGCTCAGCTTTCTGCTCAGGGAAGAGGGCTGCCTTCCACAGTCAAGTATTATCCTCAGGCCTGCTCTCCTACTCTTCATATGTTTTCAAAATCTGAAATTCGTATTTATTTTGTTTGTCCCTCTGCCCACCATTCTCTAGAATACAAGCTTCCTGAAGGCAGAGATTTGGTATAGCTAATAACCCCAACACCTAGAAAACTATCCGACCATAATAGGTGCTCAATAAATAACTAGGAGTGAGTGAATGACTGAATTTTTGCTACTTGGAATATTATAATCTAGGCTAATATATTATGGTCCCAGACAAATGGATAGATGAGCATCTATAGCAAATCTAGATCATAATGTATGAAAAGGCAGATAGTTTGTAGGCCTAGGACCACACACATATATTGTAAACATATAAAAGTGTTGAGTGTACTGCATGTGGCTAGTGCTTATAATTAGTTGCTCATTGGAAGAGAGGATCTTGAAAAGAGCATGGGCTCTTTAGATCAATGGACCTGAGTTTTAATGTTATCTCCAATTTTTACTATTCTCAAGTTACAAAAGTTTGTTTTGTTGTCTCATCAGGTACGCATTGGAAATAATACCACCTGACCTATAGGTCTTTAGTAAGGATTAGCCATGATGTATGAAAAGGCATACTATGAGGCCTGGCACATAGTAGATGTGCAGGCTGAACATGGGAATGGCACTGTCATTAACTAAAGCTATGAGAGTACTATCTCTAATGTTATGGATTAAATTGTGTCCCCACAAAACATGTGTTGGAATCCTATACCTGTGAATGTGATCTCCTTGGGAATAGGGATTTCTTTGTTAGGCTAATGAGGTCTTATCAGTATAGGGAGTGCCCTAAACCTGATCTTTTCTGAGTTATAAAAACAGCAGATTAGACAAAGAAGCAAGCACAAATAGGGGAAGATAGATGCAAGTCGAGAAGGGAGAGTGTTGACACGTCATGGGGTTGTTAACCAATGTCATAAAACAACATGTGTACTGACTGTTTAATGAGAAACTATTTGTTCTGTAAACCATCATCTAAAGTACAATAAAAAAATTAAAAAAAAAAAAAAACCGATGCCACGTGAAGACCTCCAAGGAATCACGGAACTCCGGGGCTACAGAAGCTGAAAGAGACAAGGTTCTTCCCCCAGAGTCAACAGAGCCCCTAGTCTCCTGAACTGTGAGAAAACAAATTCCTATTCTTTAAAGTCACCCACTTGTAGTATTTCTGTTACAGCAACACCAGGAAGCTAAGACACATAACCTAGTTGTTTTTTACTTTCTTGCCCTTGTATTTGCTCTTCTCGATTTCTATTTGCCATTCCATGCCCCTCCCTTTCCCCAAACCACTGTTCCAGACTTATCCCTTCCATATTCCTCATGCGTCTGCTCCTGTCTTTCTCTACAGTCTCATCACCTTGTCACAGAGACATGCATTCATTCATTGGTTCGTTTAATTTACTCATCAAATATTTATTCAGTGCTTACTTTATGCCAGATTTTTAGGCTTCAGCAAAAAAAAAAAAAAAAAAAACTGTAAACCTCTTGAAATTTCCATATGGGTCAATTATTTAAGCTGTTATGTAAATAAAGGTCAAGGTCGGTACATTTAAAGGGTAGGAGCCAAGTGTAATGAATGACGTAATACCTACATATAGCAGGTGCTCAATAAATATTTAATGACTTGGAAGGCTGCCTGGTTTAGTAGCAAGTATATGGGATTTGGAGCCCTTAGACCAGGGTTCAAGTCCTAGCATTACCCTTGGTTATCTGTGTGTCTGGACATACACCTTCTCCACTTTTCATCCCTCCTGCTACCACCTGACAGACACTTTTTTTATCCTCTGAGGCTCAGTTCTTGGAAGCCTTCCTTGACTCATCTCACTCCAAGTTATCCCCTCTCATCTAGACTTTCTCTGGTACCCTTGGTTACCTCTGTCTTAGCATCTAGAATTATGTATCTGTCTCTGCACCAAATTTTTAAAGTCCTTGAGGAACAGAGAAATCATATTTGTGTTTGTATCCCCAATACACACAATGGCCAGTGAATGTCTAAACTGGTCCCAACTAAATTTGATTACTGTCTTTTTTATACTGCTCATTCAGTTTTCACACTTTTCATTTACCCTGGTGTATTAGTTGTTTGACTTGACCTTCCCAAGTAAAGTACCGGCTCTCCAAGGACAGGAACCCATATGTTCTCCTCCTTGTTTATCCCTTCCCCTGAACTGTGCTCTGCTCTGGTCTGTGCAAATATTCTTTCTCCATATTGTTGACTAAATGTTTAGCAAGTAACTCTCCAAATGTTAGATCCTTTTAGGAGGTCAGCGAAATCTCTATTTTGCCATTTTCCTTGTTTGGGGATGAAAGAATCTCCCTAGAATTTCTTCTATGCTGTTCACTTGCCATCAGCCCCAAATGACCTCCTCGAAGGCACAGCCTCTGTAGGTAAAAGGTATTTGTTCATCTTTATGAATGTCAGTCTCTTGACATTCATGGTAAGTAGACAAGTTCTCAATCTCTTGACATTCATAGCAAATAGACAATCCTTCAGTAAATGACAATGGTCCCCAGCATCACATTAAAAGCTCTTGGGGATAAACACTCAAGGGTAGTCGTGGTTCAGGCTCAACTTTCAAAGACTTTGTAATGTGCTTACCTACAAAAGAAAAAAAATGTATACCATCACCTGTTACAGTGCATTTTTAGAGCCCTCATCTATATTTAAACGCACTCTTGCTTAGTCAGGTACAGGGATGTTGCCTGCCAGCATTTCCAAACAGCAGGAAAGACACGGTAGCTCCAATAACAAGCACAGCTGATGGGAATGCTTCTTTGAGATTCACTACCACATAGGTTTTCCAGGTGATGCTGATCTTATACACCAATGGGCTTGCTATTTTGTCGACTTTCTTTCCAACCCGCAACAAACTCAAGTCCTTGAGCCTCCCAGTGTGTCATTTATTCATTATTGAATTAACTGTATACCACTTGAAGTTATTATTCATTGTTATTCCCCACATACTATTCATTGTTGAATTAACAATATTTATTGGGTACTAACTATGTATGACTTGAGCACTTCCATAAAGATTAAAAAACTACTTGAGAAGTAGACTGGGGTAATGATTAAGACCAGGGCTACTGAAACCAAACCTGAGTTCAAGACTAGATCTGCCATTTATTAGCTGGGGAACTTTGGGGTCCTTCAAACTTTGCATAAACCTTCTTTCCCTGTTTGGGATGTTCTTCTCCTCTTGTTATCTAGCTAATGCTTATAGATTACGTAAAACACAGACATATGATACATCTGTTGTGATTATGTGCTCACAGGGCTGCATTCCTTTCCCATATAGTACTTATTATAGTGTGCACAAGTATTAGTGTTATTATTTTAGTAACCTATCTCTTTAGACTCTAAGCAAGGACTTTACAAGTTTGTTCACCACTCTATCCAGGGCCTTGTTCAGGGCTAGCAACATAGTAATACTATCTAACTCCAGATTACCTCTCTGTATCTGCTTCTCCATTAGTAAACCAAAAACCAAACCCGGTGCGATCGAGTCGATTCCAACTTATAACAACCCTATATACAGGACAGAGTAGAACTGCCCCATAGGGTTTCTAAGGAGCGGCTGGTGGACTCAAACTGCTGATCTTTTGATTAGCAGCCCAATGCTTAACCACTGTGCCACTAGGGCTCCCCATTAGTAAAGGAGGATAATAATACCTTCTTCTATGTGGAAACTGATTTAACACCTAAGTGCTAGGACTGGTTAATAATGGAGTTAGATAGTATTACTCCTATGTAGCTGGCCCTGAGCAAGGTCCTGGACAGAGTGGTGAACAAACTTGTAAGGTCCTTGCTTAGAGTCTAAACAGATAGATTAATAAAATAATAACAGTAATAACTGTATACACTAAAATAAGTGCTATACAGGAAAGGCATGTAAGTACAAAATCACAACAGCTGTATCACAGGTCTGTGTTCTACATAATCTACAAGTATTAGCTAGGTAACAAGAGGAGAATAACATCCCAGAGGGAAAGACATATGCAAAGGTTGAAGGGATGGAGGGTAGTGAGTGTTAGGCTAGGAAAGGATGGGGCAGGAGAGCTATAAATAAATGGTCTTTCAAGTCATTTTAAAGTTTTTAGTCTTTGTCCATTGTTGTTGTTAAGTGGCATCCCGTCAGTTCCGACTCACAGCAACCCTATGTACAACAGAAAGAAACACCGCCCAGTCCTGTGCCATCCTCACAAAGGTTGCTGTTTTTGAGCCCATTGTGCAGCTACTGTGTCAGTCCATCTTGTTGAGTATCTTCCTCTTTTTCACTGACCCTCTGCCTTACCAAGCATGATGTCCTTCTCCAGGGACTGGTCCCTCCTGATAACATGTCCAAAGTACATGAGATGAAGTCTTGCCATCCTCCCTTTTAAGGATCATTCTGGTTGTACTTCTTCCAAGACAGATTTGTTCATTCTTCTGGCAGTCCATGGTGTATTCAATATTCTTCACCAACACCGTAATTCAAAGGTGTCAATTCTTCAGTCTTCCTTATTCGTTGTCCAGCTTTCACATGCATATGAGACAACTGAAAATACCATGGCTTGGGTCAGGTACACCTTAGTCCTCAAAGTGAAATCTTTGCTTTTTAACACTTTAAAGACGTCTTTTGCAGCAGATTTGCCCAATGCAGTATGTTGTTTGATTTCGTGACTTCTACTTCCATGGGTGTTGATTGTGGATTCAAGTAAAATGAACTCCTTGACAACTTCAAACTTTTCTCCATTTATCATGATGTTGTTTTGTCCATTAGGGAATGGGAAATCGCTGAAGGATTTTAAGCAGGTGGGGCCTGTGTTTGAAATGAGTACTCTAGTTACACCTAGAAGATGGATTAAAGAGGTGCCAGAATAGAGATATGATAAGACTACTTAAGAAACCATTTTAATGATTGAGATAGAAGATAAAGGAAACTTGGGCTAAGGTAGTGTCAGTAGAAATAGAGATAAATGGACTAGACCCTTCTCATGGTATGTTTTATTTTCTACCCTCGGAATACTAGCTCTGCCTTTACCCAAGTTAACACAGTGGTTTATTTTTTTAAACCTTTTATTAGACTAAATATTGCCAGATGTCGTAATGGGAGGGAAAAGCCAACTGATGTTCATAAATTATTTGCTAGATGCATAGATCTTCTGATGGTACTGAGAAACCAAAGGAGAGATACATGCTGGAGGAAAAGAGAAAAAAGGGAATATTGAAAGAGATTATAAATTCTGTTCTCATGAAATTAAAATAAAAATGCTCCAGCTAAGTGTGTTGGCCATGACTTTTCCAAGGATGGATGAGTTTTATAGGAGGTGCATAGCCCTTTGGCACCTTCACCAGAAAAACTCATCCCTGTGGATATGGCAGAGACTTTGCTCTTGCACGAAGGCAGGTCTTGGCTAATGTTACACAGGCCTGTGTTGACAGTGTTCAGATAGGAAACTTTCAAAGAGAGGAGTTTGGAAAATGGGCCTTAGCCAGAGTGTCTGGTGCAGGAAGAAAACATTTGGAATTAGATCAGAATCGTCCCATTTACTACCAGGAAATGAAGACAGAATAACAACTCCTGTGGTATAAAACACTGAAATGACAAGAGGGAGAAAGCATGCATAGCTTAAATCTTGTTGAGCACTATTATGTACTAGGTGCCCTATACGACAGAGTAGAACTGCCTACCTTTTGGTTAGCAGTAGAGCTCTCAACCACAGTGCCATCAGGGCTCCGCTCCATAAAGATTACAGCATTGGAAAATGTATGGTGCAGTTCTATTCTGTCCTATAGGGCTGCTGTGAGTCAGAATGGGCTCGATGCAATGGGTTTGGTTTTGGGTATTGTTAGTTGCTGTTGAGTCGATTCTGACTTATGGCACCTGATGTGTGCAGAGTAAAACTGCTCCATAGGGTTTTCAAGGCTGTGACCTTTCGGAAGCAGATCGCCAGGTATTATATGCTTGGTTCTTATTATATGCTTGGTTCTTATTTAATCTTCATAACTATGTTGAGGTATTTGGTGTTATCTCTATTTTTTGTGATGAACAATCCTAAATTCAGAGAAGTTAAGTGACTTGTCCAATGTAATACAGCTGGGAAGCACAGAGATAAGCTTTGAACCATCTGGAGGCATTTGACCCCCAAATCCATTCACTTTCTATTTTATGATTCCTCTGTGTTTATGGCATCATTTGCCCAATATAGCTTAACTGGGCTTACCTATAAGGACCTTTTCCCTCAACGTCCCCTCCCACCAAGACTGTAAATAGCTGCCTTTGAGAATAATGAAAAAGGAATGCCAAGCAAGAGGGGAGATATCAACAGCCCTACTACTTTTTTGTTTCCCCGGCACCAATGCTTATGGTTTCATAACAGAATACTGCAAGAGGGAGAAGAAAAACTGTTTATAAAAAAGCAACCCAAGAGAAAGGATTGGAAACATCATCATCTATAGGTAATATTTTATAGCATTGAAGTTGGTACTAGATGCTACTTTATGGGAGTCTAATGGATTTATTAAGAGGAACACTGTGATTAAAATGGGATGCACCACTTCTTTCCTTCTCATATGGTCTTTATCTTGTGTCTCCCATCTGCCTTCCTGGGTCCAGCCTCTTTGATAACCTTCTTGTCATCAGAATCATTAACAGTGGTTTCCTCACTGGGCATGTTAGTTGGGTTTTATGGAGTGCCAACATTCCCTGGAAGGAATTAACTGCTTGAGTCACAGACAAATGTCCTAATCAGGTCTCTAACAACTGTAGCAAGGATGTATTGGCAAGTCATATTGAAATTCTAGAATAAATTAAAAATATGTATATTCCAGTCAACTTTTGCATTCCAATCACCAGTAATTATCAGTGCATCCTGATTGCATGTTTGATCAATTTCAGACTGCAGAAGTTGGTGAAAATCTTCAGTTTCTTCATTTTTGGCCTTAGTGGTTGGTGCATAGATTTGAATAATCGTTGTATTAACTGGTCTTCCTTGTAGGCGTGTGATGTTACCCTCTCACTGACAGCGTTGTACTTCAGGATAGATTTTGAAATGTTCTTTTTGATGATGAATGCAACACCATTCCTCTTCAAGCTGTCATTCCTGGCATAGTAGACCATATGACTGTCTGATTCAAAATGGCCAATACCAGTCCATTTCAACTCACTAATGCCTAGGATATCGAAGTCTATGCGTTACATTTCATTTTTGACGATTTCTAATTTTCCTAGATTCATACTTGTACATTCCATTTTCTGATTATTAATGGATGTTAGCAGCTGTTTATTCTCATTTTGAATCATGCCACATCAGCAAATGAAGGTCCTGAAAGCTTGACTCCATCCATGTCATTAAAGTCAACTCTACTTTGAGGTGGCAGCTCTCACCAGTCTTCTTCTGAGTGCCTTCCAACCTGAGGGACTCATCTTCCGGTACTATATCGGACGATTTTCTGCTGTTATTCATAAGGCTTTCACTGGCTAATTCTTTTCGGAAGCAGACCACCAGGTCCTTCTTCCTAGTCTTAGTCTTGAAGCTCACCTGAAACCTGTCCACCATGGGTGACCCTGCTAGTATTTGAATACCAGTGGCATAGCTTCCAGCATCACAGCAACACACAAGCCCCCAAAGTAGCAGATGTGTGCTCATGAGGAACCTGTACATACATCAAGAGGCAGTTGTTCAAACAGAACAAGGGGATACAATGTGGTTTAAAGTCAGGAAAGATGTGTGTCAGGGTTGTATCCTGTCACCATACTTATCCAATCTATATGCTGAGGAAATAATCCGAGAAGGTGGACTATATGAAGAAGAATGCAGCATCAGATGACACAACCTTGCTTGCGGAAAGTGAAGAGGAGATGAAGCACTTACTGATGAAGATCAAAGACCACAGCTTCAGTATGGATTACACCTCAACATAAAGAAAACAAAAATCCTTACAACTGGACCAATAAGCAACATCATGATAAACAGAGAAAAGATTGAAACTGTCAAAGATTTCATTTTACTTGGATCCACAATCAACACCCATGGAAGCAGCAGTCAAGATATCAAAAGATGCATTGCACTGAGCAAATCTGCAAAAGACCTCTTTAAAGTGTTAAAAAGCAAAGATGTCACCTTGAAGACTAAGGTGCGCCTGACCCAAGACACGGTGTTTTCAATTGCCTCGTAGGCATGCAAAAGGTGGACAATGAATGAGGAAGACTGAAGAAGAATTGTCACCCTTGAATTGTGGTGTTTGCAAAGAATTTTGAATATACCATGGACTGCCAAAAGAACAAACAAATCTGTCTTAGAAGCAAGGATGGCCAGACTTCTTCTCACATACTTTGGACATGTTATCAGAAGGATTCAGTCTCTAGCAAAGGACATCATGCTTGGTAAAATAGAGAGTCAGCGAAGAAGAGGAAGACCCTCAATGAGTTGGATTGACACAATGACTGCAGCAATGGGCTTAAACATGACAACGATTATAAGGATGGTACAGGACCGGGCAGTATTTCCTTCTATGAGTCGGAAGGACTCAATGGTATCTAACAACTACAACCGCATATTCTGGTCCTCAGGTCGGAACCTTAGTACTGTGCCCTTTTCCTTTTGATCTCTTTCTTGTTCTGCGTTAGTGAGGGGCTCCTCCTCTACTTCATCAATCAGATCAGTAAATTTAGCTACTTCTATGTGTCACCTGTATTGTTAATGATTTAATATTATTTTTAAATCAACTAACATTTTATACTTAGCTTCTTCCTAAACACATGAAAGGGGTCCCTGGGTGGCACAAATGGTTAAGCATTCTGCTGCTACCAAAAGGTTGGCAGTTAGAGCCTACCCAGAGGTACCTCAAGAAAGGCCTGGTGATCTATTTCTGAAAGGTCACAGCCATGAAAACCTTACGGAGCACAGTTCTACTCTGCAACACATGGGGTTGCCACGAGTTGGAATCAACTCGATGGCAACTGGTTGTGGCTTTTTTTTTTTTTTTTTTTTTTTTTGGTAAACATATGAAACAAGAGATTGGTAGTTGTTATGTTATGTTTTTCTACATGCATTAAAACAAATAACTATTCTATGTGACACATAAATTAAATTCCCATTTATATCAATGATATGTATACCACATTAGAGAAGTATCTTGTACAATGAAAAGAGGCCAAATCTGCCACTTATATACCAGGTGGCTGCAGTTATATTCTTGCCCCCTCCTGACATCGGTCTCCCTATCTTCAAAATGGGAAGGCTGCTACATACCACATAGAGTTATTATGAGGATTCAGTGAGAGAACAGATGCAGCTGAAATTTATTCAGATCCTACTGTGTACAAGCGTGCCATACCATGCCTTTGACATACATGTTCTCCTGTTTATCCCTGGCAATTATCTTATGAGGAAAATACTACAATCATGTCCATTCTATAAATGAGGACTCCTATCTGTCAGGTTTTAGTACTGTGGTGACTTGCATGCTGTTATGTTGCTGGAAGCTATGCCACCAGCATTTCAAATACCAGCAGGTCACCCATGATGGACAGGTTTTAGCAGAGTTTTCAGACTAAGACATACTAGGAAGAAAAGCCTGGCAATCTACTTCCAAAAATTAACCAATGAAAACCCAGTGGAACACAAGAGAATACTGCTCAATAAAGGGCTGGAAGATGGGCCCCCTAGGTTGGAAAACACTCAAAATACACAGTGGCTGCAACAGTGGACTTGAACATACCAACAATCATGAAGACAGCACAAGAAAGGACAATATTTTGTTTTGTTGTACATGAGGTTGCCATGAGTTGGAGCTAATTCGATGGCAACTAACACAACTAAGGTTTTGGACAGTTATGTAACGTATCCGAGTTTCCTCTTTCATCAGGTAATAGGGTGAGAATGTGACCTCATATCTGTCTGACTACAAGGCCCGTGCTCCTTAGGCTATGCCATCCGTGTGCCTGGCATCGTGCTTGGTACCAATAAGTGCTTAATAAACATGTATTCCTTCTCTGTTGTTTGGAGCGACCAATTCATGTTGTTCTCCAATTTCCATCAAAGGTGCTAGATCCTTCTGACCAGAGCTGCCTTCTCCTTCTCACCTCATGGCCACTATGTGGCACCATGTCACACAAAGTTGATGCTGAAGAGCTGTTTGTGGAAGGACTTAACTGAAGTCTCTATGGTTCCAACTGAGTCACCGCCCTTGAGGAGGGCAATTTTTCACATATTTCCAGTGACTCTGGAACAGGCTGGTTGTGAACAGAAACCATACAAACCAGAAGCACCGACCAGCTGATGGGGCTCTGAGAGTCTACAGTCCTGTTTTCTCTCATTAGCTGAAGATTTCAGCCTCCAAAAAGAAGTGTTTTTGAGACGTTTTCTATTACATGTATATTCAGAGTGATTTAGAAATCTGAGATTAAGCATTCATAGGAAAGTGGAGAAAGATTGCACTTGGTGTTAAGGAAGAACGAAAGCCAATATTGAGGTGAGGAAAGGAGATGCCGGAGGAGAGACACTTTGCTTCCTTCACAATTCCACATAGAACACTTCCCTACTCTGGCCATCTTTACTTCCCTAATATAACTAGTTATTAACTTTTTATATTTCATGAATAGCTTTGACGATCTGATGCAAGATATTGGTCCTCTCCCTAGAAAAAATGCATTACCACACACGCACGTGCATACACACATACGTGAGTTTGCACATAGTTGCAGGGACTAAAAACGGGCCCCCCTAAAAGTACATGGAGCTGCTCAGGTTTAGAACTCCATGAGTTCTGGAGACCTGGTGAAGTAAGTCCCAAGGGAAGGATGACAGTCCTTTTGAGATGTCTTATGTGATGTAGAAAACTTAGTGTTTATTTCTTAGGAACTTGAGTTGTTAGGAAGTGCTCCAAATCATCAGTCTTCAGTGCTGACATTTTCATAAAAAAAAAGTTACATTAACGTTAGAATTTTGTGCCTTGGACAATATACTAATATCCCATAACTACATTTACATGGAAGGGAAGAAAACAAAAAGAGACACAGAGAGAGATGGCATGCCAGTTATTGTCGTTAAACACCAAAATCTGACAGTAAAAGGCAATTTAAAAATAACTTTTCTAAGTACACATTGATGAGCAATATAGAAATAATGATGATGATAGCAAAAACTTAAGTAGCTCTTACTAAGTACCAGAAATTATTCCACATGCTTTATGTATTAGGAGTCTCTGGTGGCATAAATGGTTAAGCGCTTGGCGACCAACCGAAAAGTTGTTGGTTTAAATCCACCCAGAGGTGCCTCAGAAGAAAGTCTTGTCAATCTGCTTCCAAAAGGTCATAGCCATTTAAAACCCTGTGGAACACAGTTGTACTCTGACACACATGGGCTCGCCAAGAGTCAGAATCTACTCCACGGCAGCTGGTTTGGTTTAGTTATATACGTTAACTCATACAGATGATTTTTTTAAACCTTCCCCATAAAACTACAAGAAAGGGGAGATATTTACTTATGCCTAGATGGACAGGAAATAGTATGAGGTGGGAATTTTAAGTAATCCATTCAAATGACAGAGTTTATATCACTCCTTTGCTATGATGCTTTATTGGGTGTATTTTCATATCTCCAGGGACTTGAAGAAATCTACCCAACTGATCACTCAGCAGAGGAATCAAAGGATCCCTAGGTCTCCAAAGTTTATCTGGGTGGCAACAAGTGGGTTAACTTTCCAAGGCCCAGGCTCCTTCAGAGGAATCTTGAGAAGCAAAAATGCCTTGCTTACCCCCACCGTTCTCTAGGAAACGCTTGTTTTCCACCTCGGTTGGTATGTTGCAAACATTTTATCCCAGAGACATTGGGGGCCATGGGGAATGGAATGTTGCCCATGAGCCAGATGTTTGTAAACCTTAGCTCTGAAATGTGGCACAATACCACAAACTGTCACGTTGTGTAAAAACTAAAGCAAAGACAAAAACAGAATGTAATATTTACCAGATGAGATTTTTTTTGTGTGTGTAATCTTCTTAGAATTTTGGGAGTATCCATCTCTCATACATTTCAAAATGGGCCTTGTGTCCCAGCCCAACCCACCCCAGGGTTTTCCCTCCTGCACAGAGAAGGAGAAAGTTATGAAAGTGAAAGTCTTTGTGGGAATAAACACTGGGCTTGATATAGCCCCAGGCAGTTAGCTATACATTGAAAGATGTACATGACATTTTTGGCCTCATTTCAGAGAGAGAGTCCTGAAAATATTATTTCTGGAACAACTTTCAGAATTAGTGCTAAACAATGGGATATTGTGTGTGTTGGCAATTTTTCTTCTGCATGAGTGGTTAAACAGTTATATAAGCTGTATATTCATCAGCTTGCCCAATACTTAGCATGTATAAAACCAGATACAAACAAGAATTTCCAGTCATATAGAAGAAAATATTTTTCTTTGTCTGTCTATTGGTATAATTTTACTATGTGTGTGTTCTGACACAAATGAGCATCCTGAAGAAGCCAAAAATAGAAGAAAAACAAAAATCGAACCCATTGCCATTGAGTCGATTCTCTCCTATAGAAACCCTATAGGAGAAACTAGAACTGCCCCATAGCGTTTCCAAGGAGCAGCTGGTGGATTCAAACTTCTGACCTTTTGGTTAGCAGCTGAGCTATTAACTACTGTGCCACCAGGGCTCCAAAAATAGAAGATACCTGTTTAAAGGACTTGAATTTAGAATGTATCAGAAAGGGAAGAGATGGGTGTATTTGAAATGCTAGACTTTGGAAGAACCATCAGATTATTTTGGTTTTAATTTTGAAATGGTAGAGTAGCCTCGTAGTTTGAAAGGTTACATCACAAGTTCTCAACATCAAAGCGTATTTCTTCTGTTGAGAGCAGAACTGGGAAATTTGATTCAGTGGCTTCATTGTGACAGTCATATTTGTGAGGCCTGCTCAGCCCTTGCATTTTCCCTAGGGAGAGGACCAACAGAAGGGGTGAGTCTAGGCTGCCATGCTTGTACCATTTCACCCCTCCCCAGTTATAGCTGGTTAGATCAAGGTAGGCTCATCACCCAGGGAGCCAGTCCATGGATTATCTGATGACTAATCCAATTCTCTTTCTCTCAAAAATCTGAACTAAGAAGCCCAGTGCCTGGGATCAGACAATGGCAGGCCCTGAACTGAAAGGTCATATTGAGATGAGAATGGGGTGGCCTTTTTCAGCCAGTTTCAAGCTGAGGGATTAGTGGAGAAAGCCAGCCTGCCCAGATAAGTGGTAAGTTCAGTCAGTTACAGAGAGAAAGGGATATAAGATGACATGTTCCCAGAAAGAGAAACATGGTAAGTGTAGATGCTTTGTGGATGGATGGTTTTCCATTTCCAGTCTCTGTGAGGCCCAGAAATACGTCACTCTCCTTTTTTGAACTAGCTCAGGTGGCTTTTTGCAACTAAAACTCACACAGGTCCTTCTTATATAGCTACCACTCTCCAAAAACACTTCAACTATAGTAGAAAGTTCCAGCACCATAAAACCCAACACTAGACAAAGTTGCCAACTATTTTCTTATTCAACTTATGAAAATTTAAAGATTAAAGTTTTACCTACAGATTTTTTAAAAAATTGTTTACTGGTTCATTTTTACAAAAATCTGTAACATTCTCAGGTAACACTGGCTTGCAGCAAAACCAATTGTTAGAAATAGGTTCACTAGAGAAAGCATAGGGACTGTGCTTGGTGTAAAGCTGTGTTTAATAATTGTGTATTCAATAGAATTTATGCCATCACATAAGATTGGTGAGAGTAGGGTGGGTTTGCAAATAAAACTGCTAATAGCTGCCTTCCAATTCTCCCGTAGATGGTTGATTTCAGTTCTTTTTATCTAGCTGTGTTGAAGTAAGTGAAACTCTAAGTGTTAATAGCAAATTAAATGAAATAGATACTGTACATGTGCATTATGGGAACCATAAACTCCATAATCTTAGTGGAAGATTCTAGACGAGGAGAAAAAGATCCCTACGGTGTACTGGTGGATAATTTGAAAGAAACTACCTTACTTTTGACTAATGGAGGCTCTGATGACAAAAGATCATGCTGCCACTTTGGGAGGTCAAGATTCTAGTTTCAAATTACAATTCAGATGGATTTCTACACCGCCACCTTCTCCCATCCAGCACCTCCCTTCCCGACCCAGTCCCTAGATTTCTCATTTATGCTGTGGTCTTCACCAACACTGAGCTGAGAAGTAAGTCCCTCTTGTTAACTAACACACACGCATTAACAAGGAATACTGTCGGTTGACACTTCCTACGTGCTGGGCAGCATGCAAAGCACCTCACACATCTTACATTTTTAAGAATCACAGCAACCCTGATAGACATTGCTCTGATCTCTTTTTTACAGGTGAGGAAAGTGATGCTTACAGAGGTCAGGTTATGTGGCTGAAGTTACACAGCTGGAAGTGACAGAGCTGGGACTTTACTCCAGATCTGACTGCAAAGACAGTGTTGTGAACAACTACACTCTTCAAACTACATAGTTGTGTGATTGACTCCTTTTCTTTTTTAGTAATATTTTATTGTGTTCTCAGTGAAAGTTGACACAGCAAAACAGGTTCCCATTTGACAATTTCTACACAATTTGTTTAGTGACATTAATTACATTTTTCACAATGTGTCAACTTTCTCATTAATTGCATCCTGGTTGTTCCATTGTGACTGAGTCTTGAAAGACCCAATCCCAGAGTCACCTCGGATATTAGATATTTTCCCATAAATGACCAGGAACCCAGACATAAAAGCTACAGATTCACCAACTGAGAAAACACAGGTCTCAGTTCAGGTAGTATGATTTTTTTTCATGTGCCTACTACACAAAAAGATACTGGAAATTCTTTTATATATGAAAACAAAATCACCCTATAAAACGTTATCAATGGCAGCACGTTGAGTTAACATATAATTAGTATCTTATATGTTATAACTACAAAGGTTATGTAATTTCATGTAAATTAACAGGGGTACCTTTAGACTTCATTCTCTGAGACTGTCTTATTATAAAGTCCCATGTCAAGGGTACTAGGACAAGCTTACCTCTAGGCTAATTCTATGAGGTAGCAAGCCTCCAACAATAACAAAACATACCCATTGCCGTCGAGTCGGTTCCAACTCATGGCAATCCCATGTGTATCGAGTAGAACTATGCTCCATAGGGTTTTCAATGGCTGATTTGTTGGAAGTAGATCATCGAGCTTTTCTTCCAAGGCACCTCTGGGTGGACTTGAACCTCCAACCCTTTGGTTATCACCTGAGAGCTTATCCGTTTGCACTACCCAGGGTCTCTAACAAAACATGAGTTCCCTTAAACAAATACAGCATTCTTTGGATTCATCTGATTTGTTTCTGCGATTATTAGGAAAGATGGTTCATCTCTCTCAGAATAAGTTGAGGCTATTTCTGGATACCTATTTTCCAGAAAAACTTTTAGGTTTCTAGTTTACAGTTCATTTTTAGCATATATCAAATTTTTATCTGAAATGTAGTATCAGCATAAAATTTAATCTATGAAGCCTGTTAAAAATTTCCCCGAAATAATAAGGTAAGGGACAAGGTGATATGAAGGGAGAAATTCCTAACTGGTGATTGAACATTGATCTTAGAGGGGAAAGTGGCTGTTGCCCCCACTGCTGTTCCCCAATGAAACATAAAGCTTGCATACTATGCCCTGCCCTTCTGAATTAAATGCTGTTGATTTTGCTGCTGTGCTAATATAGAAATGGGAGTCACAATTATGCAAATAATATTTACTTAATATAACAAATTGTTTTATTTTGGCTCCCTCAGCTGTGTTGTATGATATATATGTTTTTTTTCCTTTGAAAATAAGCTGACACTGGAAATAAAGGAAATGTAATAATTACCATGGGAAATACATTTTGAAGATGGCAAAGGAGCCAAAATAGCAGCTGTGGAAAAGGGAATCAAACCCATTTGATGTTACCAATTGTACTATTAATGGGGCTCCAAGAAGAGGAAGGAGTGAGGAGTTCCCAGAGCTATTAGGATTCCATCCACCCTTCTCTTGCTTTTAGCAGTCCTGTTGTATACCTTTGATTGCTGGCACAGAGTCAAAGTGTAGAAGGGTGTTTTGCTTGGAAATTCTCTCTCACACATGCAAAAAAGGATGGGGATAAATGATTACGATGCCTAGTAATGGAAGCCACAACACACCACTAAGCAAGTATCCATGGCTAATTCATTTATAACATTCCCCATACATACTTAGCCCCATGGATTTCTTCTCTTCCCACCTTTTTTTCTCCCCTCTCACTTTATTTTCTTTCTTTTCACTTTTTTAAAGAGAAAACTTCATCTGATCTGGCAGAGAAGGACAAAACTCCGAAGTAGGTATTTTGCATTCTAATGACAAATGTTATCTTAGGGCGGCAACGGGGCTGGATGTACACACAGGAGAGTTATCTAGTTATAACTACGACAATGCCTGGTAAGGGGAGAGCTTGGGAAAGGTCTTCCATCAATGGCAGGGCGCTTTTTCTCTTCTGGGGAGTGTCGGAGGCAGCAGGAGAAATTCTCTCATTGCCCACTACGAAGGCTTGGGGGAATTAGTTAAGACTGCAGACTTTGCCCTTATCAAAGTGGTCAGAATACAGTAACGTTAGCCCTTTCTTTGTCTTACCAAATACGAACCCCTGTCCCAATGAAGGCAATAGGAAACTCTTTGTGATATCCAGGCTTGAATTGAGTTTAAGATGCTTCTCTGAACTCACTGTGCATTCCCGCTGAGAGCTACCTTATACTCTAGGTTGTCTTGTGTTCAGGTGGAATTCTGGTCGCGGGAGAGCGGCGCGGATTTAAAGTTCCAGCTAGGACTGTTGGGAATGAAAAGTTTTGTTTTTATTTTATTTTGCCCAACACTCCCTAAATGGTCTTGGAGATAGAGCAGAAGAGTGGAAGGAGAATATCACTTGCTGGTTTACTTTTAAGAGACTAGAACAATGGAATAGAAGGGACCATTAAAAGTGGTTATGTATATTCTACCATAAATGCTAACGTGGAAACACACGCAAGGTACATTGTGGAGGAAACAAAGAGACCACGAGCTAATGTATACAATATCTCTTTCTTTAAAAAAAAAAAATGTTGTATGTATTCTGAAAAGAAAATGTCTGGGAGTAACTAGGCCAAAATGTTAATAGACGTTATCTTAGAATGGTGGGATTTGGGGGGTTTCATCTTTTTAATCTTTGTTTATTTGTATTTTCCTTTTATATAGAATGTTCAAGCTTTACTTACGTGTATTCCCATTTTAAGTTAAAAGATACTAAGATGAGATTCGAGCAGGAAGGGTGTTGCTAAGTCAGAGAGATGAGGCTCCAGCCCTGTACCTGCCAAGTACCTGCTGAGGGACCCGGGATAAACCACTCAACTTCTCTCACCCACAGGTTCCCCATTTGTAAACCAGGTAAGCTAATAGTACCCACCTTATAGGATAGCAGTGAAAATTAAATAATTTAATACTCATGTCAATACTTGGTAAAAATATACTCCTTCTATGTATGTGGAGTTGTGTGTACTAACATGTGGCCTACTTCCTTTCTGGGATAGCTACGTTCCCTAGGGAATTTTCTGTGAGCCTCATACAAGACTGAAGGGGTGGTGGTTGTGTCCCTCTGCACAGGAAGTCCCACCATCCTCCATTGCCTGGTCACAGGCCCCTAGCTTCCATCTAGTACATTCTTCATCATGGGTCTAGGACAGGGGTGGGGTTTACTTCTGGACGTCTAGTCAGAGATAACTGGGAAATGTGTAGAAACATCTGTAAGACAGAACTGTGGCTACAAAGGGAATCAAACAGCCCTGAATTTAAACCCCATCCTCCCACGTACTGGAGTCACTGGGTGATGCAAACAGTTAAGCACTCAGTACTCTGAATCTTTTGTTCTTTTAATTGTGGTGAAAATATTCATAACAAAACATATAAGCACTTGATTATTAATGCGTAGGTTGGCAGTTTGAACCCACCCAGAGTGCCTCTGAAGTGCCTGGTGGTCTACTTCTGGAAGAAAGTTCAAAGCATGACTTTTTTTTTTTTTTGGTACCATGTACTAGCTGCCAGACAAACCACGTAACCTGCCTGATCTGGGAAATGGAAATAATCATGATCACTCATCCACAGGGTTATCTCCAGGTATAATGAGAGAAAGAATGTGCACCACTGAACAGAGAGTCTGGCTCAGAGTAAGTGCTCAATGGATATCCACTGCTGTTGCTGCTGCCATGAATCCACTGAACAGTCCCAGCTAAGGACATTCTGTGCTGATCGGTGGTTACTGTTATATAAATACTCAGCAATAGTAAGAATAGTTATAATGTGGATCCATTAATACCTGGATGGCTTGAATAAGTAACACCCAATATGTTGCATTCTTTCGATGCTTTCTCATCTTCTTGCCTTTTGAAATGCAACAGGCTTGGCCCACTGAGTGTTTCAGGGCTTTATTTCACTCTTCCTGAGAGTATTGTCTTTGCCCAGCCTTAGAGGCTTGGGGAGAAGGATCAGAGAGAGCTTGGCTATAGCAGCAATGAACAAATAAGGCTGTAATCTGTACAGTCTCCCCTACTCCGTGATGCAGGGCTTGCTACTCATTTCACAGTTTTGCCGTGACTGACAAAGCCAGTGGCCCGTCGTCATTCCTTGGAAGTTCCTCTGATACAATGGGGCTGCATGGGGGATGGCAACAGGGTCCACGCCAAAGCCTGCAGACGTCTGCTTGAATCCTGGTTCCTCTACTTCTGGTTATTTGTCTGTGTGCAAGTATCTTTCCCTATCTCGTTAGGCCATCATATGAATGACAAATGATGTATTTAAAGGGCCAAGAGCCCTGGTGGCACAATGGTTAAGTGCTAGGCTTCTAACCAAAAGGTCAGCTGTTCTAACCCACTAGCCACTCCATGAGAGAAAGATTTAGCAGTCTCTTACGAAAAGATTTACAGCCTTGGAAACCCTACGGGGCAGTTCTACTCTGTCCTATAGGGTGGCTATGAGTTGGAATCGACTTGACAGCAATGGGTATAGCATAATATCCACCACTCATCTGCCAGTTTGTTGTACTATTGCAACCTGTTGCTATGATGCTGTAAGCTATGCCACCAGTATTTCAAATACCAGCAGGTTCACCCAGGGTGGACAGTTTTCAGCAGAGCTTCTAGACTAAGACAGACTAGGAAGAAGGCCTGACAATCTACTTCTGAAAATTAGCCATTGAAAACCCTGGATCACAATGGAATACTGTCCAGTATAGTGCTGGAAAATGAGCCCCCTAGATTGGAAGACAACAATGAACTCAAGCATCTCAGCAATTGTGAGGAGGCTGCAGGACTGGCAGTGTTTCTTTCTGTTGTACATGGGCTCAACATGAGTTGCAAAAACTGACTCAACAGCAACTAACAACAACAACATAATAACATAACATAATAATAGGCCCTTAGTATAATTACTTTTTTATTATTAATACGGCTATTAGCTCCAAGCTGAATTAAAAAAATAGGTCTAGAAGGATGATGGTCCTTCTCTATCCTGTGCTGGACGAACAGCTCCTAGTTGTCAGGCTCTGTTCTGAGCACAGCAAGGGGGACGTAGCACAGTGGAGGTGAGTGCTGGAAAAGATCAAGGAGATGCAAGGAGCCAATGTGAGGTCATATCACGGTTGCATGATATAAGGATGCTTAGTCTGAAATGGAGAGGACAAGATACCTCTTCACAAAGAATAATAAGAGTAACAACAACAACAGTTAACATTTATTGGGCATTAATTATATGATGAGGTCCCTGGATGGCACAAATAGTTTGCACTTGACTGCTAACATGAAGATTGGCAGTTCAAACCCACCTAGTGGGACCATGGAAGAAAGGCCTGGTGATCTGCTTCCATAAAGATTATAGCCAAGAAAACTCTGTGAAGTAGTTCTTCTCTGTAACACATGGGTCACTATGAGTTGGGCAGCAATGGGTTAATTATATGCCAGACCCATTCTAAATTCATTATACACAATAATTTTTTAAACTTCGCAACAATCATTTGAGACATGTTATTTATCCCCGTGTTACAGATAAGAAACTGGGTCACATGGAAGTTAAGTAACTTGCCCAGAGTCACACAGCTAGTAAGTTTGGAAACTGGGATTCAAAGCTGGGTCACTCAGCTCCAGTGTTTATGCCCTGGCCCAATGTGCCGTGTTCACGCTCATTATCTGATGGGGCTACAATGGGAAAGAGAAATTAAACATACTCTATTGCTGCAGGAGGTCAAATAAGGCAAATAATAGAAACTTCAGGGAGAAAGATTTAATATAACATTAAATATAATTTAATCTCAATATAAGACAGCAGTGGTCAAAGATTGGCTGCCTCATGAGGTCGTAAGTCTTCCATTACTGGAGGTATTCAAGTAGTTGCTGGACAGCCATCTGTGTGGGAATGTTTTATGGAAATTCTAGTATCTGAAAAATAGTTCAAACTAAAAAAAAAACCTCTACGTCCTCTTACAACTTTGAGAGTCCCCTTGCCTAGCCTAACACACTGTACTTGTTTAATAAGCATTTGAGTAAATAAATAACTGAATGAATTCTATGATTCCACAAACATATCAGATCAAAGACTTACCTTGTATGTGCAGAGCAACAATGACCTTTTCTTCCAGGTGCCTATAATGCCTCATGACGTTAGATATGTCAATCGACAGTAAGGTTACGTTCATTTTGTAACTTTTATTTGACTATTTTCCTCGCCATGATTGGATTTTAAAATCCTTGCCCACACTTTGCTAACCCAGAACTGAAGCCAATCCTGAAGCCCACTTTTCAAAGATTAGACAGGCCTATAAAACAAACAATAGCACACGTGAGGAACGTGCTTCTTAGTTCAATCAAATATAAGAGACCAAATGGGCAACTCCTGCCCAAAAGCAAGATGAGAAGGCAAGAAAGGGAAGGAACTGGACAAATGGATACAGGGAACCCAGAGTGGAAAGCGAGAGCATGTTGTCACCTTGTGGGGATTGCAACTAACATCACAAAATCATATGTGTATAATTTTTTTTTTTTATTGTACTTAAGGTGAAGTCTTACAGAACAGATAGTTTCTCATGAAACAGTAGTACACATATTGTTTTATGACATTGGTTAACAACCCCACAAGATGTCAACCCTCTCCCTTTTCGATCTTTTTTTTTTTTTTTTTGGTGAAAATATACATAGCCAAAGATACACCATTTCAAAAATT
>NW_004443947.1:23547866-23581203 GCF_000243295.1 Trichechus manatus latirostris | reverse complement strand
TTCCCAGTCTGTAGGTTCTCTTTTTACTCTTTTGGTGAAGTCTTTTGAAGAGCATAGGTGTTTGATTTTTAGAAGATCCCAGTTATCTAGCTTGTCTTTTGGGGTTTCTGGGTTGATGGTTATGGTTTGTATCCTGTTAATGCCGTGTATTAAAGCCTGTAGTCTTGGTCCTATATTTTCTTCTATGAACTTTACAGTTTTAGGCTTTATATTCAGGTCTTTGATCCATTTTGAAGTAGTTTTTGCATACGGTGTGAGTTACGGGTCCTGTTTCATTTTGTTGCAGATGGATATCCAGTTTTGCCAGCACCATTTGTTAAAAAGACTGTCTTTTTCCCATTTGATGGACTTTGGGCCCTTGTAGAAGATATGTGTATAAATTTTTGAATGAGAAATTAACTTGAGCTGTAAACTTTCACATAAAGCACAATAAAATTAAAAAAAAAAAAACTTGCCCACAGATAATGCCTTACCTAGTATAAATCAGAGCGCATATTAGAAGCCCTAACTATAGTATTAAATGATGGAGTCATCAGAAATATGATTCTGTTCCAGGTGAACAGTCTAGATGCTGTCAACATATCCTAGGACAGAAACCCATCTGAACCATTCATTCATTCATTTACCGAGTTTATTTTGCTTAAATTAGCCCTTACTACGTGCCGAGTCCTGCGTAAACAGGAAAGAGGATGACTCTGCTTTCAAGGGAGGCCATTTGCCATAAAAGGTGATGGATAAACCTATGACAGAAAAGGCACAGGTGATGCCCTGGGGGCCCAGATGAATTTAGCTTTGAGATTAGGGAAAGCTCAGGAGAACTCCAAGGCATGATGTTCTAAGGCCTGGAGGCAGTTACAGTTCCAGGCACAGAGGAGACGTTCAATGAACAATGTGTTCACTGAATAAAGCTGATCGGTGGGGCTACATTATACAGACCAGTGTTTCTCAAAGTGTGGTCCCCAGACTGGCGGTTTCAGCTTCGTCTGGGAATTTGTTAGAAATGCAAATTCTCAGACTCAACCCCAGACCTGACTCAGAAACTCTGGGAGTGGGGCCCACAATCTGTGTTCTAACAAGTCTTCCAAGTGATTCTGATGCGCACTCAAGTTTGAGAACCGCTAGCTTAGCTCAACTGTCTTCCCTGTCTATGTCTTTTGTTTTTTCTGGAAACCATGTACCCAAACAGTATTAAGACAAATAAAGTTGTCCCAAACACACGCACGCATGCACACTCACGCAATGCACATGCACACACACACGAAATAAGATGATAGGTAAACAGTGAATCATTTCTTAGAAAAGGCAAAGCTTTTCTGTCCATGGATCATAGACCTCTCTCTCCCAGTTTTGGAAGGGCAGATGGTTCCAAAGGGTCAGCATCCAGAGCAGTAACACAGATTTAGAGGCTAATGACCTGCTGGCTCTGACAGGCAGCCCAGATCCCCTCTCTGATGACTGATGACGGGAACAGCATCAAGAATCCTCCTTATTCTCATGGGATTAATCACAATCTGTGGCTGGTTTCCCAGCACAGTCGAAAGCAGGGATCCGGGTTTGCCTCGTGGGTCCTCAAGGACAGCCCTAGTTTTGGGCTGTGAGTCTCTGGACAAACCAGGGAAATGGAAAGTGAAAACAAACATGGACGTTTATTTTCCTAACTTGCCGATTGCAAACAGAATTTTGTTTAATAAACCATGAAATGATTCACAGAGGTCTGTGTATTATTCCAGACTGCAGCTGGCTAATGTAAAAGAATATTTCTCTTGGTTTTTTAGGCCATATACAATTCCTAGGCATACCAGTTTGTATTTATTTATTGGTAAGGCCTGCATTCTGCTTTGTGAGTCAGTGTATTAGAAATCCTACTGTCAAGTGGGCATTGTAAACAATAGCCTGCAGGGGTGAGTAAACTGCTGTTTAACTCAGATACTTCTCTTCATCCCCATGGCACCCACCTCAGCCCAAGTCATAAGGGATCTCACCATTAGTTCTCTCTAATCTGACCTCTACTCCCAGATAGAGTGAGTCTATATATACACATATATATATCTATATATCTTGTTATATAAGTGCTTTCCTATATGAATATGTTTAAAAATTTCCCAAAATCATTAGAATAAAGCAAACACTCCTTACTATAGCCACCAGTCTTGCCTTTGTCCCTACATACCTCTCATCTTCTGTCTCCCTCTCCATGGCTCATTCCACTCCTACCACAATGCCCTCCTTTTGTTCAATTTGTAGCAATTGCCTTGTTCCTCTCTGCCTCAGGGCCTTTGAACTAACCATGGCGTCTGTTGTGAATGCTCTCACCTTCCTTCTTTATCCAGCTATGTCCAATTCATCCTTCAGATTTTATCTGAGCTACTACTTCCTCAGTGAACCCTTTTCTCTCAACCCCACCATACCTCACAGACTGAATCGTTTTCTTCTGTTACACATTCTCAACATTTCCTGGATGACTTCTGCATAACCATTAGCATAATTGCAAGCAAGTCGTTTTTTATTTGACTATAGACTATCTACTTTCTTCATGGGACACAAGCTTCATGAGAACAAGGACAATGGCTGTTTTGTTCACTACTATATTCTCAGTACCTGGCCCAGTACATAGCATAGAGTTGGTCATCAATAAATATCCACTGAATAATCCAATGAATGAAACCGAGTCTTCATGGGGATTTGAGATTTCTGGAGCAATTTAAATGAAGGGAAAGAGACTTCTTAGATCTGGGGTGGGAAGTCATTCTGGATGTAGGAAAACAATTTTGAATAGGTCAAATTCAGGTAAGTTTTCAGGCAAAAGACTTGTAACTCAAAGTCTGCAAAAAGAAAATTCATCAGTTGAGAGTATCCACTGGTGTTGTAGCCCATGAGTACAGCTTTCCAAATGGAAGAGAAGAGGTGGAGAATCCCAGCATGGAAATGTGTTACATTTTGTTTTACTTAACGTTGGATGCATTGTTGAAAATTCTTTACTATCTACTAGTTGCCCTCAAGTTGATTCTGACTCATGGCAACCCCATGTGTGTCACAGTAGAACTGTGCTCCATAGGGTTTTCAGTGGATGATTTTTCACAAGTAGATCACCAAGCTTTCTTCCGAGGAGCTTCTGGGTGAACTCAAACTACCAACATTTCAGTTATCAGCAAGTGCATTAACCATTTGTACCATCCCGGGAATGAAAACTCTTCACAGTTCTTTATTTTAAGGCCTGTTTTCAGAGTTTAGAAGCAAGAGCATTTCTTCTTGCCATTAGCATTTAAGGACCTTGATTTTAGTAATACTGTGCCTTCTAGAAACCTCCCCCATAGGAAATCCCAAATATGGAGGCTCTGAAGACCTGTGTAGATCTAGATTTAGGGTGAGGGAGTGAGCAATTAATACAGCCCATGACGTGGCTTCTTTTGGACCTTTCTCAGTATTTCATTGGGAAGGGCCAGCTGCCTTATCTATGATTGCAGGCTTATGCCAGCCAGGAGGAGAAATATATGAAGAAAGCCATCTATTTATGAAGACATATTAGTGTCTTGAACTAAACAAAGTCTAAAAACCACACCTCCTCACATACACACACACACACACACACACACACACACGTAGAGTCCACAGGGTCCTGTGCTGTCTGGGGTGTCAAGGTAGCTTCTATCCCAGACACACCACTCACAAGATGCCTGCATCGTACAGCGTTATCTGATGCCATGTGCTGAGGCCACTAGCCTTGCCTGTGCCCCTACATACCGCCAAACCTTCTGAATGATGCCAGGTAGATGCCCCTTTTGTCTTCTCTCCTTTCATGTATTTTCTGCTCAATGTTTCAGTGTCTGAAATTCCACCATTAGACAGTCTTTCTTTGGGATAAAGCATTTCCTTTTGTATGCAATCTCTTTAAATAACCAATGCTTAATATTACATCAAATGAAGTATAAAATAACCTGCATAAGTTCCTGTTAAAGAGCTTACTACACAGTGGTCACTCCATAGATGGTAGCCGTTACTGTATCAAGGAAAGGGCTCATATAGTGGTTTTCAGCTCTGGCTGCATGTTAGCATCAACACGGAAGCTTTTCTGAAATACAGATGCCCAGGCCCCACTTCCAGAGAGTCTGATATAGTCAGTCTGGAGTGGAACTCAGGCATGAGCATTTTTTAGAGTTCACCAGAAGATCCTTCTATGCAGACGGAATTAGGAACCACTGTCACTCTAGCATGAAGTTGATTTATCCCACCACTTTCCTCCTTCAAGTGCCTCGAAGGACACTCTTTCAGTATAGTTGGGCCCAAGTCCCCTTAGAGTAAAGAAGGCATGGGAGTTTCACTAACAACCCAGGCCTGAGATAAAACTGGAGTCTACTCTCTGCTATAATTCAAGAGCTCTGCTCCTGCCTTCTGCTCTGGCTGTGGCTTCCCTGTTTACAACCCAAGGAGAAAAAAAAAAAGGTAAAAATCATATAAATTGTAAGGAGATATTTTGTGGAGGTGGCTTGCTAAAATAACTCTTAGAATTTTTAACTTTGAAAAACAGATATAATAGCATCCATGAAAGAGAAAATCTTCTTTTCTGTTAACTTTTATTCACCTTCGTTTAATTTTTAAATATGTAGTAAACATGATTGTAGGGCTTCTCATTAACTGGTGTATCTTACAGTCATAATTTTTGATACACAACATTACTTACCAATTAGCCTGTCTTGTTCGTTTAAATTTCTTTGCTCATATTTTAATGGGAGCTAATGATGCCTTTGTTGACTTATTTAATGTTATGTAAATGTGGCTATAAACTGTGAAGGGTTTAAGCAGAAGCACTATTTTTGCTTACTCTCCAGATTTTGGAGTGTGCAGAATCCCCAGGAAACACACATATCAACACAATGAATGTAAGCTTCCGAGGAGACCAAATAATAATAATAATTTTTAAAAACCAGCAGTGAAGGATGTTTAGAGTATGAGATTTTTATTTTCCTCTGGGTTAAATTGTTTATCTGGGTATCAAAGGAGTTTCAAAGTTAACTTCACACAAGTTCTCTCTCTCTCTTTTTTTTTTTTTTTTTTTTTTCTTTTTCTGCTCCCATAATTACTCGATGTAGGCCAGTCTAATCACATCTTCTAAGTTCAGTCAGCTGGGCTCAGTGGTGGCTCTGTTGTTGGGTTTCATGAGCTCTCCATAGAGCTCCATTTTCCCTTATGGCCGGCACATAAATTATTTGATTGAATGAATGAGTGAAAACTTTATAATTTCAACATACACGTAGATGATCCTTCTAAGACCTTGACCTCTCAAGACCTTGACCTCCTTTCCTCCAATGATCTTGTCCACTTCCCCACCTCAGTCACTCACTCCCTTGCAGTACCTTAGTCTTCATAATTAGCAATAACCAAACACCATCTTATTTCAGTTTCATGCACCTCACTCTCTTCTTACCATCTTCTACTTCTCCAGTTCAAGGGTCCCAACTTCAGTCACGTTTGTACCCCACCAGGACCCCAAGTCCACACATTTTAACACTTTTTCTCTGTCCCTTACCACCTTCAAGTTATCTTTCCACTCCCCATCCAGCTTCAATTCCATGGTCAATCACAATAATCACCGACTGGCATACATCCTGAATCCCATGCTGAATTTGTCTGGTAAAATCGTAACCTTGGTTAATTCCAATCCTCTTTCTACTCTATATTCACAACCATGCAATTGAATTGTTGGTGGAGAGAATGCCCTCCCCATTCTGAATGCACTAGCTTTAAAGTTATAACTTTAAAACATATAAAACAGAGATCATATGGCTCCTTTGATGCCAGGCAAGCACACGATACGTCTAGCTTATCTGCTCCCACTCTCCTTAATCACTCTATCACATAGTCTCTAACCTCTTATTTTTGACATATCTTCCCCATCTTCACCTCATCTGATAACCTTGCCTCATTCTTCACTGAGAAAAATGGAAGCAATCCTCAGTTACATAGGAGCATAAACTATCAATGTTCTTTTCTACTGAAAGCCAGTCAAGTACGCTAGATGCCAGCCCCACTCACCTGTCTGCTAGAGAATATTACCTGTTCTTTTTCCTTTTAATCAATATTTCCCTTCTCTATTGGGCCATTCTGATAGGAATACAAGCATGCATTTATTTCTTCCGTTTTCCTGTTAAATAAAGTTATTCAAGAAAATACTGAATCTTCTCTTGACTTTCACTTTCCCCCACCAATACTGCCTCATTTTGTTGTTCCCCTTTGAAGAAAAAATTCTTGAAAAGTTGCTTACATTCATTGTTCTTAATCCCTGTCCTCTCATTCCCATAAACCTACTGTAACCAGGCTATCTTCTCTACCAAAAGATACTGCTTTTCTCAGAGTCACCAATGACTTCCATACTAAATCCAAGGATCGGTTGTTACGACTCATCTTTATTTAGCAGTAGCATTTGACACAACTTATCAATCTTTTTTTCTAAAAACAATCTCTTCATTTGGCCTCTAAGGCAACATGAGAAGCTGTTGCTCCTTCTCAGTTTCCTTTGTTGATTCCTCCTCTTCTACCTGATTTCTCAGAGCTGGGGTTACAAAGGACTCAGTCCTTTTTGTCTCATCTTGTCTCTAACTATACACAGTCTCCTATATCCTCAGAACAGTGCTGTCTGCCAAACTTCAAACTTTTGTATCCGGTTGCTTATTTAACATCTCCATTCAAACGTCTGATATCTCAAACTCAATGTTTCCAAAATTAAATTCTTGATCTTCCTCTTCAGAGCATTGTTACTTGCAGCTTTCCTCGTTTCAGATTATGGTGAACATCCTTGCATTTGCTCAGGCCAACAACCTTGGAATCATCGTTGACTCCACTCTCTCTCATTTCCCATCTACCCCACCTCTCAGGACATGCTGTTGGCTTCACCTTCACAATAGATCCAGACCATTTATTACCATTTCCATGGCTGCCACTTTAGTGTGAACTTGCCTTTATCAATCTTGTCTGAATTACTGCAATAGCCTAACTATTCTTAACACAAAGACCAAAGTGATTCTTCGTGTGTGTGTGTGTGTCTGTGTGTGTGTGTCTGTGTGTGTGTGTGTCTGTGTGTCTGTGTGTGTGTGTGTCTGTGTGTGTGTGTGTGTGTGAATATATGTCTCTTTTTTGGTAAATATGTATGAACAAAACATTTGCCATTTCAACAACCTTCACAGTACAGTTCAATGACATTAATTATGTTCATCATGTCCCTCAGCCATCACCCTCAGCGATCACATTTATTCGTTACCAAATTTTTCCATCATCCTTAACCAATGCTCAGTGTCCTATAAGCAATGAGTCCAATTCTTTCAAAATGTAAGTTGAGTCATGTCATTTCTTTCTTTAGAACCCAGCAATGGTTCTTCATTTCATGTTGAGAAGAATCAGAGTTCTTACAATGGTCTATAAGGCCTTCCCTGACTTAGGCCTCCCATTGCCTCTCTGACCTAACCCACTTGCTGATTCATCATCAGTCACACTCTTCTCAACAATTATTCCTCAACATATCTGGCTCAGTCCCACCCCAGGGCCTTTGTACTAGCTGTCCCTTCTGCCTGCAAAGCACTTCTCCCAAATATCTCCACAGCTGTTTTTCTACTTTCTCCAAGTTTTTGCTCAAATCTTTTCTTCTCAATAAGACTGTACTGGCCATCCTATCGAATATTGTAACTTGCTCCCTCAACGCTCCTGATTACCTTCAGCATTCTCTTCCTTCACTTTGTTTCTGTAATATTCATCAACTTCTCTTACTAGGTAACTTATTTATTATGTTAATTGATTATTCTCTGTCTCAACTCCCGTCCTCCAAGCTCCCACAGGAAAGTTAGCTCATGACCACAAGGACGTTGTGCATCTTGTTCCCTGCTGTGGCCTCTGCCTCAGGAACAGGACCTGATACAAAGTAGGCTTTTGATAAAGAATTGTTGAATAAATGAATGGTTGAATGCAAGTCCATGGTATTGAGTTAAGAGCAATAAAAAGAGGCTTTGTTAGTCAATAGAATTTAGAAGATCTAGATTGTATTTCTAACTATGTGATCTTGAGAAGTAGCTTATTCTTGCTGAGTCTTAGCTTCCTTACCTGCGAGAATGGGGATTCTTATCTGCCTATCTCCCCAGGTGGTTTTGAGATTCAAATGCAAAAAATGTATATAGATGTGCTTTGAGTTCCTATGTTCTCATTTAAATGTAAGTCATTTTATTTACCTCAGGACTGATAATAATAATAGTAATGATGATAGCTGCCATCTGCTATGTCCTTACTATGTGGCAGGCATTATATTAAGTACTTTACATTCACTATCTCATTTAATCCTCATAAAAACCTTCTAGGTATTGACTAAACAAGAAAACTGAATAGTGGTCATTATCTGAGCATTAAAAAGACTTATTTGTTCTATATTATTTGGCAGAAATTAATTTGGTCTTTAGAAATTCAAATAAGCATGTGTCTGTATACATTAGTTAGTCTTAGAAGTCTAGATGATTAACTTAGTTAAAATCAAAGATCTATAGCTTGGTGCTGGATTTCATGACACTGTAACCTATAAGGTATTGTAGTATACAGGAAATTTAACAAATAGCAAAATCTTTTTATTTTATGAATTTTTAGAAAGCTTGCCACTAACCCCAGCAAACTTAGAAGCAGAGCATTCTTCTCTGCCTGCTACATAGTCTACTTGCTGCTCTGACTATATGTATTTTTTTTTCTAAACATCCTTTTTTTTTTTTTTGGTTTGTTTTTTTCAGCATTGTAGCAATTGCTAAAGGTCTGCCAAGAGGGATTATTACTAAACCCTGTCAGAACGAGAACTAGAGTAATTTGTGTACAGTACGGTTAAAATTACACCATTACACTTGAAGCTAATATTATCCTAATGAGTTGAAATGGGGGAAAGAAGGTTGCTTAGAAAAGACTGTAAGTGACTTAGCACTGGTTTCTCACTTCCAATGACAGTGTGCTTCAGAACTGTGTTTTGAACACATTATTATAGATTTAAATATTTTAATATTCATTTATTCTAATTTTCCTTTTGATAGGTACCGTCTCCGTGCATGCATTTCATCAAGTCTGAGTAGTGACACCACTCTATTTAATGTCTTCCTTGGCCAAATTTCTTGTGAATTAGGAACTAGATTTTAGCTGCTTAAGGAGGTTTTGGCAACTCTTTTGTGGTTCAACATTTAAAACTCAGATACCAATCTGAAACCCTTTAATAAGGAATTACTCAACCTAGAGCTTATATAAATGTACTGGAATATAACCTTTTGGAGATATTGTCAATATTTGCCCTAAATCACAACCTAGATCCATCTTTAGTTGTGTTTAGAATTGAAATAGAAATCTTTATTCTTTAGCGTGTCAATTTGCAGCATATTCCAAGCAGTCTGTAATTTCTTCACACAGGAAAAGCCAGATCTGAAAGGGAGTATGTTACTGCCTATGCTGGGTAGCTTCAGCTTGAGTACCATAACACCCACCTGCCCTAAAATACTCCCGCAGACACAGTAGCAGGGGTAGGGGTCTGGGGACCATGCTTTCAGGGGACATCTAGGTCAACTGGCATAACAAAGTTTATTAAGAAAATGTTCTGCATCCTACTTTGGTGAGTGGCGTCTGGGGTCTTAAAAGCTTGCTAGCAGCCATCTAAGATGCATCAATTGGTCCCAACCACCTGGAGTAAAGGAGAATGAAGAACACCAAAGACAAAAGGAAAGTAGTAGCCCGAGAGACAGAAAGGGACACATAAACCAGAGACTTCATCAGCCTGAGCCCAGAAGAACTAGATGGTGCCCAGCTACCACCAATGACTGCCCTGACAGGGAACACAACACAGAGTCCCAGATGGAGCAGGAAATAGCTGGGGTGCAGAATTCAAATTCTACTAAAAAGACCAGACTTAATGGTCTGACCGAGACTGGAGGAACCCAGGAAAGCATGGCCCCAGGATCCTCTATCAACCGAGAACTAAAGCAATTTCCGAGGCCATTGGATGGGACTGTGGGACATAAAGTGATACTCATGAGGAGTGTGCCTCTTAACTTAAGTAGATACAAGAGACTAAGTGGACAGCTTCTGTCCGGAGGTGAGATGGGAAGGCAGAGAGGGTTAGGAGCTGGTTGAATGGACATGGGGAATCAGGGGTGGAAAGGAGGAGGGTGCTGTCACAGTATGGGGAGAGCAATTAGGGTCACATAACAATGTATTTATATATTTTTGTATAGGAGACTAATTTGAAATGTAAACTTCATTTAAACCACAACAATAAAAAAATAAAAAACGATTACAACCTTGGAAACCTTATAGGGCAGTTCTAGTCCATCCTATAGGGTCACTATGAGTCCGAATGTTTTTATTTTATTTTTTAAGCCGTTAAAAAATAAATTTCTGTTTGTTAAAGCCAATAAAATAAAATACTCCCTCAGTGACCTCTATAACACCTGAATTCCCATCATCTCTGATAATCCTCCTAAATCAAGTTGCCTCTAGTAGGACTCGGTAAAATGCAGACGTTATCTGGGAGATATAACTTGTGCCCTTTAGGTATGTAAGCAAATATTAAAAACCCATTACCATCTAGTCAATTCCAACTCATAGTGAACCTAAAGGGCAGAGTAGAACTGTCACACAGGGTTTCCAAGGCTGTAAACTTCGTGGAAACACACTGCCACATCTTTCTCCCATGGGGCCGCTGAGTGCTTAACCATTACGCCACCAGGGATTCTTTAGCAGATATTAGTTACTGAGAAAATGGGACATAGGAAAGCAAGTTTTGATGGAGACAGGATAACAGGAAAATTCTAAGCCCAGATGATTCCCTGAAAAGAGTGGGACCACATGAATTGTTCCATAGGGACCAAAGCTCATGGTATAAGGGAACGGGGTTCCTGGACATTCAGCATTACTGATATTACTGATAGACATTGCTGGGAGAGAAACAAGGAAGGGGGAAACTGAAGTCCAGTTTTGTCTGTGCAGTAATTTTACAAAAGGTTAGCCTTCCTTACACAACTCTCTTACTCAAAAATTTACTCCTTTTACCCTAGATCTTCCCTTGCCTCCTCTTTCTTAGCATTCAAATCTCAACTTGAATCTCAGCTACTCAGAGGACCCCCCCCCCCGACCACCCAGTCTAAAATGGCAGCTCCATATCATACTCCATCACTCTACCTCCTTCAGTTTCTTCATAGAATTTATCCTAATCTGAGAGTATCTTTTTATCCAACCAGATTAGAAGCTGCAAGAACTAGGGTTAAATCTTGCTTACTGTTGTGAAACTCCTTGAACAAAACTTGGCAAAGCGAAGGCATATATATATACATATATACATATATATGTATATATATGTAACACACTTAGTTGTGTTTATGCAAAACCTGTACATAGACCAAGAGGCAGTCATTCAAACAGAACAAGGGGACACTGTGTTATTTAAAATCAGGAAAGGTGTGCGTCAGGGTTGTAGTCTTTCACCATACTTATCAATCTGTATGCTGAGCAAATAATCTGAGAAGCTGGACTATAAAAAGAAGAACAACACGCATCAGCACTGGAGGAAGACTCATTAACTACCTGTGATACGCAAATGACACAACCTTGCTTGCTGAAAGAGTAGAGGACTTGAAGCACTTACTGATAAAGATCAAACACCACAGCCTTCAGTATGGGTTACACTTCAACATAAAGAAACAAAAATTCTCACAACTGTACCAATACGCAACATTATGATAAAGGGAGAAAAGACTGAAGTTGTCAAGGATTTCATTTTACTTGGATCCACTATCAACGCCCATGAAAGCAGCAAATCAACGATGAATCAGAAGCAGAAATCAAACGATGTATGTCATTGGACAAATCTGCTGCAAAAGACATCTTTAAAGTGTTAAAAAAGCAAAGATGTCACTTTGAGGACTAAGGTGTGCATGACCCAAGCCATGGTATTTTCAATCGCCTCCTATGCATGTGAAAGCTGGACAATGAATAAGGAAGACCAAAAAAGAATTGATGCCTTTGAACTATGGTGCTGACAAAGAATATTAAATAGACCATGGACTGCTGGAAGAACAAACATATCTATCTTGGAAGAAGTACAACCAGAATGCTCCCTAGAAGGGGGGATGGTGAGACTTTGTCTCACCTACTTTGGACGTGTTATCAGGAGGAACCAGTGCTTGGGGAAAGACATCATTCTTGGTAAAGTAGAGAGTCAGCGAAAAAAAGAAAGGCCCTCAACGAGATGGATTGACACAGTGGCTACAACAATGGGCTCAAACATAGCAACGATTGTGAGGATGGTGCAGGACCATGCAATGTTTCGTTCTGTTGTAGAGTCACTATGAGTCAGAACCAATTGGATGCTACCTAACAACAACAAATATACATATATATGTATGTATGTATATATGAATGTGTATATATACAAGTATATGTATAATAGATACATGAATGCTGATTATTTTCATACCTCTAATGTCTCATGTAACTAAGTTGGAGATTATAGAGGCTGGTATCTGAATTGTTCTAGTTTGAACAGTGTTCTGTTTACAACCTGTCACAAGTACCTAATTAACTCAAAGATCATCTATCCATGCATTCCTTTACTAGACATCTATTAAGCTCTTACTGTGTGCCAGACAATGTGCCAGACTTTATAGGTTCAGTTAAGAACAAAAGAAAGACAATCATACAAAGAATGGTCAAAGGAGAACTTGCTTTAGAAATGGCATCACATAATACTGTCATAGCACAAAGGAGAAGGCAGCCAGCTTTCTCCAGGTGAGTTGTGCAAGTCTGCACATGGGTGGTGACATTTGAAGAGTATGCATTCCATGCAGAGGGAGCAGCATATGCAAAGGTCTTCAAGAACATGTCACGTTCAGAGGCTTCTACCCTGCCACATTGTGTAACAAGCTGATCTATGCATGGGAGAAGAGAAATTGATGAAAAAAAGTGATGAGGTTTGAAAGAAACAGTGGGTCAGATATGGAAGACCCTGGTGTATTTTGTTAAGGTCCTGGTCTTTATTCCCTTGAGCAATAGAGAATCATTAAAAGTTTGGGAGTAGGAAAGGGACATGGTCTGATTTGTTCAGCTAGTGATATTGAGGGTATAGAATTTCTTTCAAAATTCTCACATAATCCAAACTCCCTGAGGGACTAAATTGCTGGGTGGAGGGCTCTGGGGACCATGGTCTCGGGGAACATCTAGCTCAATTGGCATGACACAGCTTATAAAAGACAATGCTGTACATTCTACCTTGGTGAGTAGTGTCTGGGGTCTTAAAAGTCTGTGAGCGGCCATCTAAGATACTCCACTGGTCTCATCCCTTCGGGAGCAAGGGAGAATGAAGAGAACAGGATGCAAGGAAAAGATTAGTCCAAAGGACTAATTGTCCACAGCTACCAAGGCCTCCACTGGACTGAGTCCAGTACAGCTAGATGGTGCCCAGCTACCACCACTGACTGCTCTGACCAGGATCACAACAGAGGGTTCTGGACAGAGCTGGAGAAGGATGTAGAGCATAATTCTAACTCACAAAAAAAAAAGACCAGATTTACTGGCCTAAAGGAGACTGGAGAAACCTCGAGAGTATGGCCCCCAGACACCCTTTTAGCTCAGTGGTGAAGTTACCTCCGAGGTTCACTGTTCAGCCTGGGAGTGGACAGCCCTGTAAAACCAAATGAGACTAACAAGGTACAGGAGTCCAGTGGCAAGGGCCAGAAGGCAGAAGGGGACAAGGAAGCTTGTGATAGGGAACACAAGGTTGAGTAAGGATATTGTTGATGTGCTGTGAGATTGTTAACCATTGTCATAGGGCAACATGTGTAGTAACTGTTAAATGAGAAACTATTTTGTTCTGTAAGCCTTCATCTTAAGTGAGAATAACAGCACAATTGGAAGAGCGTAGTCAATGTCACTGAACTGTGTATGTCGAAATTTTTGAAACGGTGTATCTTTGGCTATGTGTATTTTCACCAAAAAAAAAAAAAAAAGGTTGAGAATTTAGAGGGTTAATATGTTGTGGGGTTGTTAACCAATGTCATAAATCAACATGTGTACTACTGTTTCATGAGAAACTATTTGTTCTATAAGCCTTCACCTGAAGTACAATAAAATTTAAAAAAAAAAATTCTCACATAAACTTCAATTCCTGATCATCCATCTCCCAAATGTTGGCTATTAGTTTTGGGTCTTTGATATGAGAGAGTGCGGATGGCTTTACCCAAACCATCCCCACTGCTGGAAGTGAACATCAACAATAGCAGCTAGTTCAAGAATAAATTTGACCCAGTCCTTGGAATATATCCTAGAGAAGTAAGAGTCATCACACTAATAGATATATGCACATCTATGTTCATTGCAGCACTGTTCACAATAGCAAAAAGATGGAAACAACCTACATGCCCATCAACAGACGAATGGATAAACAAATTATGGTATATTCACACAATGGAATACTATGCAACAATAAAGAATAATGATGAATCTGTGAAACTTCTTATGACATGGAGGAATCTGGAAGGCATTTTGCTGAGTGAAATTTAGTCAGCCACAAAAGGACAAATATTTTATAAGTCTACTATTATAAGAGCTCAAAAAAAGGTTTAAACACAGAAGAAAACATCCTTTGATGGTTATGAGGGTGGGGAAGGAGGGAAAGGGATATTCACTGACTAGATAGTAGACAAAAATTATCTTAGGTGAAGGGAAGGACAACACGCACTACAGAGGAAGTCAGCACAATGGGACTAAACCAAAGCTAAGAAGTTTCCTGAATACAACCAAACTCTTCGAGGAACAGAGTATCAGGGGCAGGGGTCTGGGGACCATGGTTTCAGGGGACATCTAGGTCAATTGGCATAACAAAGTTTATTAAGAAAATGTTCCGCATCCCACTTTGGCGAGAGGCATCTGGGGTCTTAAAAGCTAGCGAGTGGCCATCTAAGATGCAACAATTAGTTCAACCCAAAGGAGAATGAAGAATACCAAAGACACAAGGAAAATATTAGCCCAAGAGACAGAAAGGGCCACATAAACCAGAGACTACATCAGCCTGAGTTCAGAAGAACTAGATGGTGCCCAGCTACCACAATGACCACCCTGACAGGGAACACAATAGAGAGTACCGGATGGAGCAGGACGAAAGTGGGGTGCAGAACTCAAATTCTCGTAAAAAGACCAGACTTAATGGTCTGACTGAGACTGGAGGGACCCCAGAAGACATGGCCTCTGGACTCTCTGTTAGCCCAAAACTAAAACCATTTCCGAGGCCAACTCTTCAGACAAAGATTAGACTGGACTATGGGACATAAAATATACTCTTGAAGAGTGTGCTTCTTAGCTCAAGTAGATACATGAGACTAAATGGGCAGTTGCTGTCCAGAAGCGAGATGAGAAGAAGGCAGAGGGTCAGGAGCTGTTTGAATGGACACGGGAAATCCGGGGTGGAAAGGAGGAGTGTGCTGTCACAGTATAGGGAGAGCAACCAGGGTCACATAACAATGTGTGTATAAATTTTTGTTTGAGAAACTAACCTTAATTGTAAATTTTCACTTAAAGCGCAATTTAAAAAAAACGAATACATTTGAGTCTACAGCCAATAAAGTAAAAATTTGTGCTGAAAAGACAAAGAACAATAGTTAGAAGAAGAGATGTCCTTGATCCTTTGGGGAATTTACATCACTCTTCACTTTTGAATTCAGAGGTGGGTCTGATGGAATATATGGGAATTATGACTGTCCCACACAAATGCACGTGAATGTGCCAGGGATTCTTTGTTCTTTTTTTGAATCCTAGTTCTATCACCTGAAAACCATGTGACTGTGGGCAAATCCTCTGAGATTCATTTTCCTCAACCCTGCAATGAGTTGTAAAACTCTGCATCACAGGATCAGGTGATGAGTATTCAATGTGCCAACGATTTTAGAGCACTTATAAGGTAAGTGCTCGATGAATAATGACTGGATGTTGTGTTATTGTGCTTGTTTTGGTGATGACAACATGTCTCTGGCTTTTTTTTTCCCCCCCAAACTATCAGATGAAAGCAACTGGCTTTCCCCTGGGTGGCGCAAATGGTTAAGCGCTGAATTACTAGTTGAAAGGTTAGAGGTTTAAACCCACTCAGAGGATCCTCAGAAGACAGGCCTGGCAAATCCTATGGAGCAGTTCTACTCTGCACACATGGGGTCACCAGAGTCCGAAACAACTCCATGGCAACTAACAACAACGATAACATATGGAATGTAAATTATGGGCTTGATTTCAAAATAGCCTCTGTTGATGTTGTAAACCTCCATCACCGTTCTCTACTGAGTACGTAATAAATTACACCTTTTGCCTTTTCTCAGTATTCCTGTATCTCTTTTCTCATTGGTTCTCCACTTTTTACATGGGTGAAGTGAAGTCTGGAGACAGTAAGTGGTCTGCCTGGCTCACAAAGCAGATTAGAAGTAAGGTCAGGATTACAATTTGGCTCTCCTGACTCACAGCATTGAGGCTCTTTTTGTAGACAATGCCACCTCCCCAAGATACATCCACTTGCATCCATTAGACTCCTTTTTATTGTGTGCCCACAACATCAAACCAATCAATATGAGTCTTATTATGATGCGTTGGCATGAATCTTGACCTCCAGGAGTTTATTATTATACCCTAGACGGGTGTCATCCAATAGAAACATGATGTGAGCCACAGACATATGTTTACATTTTCTAGCAGCCACATTTAAAAATATATATGTAAAATTAATTTTAATAGTATATTACATGTAATCTTTTATCAAAAATATTGTTATTTCAATGCATGGCACTAGGCACATTTCAAGTGCACAATAGCTGTGTGTAACTGTGACTACTACATTGCATAGCACAGCTCTTGACAGAGAGATAAGCTGCAGAGATGATAAATAAAATGGGAGATGTGGGAGACTTGATGTGTGTGTCCTGACAATGGAACAAACACAGACAACCAAGAATTATCCTGAATTACAATGATGCTCACCTTATTGCAATGCTAGACCCTCCCAGCTCTGAGGATTCCATGGAAGATAGCTCTCAGCCAGCAGATCAAACAAGCAAAGCATAGAAAAGGGAGGGAAAGTGCAGAAAGGGTTCCTTCTTCAACCTGTAATGTGTGCAGAGTAACCACTTAGTTCTCCCACCTGCATAATAATGACTCATTAATATTAGCTCAGTGGTTAAAGCACTCAACTGCGAACCAGAAGTTTGGCGGTTCAAACCCATCAGCTGCTCTGTGGGAGAAAGACATGGCAGTCTGCTTCTGTAAGATTTACAGCCTTGGAAACCCTATGGGGCAGTTCTACTCTGTCCTATAGGGCCACTATGAGTTGGAGTCGACTCGATGGCAGTAGGTTTGGTTTTTGGTAATATTGTTAAAAATAGAAGTAATATTTGTTGAGTCTTTACTGTGTGCCAAATACTATGCTAATAACTTGAGGTGCATTGTTCTATTTCATTCTCACATCAGCCCTATGAGCAGATGTTTACCTCAAAGAAGTTAAGGGCCTGACATGGGGTCACAGAACCTATAAGTATCAGAGATGGCATTTGAACCCAAACAATGTGTCTCCAGGGCCCTCATCCTGAATTACTACACTCCCTTACTACTATGGAGATTACAGATCTGAATCTAAAGATTACTATGACCAAGTCTATGAAAGATTGCATCTTTAGCCCTAAGTTCTTTTAGAAGGTTTAAGAGGCAAGATGGAAGAGCAGATAAATGATAGAGTGAGGAAGCAGAAGTGTAAGGAGAGAAAGGAAAAAGGGAAAAAAATATGCCTATAATAGAGGGAGAGAGGGCTGTAAACAATGTCTTGGATGACACTCAGAGGAGCCCATGCCACCATTTACCCTCACTTGGTGACAGTCAACCTTGAGCCTTCTTGAGGTTTGTTCCATGTGAAAAGTGGACAGAATGGTACAGTGGGGAAAGCATTGGTTTCAAAAGCAAAATGGATAGATACAGGCTCTGGTTTTGACACTTGTAAGCCCTGTGACCACAGGTAATGATTCACTGATGTTATCTTTTATCATTACTTTCATGATTAAAGTAGAATGATGATCCTTAGAAGTTTTCTGTGAATATTAAATTAAAGCATATATGTATAGCATGATCCTTGGTCTATAGAAGATGTTCAATAAATTTAGCGTCTCCCTTACTTCTATGGATCTGTTAGAGAAATTAATATACCTTTAAAATGCCTGTGCCTCAAAGCAAAAGACAGAGAAGCCAACAAAAGTAACAAAGGTAAAGCTCGGTTAACAATAAACTCCAAGGAATGCTTACTCCTCTCTTCCCTTTTAATTTTGAAGCCATTGGTTGTTCTACTAATAACATGGCTGTTTGTAATTAAAGAAAATTTTAATAAGTGCAATTAAAAAATTATAATTTGCTTTTGGTCCTGTTTTGACTTGTTTCCATGGATCTTTGGATTAAAGTTACATGGCGTTATAGCTAGAAAATGGTCCAGGCAGTGACCTCAGCTTCCTCCTCGAATTACTTTGTGATCATAGGCACATCCATCACCTCTTCTCTGCCTCAGCTCCCTCAATAAATTAGAAGACCTGAAATTCATGAGCATGTGACAAACGTAGTAGAAATATTTTGTGCAAAAACTCCCTGGAAAAAATTATTCTATACAACCATATGTTGGGCAAGAACTCAGACAGCCTCTGTTCACTCCCTTATTTTGAAGAATGAGTTTTTCACTGTGCAACCGTGAGAACTGAAGTGAGAGGGACAAGAGGGGGAGGGGGGAGGCAGAAAAATTAGACTAGTGTGGGGAGGGAAGTACAGGTGGTTTTTCCAGGTCTCCACAGCTGCTGTCGGCCCCACAACTGAGGGAGTACCAGCAATCACCAAGCCCTGCACATTTCTTTTTCCTCTATTCTATAATCAGGTGGTATTCCCCTAGTCATTTATGGGAGGTAATGCTTGCTTGATACATTAACCAAACACTTGAATCCCATCACGCCTCCCTCTCACCATAGAATGCTCCTTTCTTCATAGGAGATTTGAAGCTGATCACCATAGCCTCCTGAAGTAATAAGTAAAATCAGGGGTGTGTGTACACTTATGGGTACTTTCCTGGGGAGCAAGTTAATATTTTTTTTTTTTTCCTGTATCCTCCTAGAGTTTGTGACTCCAAAAACTCAAAGAATCTTCTGCATATTTCCACTGGGTTATCTCACTCACTTACAAAATTTTAACCACCAACCTTAGCTTCATTCTCAGATACAAGGTGCCTCCATCTACACTTCAAATGCAATGCAGCACCTTTTCCTTACTCCCCCAAGTGTTCTTTATCCCATATAACCTCTCCCAGTTCACAGCATGACATTTATCATCATTTGTCTGCCATCTCCCTCACCCAACATCTGGTTGATCACCAAGTCCTAGCAATTCTTTCTCAGAAATTTTCCTTGAGCCAGTTTATTTTTCTCTCCCCCAAATGCCATTTCCTCAGCTCAGGCCCTTCCTATCTCTCACTCTCATGACTACAACAGCCTTCCTTTCTGGTCTTCCTACCTCTGCCCTCAATCTGTTCTCCGTGCTGCAGCCAGAGGCTACCATCTAAAGCATAACTTGACCAAGTCACTAACCCTTCACAGACCTTCCCATGGCTCTTGGACAAAGGCCTATTTCTAAGAAAGGCAAACAAGACCTTTCATGGGCTACCCTACCTACCTCTCCAGTCCCATCCTTCCCATCTCCCAGAATTCATGTCCCACTCCTGTCATACTAATGACTCACATTAACACCAACACACTTTGCTGATTCATGCCCTTGAGAACCTGTTCCTTTTCCTTAGAAGGTTTTATCCTCCACTCTTTCTTTAAGAGTCAGTTTCTTCTTCTCCTCCTAGAGGCTTCCCCTGACTCCTCCCTCTACCGCCTTCCTTACCCCTCTCTGCCCAGATGGATCATGCATCCTTCTGTGCTGTCAGAGTCCTTTTGTGCACCACTAACTTCTAAAACAACCCTAGTATATGAAGTTATCTGTTGCATGTTTGTGTTCCCCATGAGACTTCCTGCTCCTGAAGGGCCTCATACATCCAGTAGCCCAGTGCCCAGGATATGGATGGTACACAATAGTTCCTATTGAACTGAAGACAATTAAATACAAAGAAAGTAGCTTTACTCTCAAGTACTGATATTTCCTATTATCAACTGTACATATTTGGCAGTACAGTAAGGTAAAAACTAATATAGTAGTCCAGTTCTAATTTTATTTCACTAACTGATACTTAAAAGGACCTGCAAGTTGCTTATTTTTGTTTTCCTGTTATTTAATGCCCGTATTTATGTCTTCTACACATGCTGATATAAAATGAAGAGAAAGCTATTTAAAAAAAAAACTCTCAAGGAAATAGAAATCACAAACATATCTAAGTAATCACTGTTAGCTTTCCATGGCAATCCTGATGCCACAATTTGTTTCATGACAATTTATATCCTCCACAAGATTAAGGTCACACAATTGATAACAGTCTTCCAGAAATGATGGTCCTGACTTATCTGTATGTGTCAAATTCTGAAGTCAAGGCAAAATTCTAAACTGGTAGGTAGGACGTTCAGAGATGCTCTGTGAGGTGTACTCAGAAGCCCATATGACCAAGGCATTAACGGCATTGGACAAAGATCTACTACAGACAGGGGATTCTCAGCCGTGGATAAGCTTTTTAAGAGCCCCAAGATGAATGTACAATTCTATAGGTAGAGCCACTTCACAGGAGAGGATGGCAATAGCTTTCATCACATTCTCAAAGGCGTCTCTGATTTCCCAATTTCATGAAATATTTACAAAAGCTCTAGATTCCTCTTCACATGATCTTTTGTTCTGTTTATGAGTATTAGTCCTGGGTGGTGGTGGTTAGTGGGTGAGGAAGGTTTCTCAGATACCAAGTTGAAGCAATCTGTTCTGCATTGACCAACTTAAGGCTCATAAGTGAGTAATCAACATAATCTAAATACTCTAAAATAAAATATTCTTTTGGGCTCAACAAAACGCTTGTAAGGTTGAAACCAATCAGTAGGAAATCACTGGTGTTTGTTAGTGTTAGAGAGGAGAGACCGGATTCTTTGCACATTAGCATTCCAGTTGGTGCCAACATAAACCTCCAGACCTCCAAGTCACAGAATGTGTTATTGTTTTCACATGGATGAATCTTGAACTGCTAGTTAGTTTGATTTCCATTGCTCACTTGAAAAATGGAGCTCTGTGTCTCCACAGACTCTGGTGACAGAAGGAACTAAACAATCTTTCTGGGGGTTGAGCACTCTGGGAAGGACATTCTTCCTCTAGTTGGTGTAGTCCCAGCTATTGTTTTTATTTAATCATGGGATGGGGAGAATGAGAATGGCACAAATGCTGATTTGACAGTTGTGTAAGCTGAAAAGCTGTACTGATGGAACTCAGCCCACAGAGTGAGGAGGCCTTCCGGCTTGTGAAGGAAGCTCCCCCAGAAAAGACATGGTAGCTTAGGCATGTTTGGCCTTTTCTGAGACTGCTATAAAATATTATGTTCTAGTACACTGCCTCTTATATAAAACCAACTTCCCAGGACCCTCAGAGCATGTTATTTCTGTATGCTGAAACTTTGGATTCCAGGGTTTTAGGAAGAAAAGTGATAACATAATCTATCTTGTGACATAGTGGTTAAGAACTTGGCTGCTAACCAAAAGGTCAACATTCAAATCTACCAGCTGCTCCTTGGAAGCCCTATGGGGCAGTTCTACTCTGTCCTATAGAGTCGCGATGAGTCAGAATCAACCTGATGGCAGTGGGTGTGATTTTTTTATACTTAAGGAAAATAAAGGCAATCATTCTTCAAACCCCATTGCACTGCCGCAAGTGGTGAATTCAAAGGGAAGAAGGGCCAAGGCTTGAAGCATTTGTTCACTGCCACCTTCCCTTTGCTAGTAAGTATAGCGTTATGACTTTATCTAGGAAGTCCAATAAACCGGACTTTGAACTCCAGCACCTCCACTTACTAACTGTAACCCTGAGCAAGTTATTTAATCTCCTTAAGTCTGAGTTTCATAATCTGTAGAATGGGCCAATCATTATACATGTTTCATAGAAATGTGGTGAGGATTAAATTTAAAAAGGCATATAGAGTGACGTCAGTAAAATGACAGGATAAAGACCTCCGAAAATTATCTCTTCCACAAAAGCAATGAAAAACCTGGCAACATATATACATATATATAATATATAATATGATATGATGTAATATAATATTATATATATGTTTATATATATAATACATATATAGCTTTGGATAAATGTCTATTCAGATCTCTTCCCCATTTCTTAATGTTCTCTCTTTTATTCTAGATTTTAGTAATTTGTATCTTCTCTCTTTTTTTCCTTGTTCTATCTCTTCTTTATCTTTTTGGTCAGTTGGTGACCTTGAAAACTAATAGCATGCAATCACAATGAAAAGCAGCACTTATTCAAAGATAATATAATCAAACTGCTGAAAGACAAATTACTGGTTGTCATGGGCTGGGGAGAGGATAGAATGAGGAGTGACTGCTAATGCTAAGGGGGTTGTTTTAAGGGTGATGAAAATATTCTGGAATTAGATAGTGGTGATAATTGCATAACCTTGCAAATATGCTAAAACCCGCTGATTGTGTGCTTTAATGAAGTTATGGAATTAATATCTAAATTAAAAAAATAAAACTATAATTTAAAAAATTTAAAGCAATTTTGTGAAATGTATTTAGTGAGTCAAGATGAAAGTGAATGCAACCACTGGAAGAGGCAGAATGATATGGAGCTCCTTCAAAACCTTATTCCCTGAGAATGATCATTATTTGAACGGTCTGATGGTTTCCTGAAAGATCCCACTTAATCTGACTGAGAGCTTAACACGTGAAAAGGCTTTTCCCCAGAGATGTTTGTCAAAAACAAATAGAAGCAATTGATTAACTTCAGTACAAGCAAACAACAAAGGATATACACTTTACAGAATCAGTTCAGAAAAGTTACTAAACAAAGAGCAACAACAGCAAACTCTGGAGAGGGAGAAGAATCTGATTTTCAGAGATGTCACACTGTATTATTTTAAAGTGTCCAGTTTTCAACAAAAAATTATGAGACACACAAAGAAACAACAAAGTATGGCCCATACCCAGGGAAAGAAGCAATCGATAGAAACTGTTCCTGAGAAAACCCAGACACTGGACTCACTAGACAAAGACTTTAAATCAGCTATTTCAAATATAAACGACTACATCTTAAGAGCTAAAGGAAAGTATGAAAACAACATCTAACCAATGTTGTTGTTAGATGCTGTCAAGTTGGTTCTGACTCATAGTGACCCCATGTATAACATAACAAAACTTTGCCAGGTCTTGCACCATCCTCACAATCGGTGCTATGCTTGAGCACATTGTTTCAGTCACTGTGTCAATTTGTCTCACTGAGGGTCATCTTCTTTTTCACTGACCCTCTACTTTACCAAGCATGATGTCCTTCTCCAGGGATTAGTCCTACCTGATAACATGTCCAAAGTATGTGAGATGAAGTCTCACTATTCTCACTTCTAAGGAGCATTCTGGCTGTACTTCTTTCCAGACAGATTTGTTTATTCTTCTGGAAGTCCATGATACGTTCAGTATTCTTCACCAACACCAAGAGTCAAATACATCAGTTCTTCTTTGGTCTTCCTTATTTATTGTCCAGCTTTCACATGCATATGAGGAAATTGAAAATACCATGACTTGGGTCAGGTGCACCTTAGTTATCAAAGTGACATATTTGGTTTTCAAAACCATAAAGAGGTCTTCTGCAGTGATTTGCCCAATGCAGTATGTCATTTGATTTCATGACTACTGCTACTATGGGAATTGATTGTTGATCCAAGTAAAATGAAATCCTTGACAACTTTAATATTTTCTCTCTTTATCATAATGTTGCTTATTGGTCCAGTTGTGGGGATTTTTGTTTTCTTTATGTAGATATTGCATGGTTTAAAATTGGAAAAACAGTGCATCAGGGTTCTATCCTTTTACCATACTTATTCAATTTGTAAGCTGAACAAATAATCTGAGAAGTTGGATTACATGAAAAAGAATGTGGCATCAGGATTGGAGGAAGGCTCATTAACAACCTGCGATATGCAGATGACATAACCTTGTTTGTTGAAAGTGAAGAGGACTTGAAACACTGATGAAGATCAAAGACTACAGCCTTCAGTATGGATTACACCTCGACATAGAGAAAACAAAAATCCTTACAACTGGATCAATAAGCAACATCTAATCAAATAGGAGACATCAATAAAGATGTAGAAATTATACAAAAAAAGAACAATATTTAAATTCTAGAGTTGAAAAGTAGAATAATTGAAATGAAAAATTCACTAGAGGGTTCAAATCAAATTTGAACAGGCAAAAGAAAGAATCAGTGAACTTGGAGATAGGCCAATTAAGACTACCCAGTCTGAGAAACAGAAAGAAAAAAGAACAACAACAAAACATGAATACAGCCTCAGTGACTCCTGGGACACCATCTAGCATACCAACACTCACATAATGGGAGTCTCAGAAGGAGAAAAGAGATAGAAAGAGGGAGAAAGAATACTTAAAGAGGTAATGGACAAAATCTTTTCAAATTTAATAACAATATTAATTTATACATTCAAAAGCTTAACATACTCCAGTATGATACACTCAAAGAGATCCACACCTAGACATAATATAATCAAACTGTAGAAAGACAGACTCTTGAAAGCAGCAATAGAGAAATGACTCATTATGTATAAGGGAACCTCAATAAAACCAACAACACATTTACTCTAAGAAACTACGGAGTTCATAAGACAATGGTATTGCGTATTTAGAGAGCTGTACAAAAGGATGGCAACCAAGTATTTTATATCCAGGAACAATATGTTTCAAAATTGAAGAAGAAATTATGGCATTTCTGAAATAAACAAAAGCTGAGGGAATTTGTCACTAACATACGTGCTCTACAAGAAATAATAAAGACAGTCATTTAAGCTGAAATGAAAAAATAATAGAAAGTAACTCAAATCCACACAAAGAAATAAAGAGCACTGGTAAAAACCACTACTTTGGTGGCAATCCCCATACTGTGTCAGCAGTAACATATATTGAGTGCCCAGTATGCACTTTAAATAAATTATTCTCTTAATAACTCTATAGGACATAGTCTGAGAATGAGAAATACTTAGAGAAGTTACACAATTTGCTTAGGGTCCAACCCTACTAAGTTTAAAAGGGAATTCCATCCATAGCCTGTCTGATTCTCAGGGTAAGGCTCTTTTTAGCAAACCATACTACATTTCTAAATTATATTTTTAAATGTAACATTGTAAGTTGATCAAGTTAATTGGGCCTGAGGAAGGGTAATATGTGGATAACTTTAAAAGTGAAAAAGCTTTCATCATTTTAATTACAAAAGTAATGCATATTGAAATATAAATTAAAATCATGTGATACAGCTACACATGAACTCAATGGTTAAAATGAAAACAATGGAAAATATCAGGTGTTGACAAGGATATGGGGCAACTAGAACTTTCTCAATGAAATGGATTGACACAGTGGCTACAACAATGGACTCAAGCATAATGATTGTAAGGATGGCGCAGGACCAGGCAGTGTTTCGTTCTGTTGTACATAGGGTCACTATGTGTCGGAACCGACTCTATGCCCCCTAACAACAACAACAGAACGCTCTTACACTGATGGTGGGAGAATAAATTAGTACAACCACTTTAGAAAACCATTTAGTGGTATATTCTAAAGCTGAATATACCTTACGACACAGCAGTTCCATCCCTAGGTATATATCCAACAAAAATGTGTACATATGTTCACACACACACAAACATGTGCTAGAATATTCATAGCAGTACTATTTATGATCCCTTCAAACTGAAAACTACACAAATTCCCATTAAAAGTAGAATACGTAAATAAATAGTGGCATGGTCACAGAATAAATTACAGCAAAGAGAAATAACAAACTATAGCTACATACAATAAACTGAATGTAACTTATAAATATAATGTTGTATTAAAGAAGCTAGAAGTTTCAAAAGAGTATATATGTATGATTTTATTTATGTAAAATTCAAAACAAGCAAAACTATGCTTTTAGGAGTCATAATGGTAGTTGCTCTTGGGAGAGTGATTAGTGACTAGAAGTGGGGAAAAGAAAATGCTGGAAGTACAGATAATGTTCTGTTTCTTGATCTGGGTGCTGGTTTCATAATCAATACCAGTTGCCGTCACATCCATGGCAAATTGCCTGGGCTCCTGAATTAAAGTATATGTGTGTGTGTGTGTGTGTCTATGTGTGTGTTAACCAGTTGCCATGGAGTGGATTCTGACTCATGGCGACTTCATGTGTGTCAGAGTAGAACTGTGCTTCACAGAATTTTCAACAGCTTATTTTTTGGAAGTAGATCGCCAGGCCTTTCTTCTAACGTGCCAACCTCCAATCTCTTAGTTAATGGCAAAGAGACTCTTCTGATTTCCTAGGTTTATGTAATTTCTGAAAATATATTAATCTGTACACATATGATGTGTCTATTTTTCTGTATATATGTTATACATACACACTTTATTCAAAAATCTTGGAATACAAAGAAAAAGGTAAAAAAAGACTATGGATAGTCTCATTAATCCATTTAGCCCGAATGGTTATTGTTAATATTTTAGATTATGCTCTTCTATTCATGTTTACGCATATTTGAATACATGCTTTTCTCTCTTACAAAAATGGGATTGTACTATATTTCTATTTTATAATCTGCTTTTGTATTTAGCAATATGCTACAACCATCTTCCCATATCAATGTATAATATTCTATCACTTATTATTGCTGGATCATATTCAATCTTGTGAACATAATTTACTTAACCAGTGTCCTGTGGTTGGACATGAGGATTGTTTCTGGTTTGACGTTTTCTATGAATTGTTATACCATGAATCATTGTATTCATCTCTAATTTTATTTTTTAATCTAGGAGTCACATTGCTGGGTCAAGAAGAATGCAAGTGAACATTTGTAAGGCTCTTGGTACATGTTTTTAAATCATCCTTCAAAAAAAGTTATACAGAAATTGTATTCCCATTAAAATTTTATGGAAAGGCTCATTCGCCTTGCCAAGATTAGGGATTATGGTTCTTGTTCATATTTTCCATTTAAGTGGGCCAAATAAATTATATCTTGATTTATTTTGTACTTTTTATTACTGGAAGAGTTGAACATTGCTTTCATATGTGCCTTAGCCATTTATAATTCTTTTGCAAAATTCATGTTCACATGCTTTTTTACATGTTTAGAATATCAACCCTTTGCCTACTTTATGTTTCAATTATTATTTCCCAGTTTGCTGTTTGCCTATTTGTTTCTTTATACCATTTTGGGGATATAGGCCAAATCTATCATGATTTTCTGATAAAGAATTTATTTATCTAATTATACTTTCTAAATTATTATATTTCATGTTTTTACATTCAAATTCATAATCTGTCTAAAGTTTAGCTTGAATATAAGACTCTAACTTTCTTTTCTAATAAATAACCATTTCTCTTCATTTATTGAATAATCCTTTCTATAACTGGTATATTGTAGGAAGCATTTGTTTTCTTCTGTACTGAAGAAGAGCGCTTTTAAGGTAAGCTCATAGCCAACCCTAAAATTCAAAGAAAAAGGTCTCTCTGAAGGTTTAATATTTTATTTAACATACTTGAAAGAAGATTTTATCAGTATTCCAAGTTGCTTACAAACTCATTAGTCCTTCTAGTCTTTTTATGTTCAGGATATTAACTCTTTGTCTTTCAATGACTTCCAGTATATCAAATACATCAAATTATGTTCCAACTGAGTGTCGTCCTACTTGGGGAATACTGAACTATTGGCAACACTTCTTGGATCTGAATATAGATAAATTTGTACGTCTAAGCAAATATAAACCAAAAAACCAAGCCCATTGCCATCGAGTTGATTCCGACTCATGGCGATACCGTGGGACAGAGAAGAACTGCCCCATAGGGTTTCCAAGGAGCGGATGGTGGGTTCAAACTGCAAATATAGGAGGTCCTATTTTTCATTTCCCGCCAGGAACTGTGCAGGACACTATGTATACAGTGGTGAAGAAGACATATTTGATCTTACCCTCCTGAGTCTACACTCTAGATGGGTATACTGAAAAATTGATTGAGTTCTTTCTGTTTTTAGCTATTATTATTATAACTATTATATGTTGTTGTTGTTGTGGGCCATCGAGTTGATTTTCAATTCATAGCGACCCCATGTGACAGAGTAAAACCGCTCTATAGGGTTTTCTATGTTGTAATCTTTACGGGAGCAGATCAGCAGGTCTTTTTCCTGCTGAGACACTGAGGGGTTTGATCAGCCAACCTTTCAGTTAACAGCCGAGTGCTTAACCATTGTGCCACCAGGGCTCCTTAAAAAAAAAAAGTTGCCATAGAGTTGATCCATATATGTGGAGCTCTGATGGCCCAGTGGTTAAGAACTCGGCTGATAACCAAAATGTCTGACCATTTGAATCCATCAGCCACTCCTTGGAAACCATATGGGACAGTTCTACTCTGTCCTATAGGGTTGCTATGAGCTAGAATCGACTCCATGGCAATGGGTTTTTTTTTAAATGTACGTATATACACACACACACACATATATATATTAGAACAAAAATCTACAAACTACTTGCCATGGATTGAATTGTGTCCCCAAAAAATATCTGTCAACTTGGCTAGGTCGTGATTCCCAGTGTTGTATGATTGTCTACCATTTTGTCATCTGATGTGAGTTCCCTATGTGTTGTAAATCCTATCACTATGATGTAATGAGATGGATTAGTGGCAGTTATATTGATGAGATCTACAAGATTAGATAGTGTCTTAAGCCAATCTCTTTTGAGATATAAAAGAGAAGCGAGCAGAGAGACATGGGAACCTCATACCACCAAGAAGGCAGTGCCTGGAATAGAGTGTGTCCTTTGGACCTGAGGTTCCTGCACAGAGAAGCTCCTAGACCAAGAGAAGATTGATGACACTGATCTTCCTCCAGAGCCGACAGAGAAAGCCTTCCCTGGAACGGATGCCCTGAATTTGGACTTGTAGCCTACCAGACTGTGAGAGAATAAATTTCTCTTTGTTAAAGGCATCCACTTGTGGTATTTCTATTATAGCAGCACTAGATAACTAAGACACTTATTAGAACTGATAACTAATTATTATATAACATAATGAATGTTAACCGTAAGTATTCATCAGATTTACGCATACATTTGTTTGACTACAGCCCTAAAAGTAATCACTATATGCACCGCCTCATCTTTTTATTTTTGGCTTGTTAACTATGGTCACCAGCTCTTCATCCAAAACAATCAATGTAACCACTGATCTAAGCTAGCCTTGTTTCTTAGTTAGGACTTATTTGGTTGCAAATTAAAAAAAAAAAAAAAAAAAACACCTCAAACTGGATTAACAAAAAAGTAAGTTTATTAACTCATGTAGATTTAACTCATGTAGATGAGAAGTGCATCAAGGTCAAACCTGTGAAGTCCATATCATCAGGAGCCTCTCTCTTGTAGTTTTTAGCCCTATTTTCTTTACTGTTGGCTTTTCTTTCAGATAAGACCTCAACAAATGGTAACAAAGATGGCTACCAGCTGCTCCAGGATTTATCCTTCTAGCTTAGCAACCTCCCTAGGAAATAAGAGCATTTCTCTCCTGCTAGCTTTCTCAAATGCCCCGTGTATAATCCTCATTGGCCCAGCAGTGGTCCCATGCCCATCCTTGAATCAATCTCTGCATCTAGAGAAGGAAGGAATGCTCCCTGTGGCCAGGTCTATGTCATGCGTCCATGACACGGCCTGAGGGTGGAAGTGATGTTTCTGTTGGCAGTTCTGTTGCCAGAAGGAGGAAGATGTGCAGGCAAAAACAGAAGCCCTATAAAATTATAAATAGCAGATGGGGGCAGTCTTGCTTCACCATCCCCAAACTGTAGAGTACTTACTGTCTATGGTAAAAATAAGAAGATCTCTTCTATAAAAGGACTTTTGGGAAAGTGACTTATTTTTAGCACTTTGTGTTGAAGAGTAGAGACATGCCTTCTACTCCCTCCTCAGCTACTAACATTGAAAAACTTATAACATGGTTTCCTTGCATTTTGTTTTGCCATATGCTATTGACTGTCACATTTCACAAGTTAAGAAACATGTTATTTCTTTGTTTATTTTGTCAGTCTTTGGTATTCTCTGGAGAGAAATTATATATCTGTGTTTCAGTGGAATACATTTAATCTGTTTGTCTTGTTTTCTCTAGGCTCACCCAACTCCTTGTCTCTCACAGTCAAAGATTTTCTCTTTTCTTTACTTGGTGAACAGGTGAATTTGTCTCAGATTCTGGAAAATATGGATTTTTAAGCATATCTTGTTGAAGGCTAGAAAATATGAATTTTTAAGTATATCACATTGAGGACTTCTCATATAGAAGGAAGTTGCCCTGGAAATTTTACCTCTTGCTCCAAATTACTTTTTGGAAATTGCTCTGTCAATGTAATTACTCAGCCACTCCTAAGAGCCGTGACCTTGTACTTTTGTCTTTTTTATCATTCTGATCATACTTTGTCTGAAGACCTGCTTGTTAATTCTTCAATATAACTAACATCCACAGTCCTATAACGTAAGTTACATTGTACATGTGATGGCTGAGTTTGATATTTGAAGCCAGTCCTTAGAAAACTTATCTTCCCAAGTAATTTTCCTGATTTGATCGATCGCCTTCTGGTCAATAATGAGGATGGATTTGGGTATCCAGTTTACCTTGCAGAAGAGGTAAGCAGTGCATCCGCTGAATGTTTTACTGGATGTGTCACTGGTGTATACTTTGTGAAGACATATGTTCCCTATGACTTAGGGTATAAGGACATTAGGTGCTGTCCTTCTGGCTTAGGCAAGTTCTTATCTTCAGGTTGCCTCATTATTATTTGTGGGTTATGCCCTATGTATTGTAGATACTTCTCAGCCAACTCTATATAAATATGATCTATAGGATATATTGCTCAGCATATAAATTTCTCATCATTAATAATTGAATGCAATAAGACCCCATATATTTCAGAGTAGAACTGTGCTCCATAGGGTTTTCAATGGCTGGGATCTCTTGGAAGTAGATTGCCAGACTTTTCTTCTGAGGTACCTCTGGGTGGATTTGAACCACTGACATTTTGGATAGCAGACAAATGCTTAACCATTTGCACCAGTAGGTGTGTTCAAATTATCTGGCTGCTGTTCCTTTTCTTGTCTTGAAAAGAATCATTTCCCAAAGCTTCATGGAATTCTAGAGGATGCTAATGAGTGTTTCAAAAAAGGAGTGTATTTCTCTGTTCAGATGTATTTGAGAAAAGCTAGATGAAACAAAATTAAGACTTTAATGTGTCAGGTGCATTGTTATTCTGCAAACAGATGACTCCACATGTTTCTCATTCTTATGGGAAAGTGAGGCAGGTTGGATTATCTCCTAAGACTAATGTTGCATGGAATACAACTTGGGATGGAGCTACATACCTGATCTCAACATTTCCTTGAGTTCTTCCTTACATTCTGATCTCTCCTCCTTTTAAAAGTGCTATGAGCTGCTTCTAAACTATCCCCCCAGAAAACAAGTAGTTGAGCAAAATTTGAGTACCTGAAGAATAATCTCATAACTGCCTACGAGGAACTCACCTGTATTTGTACCCCACTAAATTCCCCTGAAAAAGGAGCCCTGGTGGCACAGTGGTTAAAGCGTCTGTCTGTTAACCAAAGGTCAGTGGTTCAAACTACCAACCACTCCACGGGAGAAGGATGTGGCAGTCTGCTTCTGTAAAGATTTAAACAGCCTTGGAAACCTTATGGGGCAGTTTTACTCTGTCCTATAGTGTCTCTATGAGTTGGAATCAACTTGACAGCAATGGGTTTGATTTTTTTGGTTTAAATTCCCTTATACGTGATGTAAAAACTACAAGATGATCAGGGCATAATCTGGTGGGTAAAAAATACATGGAATCTTAAAACGTCACTGCCTATACAATCAGATCTAAATATTATATTAGAACATTCTGAAAATAATCCAGTTCTTTTTCTCACTTCAAGGTCATGGTCTAAAGTATTCCATGGGCATTTGGCAGCCTTAGCTGTGTTAATTGACTGGTCAGAATCATGGACACACTAAGGACAGGTCAGTTGCCTAGACTCTCTGGGCTTGTCAAAGCACATGAAGAAAACGGAGAGCAGCCTTTTGGCTTAATGGATGGATTAAGAATATCTTCCAGGGGCGACCTCATACCATCAAGAAAGCAGTGCCAGGAGCAGAGCGCGTCCTTTGGACAGGGGTCCCTGCGCTGAGAAGCTCCTAGTCTGGGGGAACACCGAAGAGAAGGCTGACAGAGAGGAAAAGGCTTCCCCTGGAGCTGACACCCTGAAATTGGACTTTTAGCCTACTTTGACTGTGAGGAAATAAACTTCTCTTCATTAAAACCATCCACTTGTGGTATTTCTGTTATAGCAGTACTAGATGACTAAGACAGAATTTGGTACCGAGAGTGGGGTGCTGCTCTAACAGATACTTAAAATGTGGAAGCGGTTTTAAAACTGAATGGATAGACGTGAGGCAGTGACAGAGGACCAGCAGCAGCAGAACCAGGAGACCAGTGCGAGATGGCGCTGGAGCCGACCCACGGGGCGAGAGAGCTGAGTGCCTGTGTGCAGGAGGCTTCCTGGCGGAGTGGGGTGCCTCTGGGCACTTATAGGTGGAGTTAGGTTTGCCAACCCATGGAGCGAGAGAGCTGAGTGTGTGCACAAGGCTTTCTGGCAGAGTGGGGTGCCTCCAGGCACTTATACCGGTAGAGATACAGAGCTTTGGAACACTTGCCCCAGCAGGGCAGATGGGGGCGTGAGGCCTGAGGGCCAAGAGGCCATAGGAAGCAGAAGCTGAAGAGACAAGTGACACAAGAATCCAAGCTGCTTCAGCCTCAAAAGGTATGGCCATGACCCCAGGGGTTTTAAAGGGGAGAGCCATGGCCTCTGGTGTTTCTAAGGGTGGAGTTGTCACTCCAATGGACTAGGAGAATGGTGCACCTAAAGCCAAGGAAGCAGAGTTGCTGTCCCAGTGGGCCTGGAAGGCGGAGCTGAAGCCCAGGGTGGAGGGGCCTCCACTCAAAATCCAGAGACTGTGGCCAATACCTAGAGTCTGGAGGGTAGGGCCATTGTGTAAATTGTCAAAGCCTTGAGGGCTAATGTAATGTGTTCTG
>NW_004443947.1:23515898-23547766 GCF_000243295.1 Trichechus manatus latirostris | reverse complement strand
TGTGTTCTGCTGACTTGCTTGGTGCCTGTTATCACTTCTTTTCCTCTAGTTTCTCCCATTTGTAATGGAAATGTCTAGCTTGTGCCTGTTCTGCCATTGTATTTTTGGAAGCAAATAACTTGTATTCTAGATTTCACAGATGAAGAGGAATTTTTGGATTTTGGACTTGGAGTTAAGACTTTTGCCATGATATGGTGGTGTGAATATGTTTTCCATGTTGCAAGGATGTGATTTTTGGGAGGCCAAAGGGTGGAATGTCATGGCTTGAATTATGTCCCCCCAAAAATGTGTTTATCAATTTGGCTGGGCCATGATTTCTGGTATTGTGTGATTTTCCTATATGCTGTAAATCCTGCTTCTATGATGTTAATGAGGGAGGATGGGTGGCAGTTGTGTTAGTAAGACAAGACTGGATCTACAAGACTGGACTGTGTCCTCAGGCAATGTCTTGAGATATAAAAGACAAAAGTGAGCAGTGAGACAGGGGGACCTCATACCATCAAGAAAGCAGTGCCGGCAGCAGAGCACTTCCTTTGGACTGGGGTCCCTGCGCCAAGAAGCTCCTAGTCTGGGGGAACACTGATGAGAAGGCCGAGAGAGAAAGCCTTCCCCTGCAGCTGACACCTTGAATTTGGACATTTAGCCTACTTTGATTATGAGGAAATAAACTTCTCTTCATTAAAACCATAAAAATAAAGAATATCTCCCAACTTTCAGGCTGTTCCCAAAAGAGCTTAAAACATCAAGCATCCTATAAAATCATCTGTGCCTGAATTGCTATTCTTATATCACAAATGAACAAATATATGTTATCTGGTCCATCAACATTTTCACACTTTATAAGTTGTATCCAAATATGCATTTCTTTTGCTTTTAATTTTAACACAAATTTGAGATTCTTTTATTCTTTGCTTAAATGACGTGAAACCTTGCAGTGAGAGTTGCTTCTAAAGCTCAAATGCATTTGGTGGCTTATAGACTTTTAAGTGATCTACTGCTTGCCACCCACCCTACTACCAGCTAGCTACATTCAGTGTGGTATACAGATGCATATGAGGACCACTGAGTAGGCTGTGGAGCCCTGGTGGTACAGTGGTTAAGAGTTCTGCACTAACCAAAAGGTCTGCAGTTCAAATCCACCAGCCCCTCCTTGGGAACCCTATGGGGCAGTTCTACTCTGTTGTATAGGGTCACTGGAAGTCAGAATTGATTCAACAGCAATAGGTTTGGGTGGACTGTAGGTCAGATATCCCAAAGTTGTTGTGGTTGGGTGCTGTTGAGTCCATTTCAACTCATAGTGACCCCATGTGACAGGGTAGAACTGCCCCATAGGATTTTCTAGGCTATAATCTTTCTAGGCTGGAGCAGATAGCTGGTCTTTCTTCCTCAGAGCCGCTTGGTGATTCAGATTGCCAACTTTGTGGTTAGCAGCCAAGTGCTTAACTGTTTGCACCACCAGGGCTTCTGATTGACCTGACAAGTCACTAAAGACCATCAGACAAGTACCTTAAACCAGATCTAGAGGAGTCACCCTGGCCATTTTTCCACAGCCACTAGGCGGAAGCCAGCCAAAGTTTGTACTGTCCTGTTCTTTGGGGCCTCTGAATTCTCAGAATGAAACTTCTTTTATATTCTAACTTAGGAGCATTATGTGTGTTAAGAGTCCAGGTTTTTCTGGAGGACATTATGCTGAGTGAAATAAGTCAATCACAAAAGGACAAATATTGTATGAGACCTCTACTGTAAAAACTCATGAAAAAGTTTACACACAAAAAGAAACAATCTTTGTTGGTTACAAGGGATGGGAGGGGTGGGAAGGGGAAATACTAAACAGACAATAGCTAAGGGTAACTTTGGTGAAGGGTAAGACAGTACACAATACTGGGGTAGCCAGCACAACTTGTACAAGGAAAGGTCATGGAAGCTCCACAGACAAATCCAAACTCCCTGAGAGACTGAATTACTGAGCCAGGGCTGTGGAGACCATGGTCTCAGGAAACATCTAGCTCAATTGGCATAACACAGTTTATAAAGAAAACGTTCTACATCCTACCTGGGTGAGTAGCATCTAGGGTCTTAAAGGCCTAGGAGCAGCCATCTAAAATACTCCACTGGTCTCACTCCTTCAGGAGCAAGGGAGAATGAAGAAAACAAGACACAAGGAAACGATTAGTCCAAAGGACTAATGGACCACAACTACCACAGCCTCCACCAGACCGAGTCCAGTACGACTAGATGGTGCCTGGCTACCACCACTGACTGCTCCGACTGGTATCACAACAGAGGGTCCCAGACAGAGCTGGAGAAAAATGTAGAATAAAATTCTAATTCACAAAAAAAGACCAGACTTACTGGCCTGACAGAGACTGGAGAAACCTCAAGATTATGGCCACTGGAGGACACCCTTCTAGCTCAGTAATGAAGTCACTCCCTAGGTTCACCATTCAGCCAAAGATTAGACAGCCCCACGAAACAAAATGAGACTAATGGGGCACAACAGTCCAGGGACAAGGGCTAGAGGGCAGGAGGGGACAGGAAAGCTGGTGATAGGGAACCCAAGGTTGAGAAGGAAGAGTGTTGACATGTCATGGTGTTATTAACCATTGTCATAAAACAATATGTGTACTAACTGTTTAATGAGAAACTATTTGTTCTGTAAACCTTCATCTAAAATACAAAAAATAAAATAAAAAAGAGTCCAGGTTTTTATAAATGATAGGGTGGGATTATCTTCCAAAACCTTTTTTGGGGGACCAGTCTACTGCCTTTCCATCATCTCTTAATTTCAAAGATTTATTAAACTAGTTTAATTAAATACATATTTTGTGTGGAGTTCAAATCTCAAAAGTCTCATGCATGCAAACACAAAACGATATATACCGTTTTAAATGTAGTTTTATGCTAATTAGATCTTTTTGGAGGCTTGATTTTTTTTCCAAATCATAGCTTTATATACATGTTAATTTTCACAAATCTATGACAACTTTCCTAATTGTTGAAACTCAAACTTTGAAAAACCATACCCACGAAGCCTGGAGTAATCATCTCATGCAATATGAATTCTATAAAGTTTATAATTTGACAAATTGGTTATTCAGAATTGCTCATTGGGCAAACTCGTCTATTTCCCATGAAGGAATTGCCCAGAGAACTTTCTGGTCCCTCTATGCCAATGCACAAATACTGCTGCCTTTATATGACGATGAGGGTCTTCAGGTTAAGAGCTCTGTGATGTGGGATTAGGGGAGCCTGCAGAGTAAGGCTGTGCCATCTCTTATTGCTGCAACACAGATCACTTTCTTTGTTGTCCTTGTGGCTCAACACAAATGTTCCCAACACCCCTGACTCAGGTCCGCTTTCTTTCCTCCGCTTTCCTAGTGTCCCTTCTAGCCCCGCCACTGCTCACGTGCTTCTGGGTTTTCAGAACCTGAGCGACCTCTCCACCCAGTCTTGTTAGTTGCCATTGAGTCAGCTCCAACTCACGGCGATCTTATGAGTAACAGAATGGAACGTTGTCTAGTTCTGCACTTTCCTTATAATCCTTCCAACCTAGGGGCTCATCTTCCAGCACTATATTAGACAGTATGCTATTGCGATACATTTGGAAGTAGATTGCCAAGTTTACCTGGTTTATCTTAGTCTGGAGGCTCTGCTAAAACCCCTCCACCATGGGTGACCTAGCTGGTATTTGAAATACCAGTGGCATAGCTTCTAGCATCACAGCAACAAGCAAGCCTTCAGAGTACAACAGACAGGCAGGTGGTGGCCAGCTACTCAGAGCTCCTTAATCTGTCTTCAATGAACCAACTTGTCATGGTGCTTTGGGGCTGATCCCTGCTGTATCCATTAAAATCCATTATAGTGGGTGTCCAAGGACTACTTTTTCCTTTAACTCTTATTTGTTTTTTGGCTGCTTGGGAGTTTGCAGCTGAAACAAAGCAGCAAGGAGTTCTAGTAAGCATGTCTCTATCACCTAAAGAATTAATGTGCAATAAAATATCTGATTTCTGCTAGTGTTGGGGTCATGTTCTCTAATTTAGAATTCTGGCTATCACCACAACCATTACATATGGATTATTGCTTTTCCAAGGCATCAAGAAACAACATGTAATTTCCTGTAAAATTGGATCTAATTGCACCTTTGTCCAGAAAGTACTTCAAGAATTTATGGGGCTTCAAGATCCTTTTCACTTTTATCAATTTTGAGTTTTCCATAAATGTGCAGAAATTGTTGAGGGGAAGTTTTGACGAATATGACATTAGGTGATACCAAAATATCAAACCCTTTGCCATACAGCCAATTATGACTTATAGCAACTCTACAGGGCAGAGCAGAATTGCCCCATAGGGTTTCCAAGGAGCTGCTGGTGGATTTGAACTGCCAACCTTTTGGTTAGCAACTGAGCTCTTAACCACTGTGCTACCAGGGATCCCATTAGATAGAGATTTACAATATGCTGATTTTCCTAAAGAAATTTGATTCCTTAAGATCTCTGGTCTATTTCATTTGGAAGGAGGGGCAGTTAGTAGGGAAGAATTAAGGTAGAAAGGACAAAATTCTGATTTCTCACCAGAGTATACACATTACTACAGTTCCAGGGACTTTGCTTTGCCTTACTGGGTCACACTTAAAAGGACTGTGATTTCACCTAATAAACTCGAAGCTACCCCTACGTAGATTGAAGAAAATGTCTGAGATCCTCAGAAGAAAGCCCACACTGGACCAGCTTTTAAAAATTAGTTGTTGGCTGACTTGACCAGGCGTTTATTTTCCCTTCTAGAAACTGAGCTTCCCCTCCCTTTGACAAAAACTTCAAGCCTCTCTCCCAGCCTTTGGGTGCTTTTCCAACAAGGCTCACAGCACCCTGTCTTCCCAGTGGCAATCTAGGCTGCGTCGTTGTCAGAAATGGCTCAGAGGAAGATGGGGGTGTGATTAGCTCTAAATGAAGTTCTAAACCACTGGTACATGAAATGAAACTATTTTTTCTCTCTCTCTTTCTTCTTCCCCTTCCTTTAACCTGAGCTGCTGATGTAAGTGGCTCTAATTTACTTCCTCTGAGAAAACAAAGCAAAATAAAACCAGGAATGGCGAAAAGACCTCTTTGCAAAGTGTAGCGCTCCTGCTCCTGATAAAACGGAGTGATTTGCTTCTTTCATGGTGTCAGTATTAATTTCCAAGCAGTCAAAGCCACCACTAATTTATTTACAGAACAGTCTCCTTGCCCAGGAGCTGGGCTGGTGAGGCAGCGGTTTCTAGCCTCCAGCTTTGTTTGTTGACAGACTGATTTCCCAGAAGGCCGTTTGCACCTGTGTTTCTGTTGTTTTTAGTGCGTGTCTCCCTTTCTTCTCCCCCACCACCGCCTCCCCAATGGCTGCTGGAGGCCCTTCTCATCTCCGTCTCTCTCATCCACTTCCTCCCTCCAGCCCCAAGGACTCCTGGCAGGGCTTTGCAGCTGCTCTGCACTTACCCGGAGTCTCTGCTGGCAACGTCCCAGGGGGCACTGCGTGTCTTTCTTTCTTTTTTCCCCTTTTCTTGTTTCAAGGACAAGATTCAAAAGAGTCTGCTGCACACAGGTTGTAAGGTGCACCTTCAGATGTGCCTTCAAATAGAGGCTGAACAATTTGAATATTTGTGCTCCTGGAAATCAGTCTATAAAATTGTCCCCCAAAGCCCATTAAATTCTGCAAAATCGCTCAGCTTTGAGGGCTTCATTATGGAGTCCAATTTTGGGCCCTGGCACCTCGCAGCCAAAGCACTCATCTCCAAAGATGCCTACAATTGAAATAATATAGTGGCTGATTTGGCCTGAGCTCATTGCATTTCAAAGGGTAGGAGTGGGGGCGGGAGGCGCCTGCCTAGCAGTCAGGATGCTCCCCATGCACCAGAGCCAGGCAGGTAATATATTGAGATGTAACGCATACTTCTCCTGCATGCACGTGTTCCTGCCTGTCTGCCATTTTACAGCTTATCTGCAAGGCTGTGTGGGTAAGGAGAAGGCATGTTTTAAAGTCAGTGGTGGTGCCACGCAGCCATGGAGTGGCAACCAAGCATTAGGTAGCCCATTTCCCAGATTACATATTTGCTAAACCCTTAAGGAATTGAGGCTAGAAAAGACATCACTGCAGGCTCGTGTTGTTGTTAGTTGCCACGGAGTCGACCCTGACTCCTGGTGACCCCGCGCACAACAGAACGACATGCTGTGCTCTCCCCATTATCAGTTGTGGATCAGACTTTTATGATTCATAAGGTTTTCATTGCTGGTTTTCAGAAGTAGATCTCCAGGCCTTTCTTCCTAGTTCATCTTATTCCGGAAGCTCTGTTGAAACCTGATCAGCATTGTAGAAACACACAAGCCACCACTGACAGACAGATGATGTCTGTGCATGAGGTGCATTGGCCCAGAATTGAACCTGGGTCTCCCACATGGAAAGTGAGAATTCTATCACTGAACCACAAATGCCTCACCAAGGCAGCTACATAACCTGTACCAAATGTTACCAACTTGGACCTTTGATATACTCACTGACTAAGAATTACCAGAAGTACAATTTTTCACAGAAAATGATCCTTGAGCCTAATTTCCCAACCTCTGCATAGTATGTGCAAATTGTTTTGTGCATTTTCTTCTGCTACCACTGTTTGTCTGGATTCAGAGATTTTTATTAGTTTGTTTGTGTTTAAAGGATCTATGTTTAAAATATCCAAGTCATCTCCCAAAGGAGAGAGAGAGGGGAAGGAAAAGCACAAAGATTTGTCCATTTGTAATCATAAAATTATGTTGCAGAGTAATCTAGAAAATTGTAAAGAATTTTGTTCTTTTCGGTGGTTGAATAGCAGAGTCTAAAGTATAAGAAATAGTCTGTGCTTTCCATCCCCAGGTAATCATGCAATCTAAAATAAAAAAGTTTCACTTTGTTAACAGAATCTGCTTCACCATCCTTCAGCCCACAAACTCCTGCATCTTCTTATTCAGAATATTTTCTCCCAAGTTCCTGAGATTTATTTGCTTATCAGGGATGTGGAATTCCTGGAGTTGGAAGGTTCGGCCATTTCTCAGTTCTCGTTCCTGAGCTCTCCGTGACCAAAAACTCTTCTATTTATTTTGAAAGTGTGAACAATGTCATTTCATTGCCTGCATGCATAACTCCAAGACACCTGAACAATTTTGCTCAAACTTCCTACCAACTCATCTCTGGGCAAAACAGGGAAAGTTTGGGCCTCACAGGACAATTTTTCAGAGAAGTTAAGAGCTTGCAGAGGCACAGCAGAGTGATGAAACTCATCTGACAATTGTCATCTGCCCTCTGCATCCCTTGTCTCATTCTTCCCTCATCTCCTGGGGATGCCTTGCTTTTCTTTCCTCTCAGTAATGGCAGCAGTTCCCCACTCCCTTCCCCTTGCCTGCATGTCCTCTGGGATGAAGAAAAAGCTTTAAACCTGTAAACTGTATAAGTTTTCTCCAAAATCAATTTGCAACTCAGTTTAAATTGCATGGGCTCACTTGCTTATGGAAGAGGCGGCTGTGCACCCACAGACTTCTGATTGAGCCATTCATGGTGTCGGGGCCACAGTCAGATGATGTGGGGTCCTGAGCTTGGATGTCTGAAGACTGGAGTTTCTTATGTCTATTTCTAGGAAGACTGTTCCCTTGCAAAACTGTGAGAACATGCAATGAGGCAAAGTCTTCCATTTGCCATCCAGCTCCCATTTTGAATGTGGATAATGTAGCCCAGAGTTGGTTTTGAGAAGCTGAGCCTCTAAGTAATCAATAATCAGGGGCCCATCAAGCAGGAAAATGGCCCTCCAGAGCAGACACACCTTCAAGTCCACACATCCCCATGAGCAAGAAACTGAACTTTCTCTTTTTCTAAAGTAGGTTTTGGTTTCAAAACCTATTCCACTACTGTGATAGAAACCTGTCCTCTGTCAAATTGGGGTTTTCCCAGGTCCTTTCTTCCCCTAAGTGTGAGCTTTCGTTCCAGGGAATCAAAATGGTTCCCATAGGTTTGAGTAGAGAGGGCAGCTCCTTTGTCCTCAAGGCATCTGTCCTGAGCTGGTTGTGCCCTGGGTGGGTGTCAGGTGAATCCTTGCTGGTTGCTGCTGAGTGGCCCCTAGTTTGTGTCTCATCACTTCGGCCCTGGCTGTTTCTTCCTCTGCTTCCACCCCCTCTGAAGGCAGGAGTACTAGTCTGGGACTCAGGTTTCTCACTGGGGTATGGAAATTTGGGAGGCTCTTGGGGCTTGGTTTGTCCTCATTCCCTACCAGCCATTCTCCCTCTAAGGTCTTAGGGCCACGCCAAGGGTCCATCCCAGGAGATAGAGGAGAGAGCCCTTCTCAGGCACCACTGCGAGTTTCTGCCTCATCATGTTGCCTCCATCTCCCCCCCTCCTCCTCAAGTCTAGAGGATCTTTCTGGCCTCCAGGGAAAGACTAATTCTTCCCAACCTTTCTTCCTCTCACTCATGATGTCTTTCCCAAATATTTTGTCAATGCCTAGAGTCCTCTTTGTTTCCCTAGGGGCTTTTGGAGCACAAAAGCCTGAAAAAAATTCCTTTCTTCTGTGCTTTGCATCCTGTCATAGGCATTTAAGAAGACTTGGACCAGTGTCGGTGTTATGGCTTGAACTGTGTCCCCCAAAAATGTGCGTCATCTTGCCTAGGCCATGACTCTCAATATTGTGTGGGTGTTCCCCATTTTGTGATCTGATGTAATTAAGATAATTAGAACATGTGTTGTAAATCCTAACCTCTATGATGTTAATGAGGCAGGATTAGAGGCAGTTATATTAATGAGGCAGGACACAATCTTGATTGTATCTTGAGTCAATCTCTTTTGAGCTATAAAAGAGAGAAGTAAGCAGACAGGAGAGGGGACCTATTGCCACCAAGAAAGAAGAGCTAAGAGCGGAGTGTGTCCTTTGGACCCAGGGTTCCTGAGCTGAGAACTCCTTGATCCAGGGGAAGATTGATGACAAGGACCTTCCTCCAAAGCCAACAGAGAAAGGAAAGGTTTCCCTGGAGCTGGCGCACTGAATATGGACTTCTAGCCTCTTAAACTGTGAGAAAATAAATTTCTGTTTCTGCAATAGCAGCACTAGATAACTAAGACAGTGGAATATGATTTCAGAAGGAGAAATCTGGAAGAAAGATAAGAATACACAGCTACTATTAAACCAACAGTCCTCTTTTTTTCAGCATTATTTGCAATACCCCTGCTAAATTAACCTGCCCTCTGCTTTAGAATGAAAAAAAAAAAACTTCTTTTCAACATCATAAAGGGTACTATACATGTGGGCCTTAGCAGATTGAATACACAGAATCAAATCGACTACATCTGTGGAAAGAAACGACGGGGAAGTTCAATATCATAAGTCAGAACAAAGCCAGGAGCTGACTGCGGAACAGACCATCAATTGTTTATATGCAAGTTCAAGTTGAAGCTGAAGAAAATGGAAACAAGTCCATGAGATCAAAAGTACTACCTTCAGTATATCCCAACTGAATTTACAGACCTTCTCAAGAAAGATTTGATGCATTGAACACTAATGACTGAAGACCAGACAAGTTGTGGGATGACATCAAGAACATCATATATGAAGAAAGCAAAAGGTCATTAAAAAGACAGGAAAGAAAGAAAAGACCAAAATGGATGTCAGAACAGACTTTGAAACTTGCTCTTGAATGTAGAGCAACTAAAGTGAATGGAAGAAATGATGAAGTAAAAGAGCTGAACAAAAGATTTCAAAAGGTGGCTCAAGAAGACCAAGTAAAGTATTATAATGAAATGGGCAAAGACCTGGAGTTAGAAAACCAAAAGGGAAGAACACGTTCAGCATTTCTCAAACAGACATTACTTAAGAAACAATTCAAGCCTCAAGTTGCAATACTGAAGGATTCTATGGACAAAATATTGAACAATGCAGGAAGCATCAAAAGAAGATGAAAGGTACAGAGTCACTGTACCAAAAAGAATTGGTCAACATTTAACCATTTCAGGATGTAGCATATGATCAAGAACCAATGGTATTGAAGGAAGAAGTCCAAGTGACACTGAAGACATTGGACAAAAAACAAGGCTCCAGGAATTAATGGACTACCAACTGAGATGTTTCAACAAACAAATACAATGTTGGAAATGCCCACTCGTCTATGCCAAGAAATTTGAAAGACAGCTACCTGGCCAACCAACTGGAAAAGATCCATATTTGTGCCCACACCAAAGAAAGGTGATCCAACAGAATGTGGAAAAAAATTTTTTTTTATTGTTCTTTAGATGGAGGTTTACAGAACAAATAGTTTATCATTAAACAGTTAGTACACATATTGTTTTATGACAATGGTTAACAACCCCACAACATGTCAACACTGTCCCTTCTCAACCTTGGATTCCTTATTACCAGCTTTCCTGTCCTCTCCTGCCTTCTAGGCCTTGTCCCTGGACTGTTGTGCCCATTAGTCTCATTTTGTTTTATGGGGCTGTCTAATCTTTGGCTGAATGGTGAATCTCAGGAGTGACTTTATTACTGAGCTAAAAGGGTGTCCTGGGCCATAGTCTCAGGGTTTCTCCAGTCTCTGTCAGGCTAGTAAGTCTGGTCTTTTGTTGTGAGTTAGAATTTTGTTCTACATTTTTCTCCAGCTCTATCCAGGACTCCCTGTTGTGATCCCTGTCAGAGCAGTCAGTGGTGGTAGCCGGGCACCATCTAGTTGTACTGGACTCAGTCTGGTGGAGGCTGTGGTAGTTGTGGTCCATTAGTCCTTTGGACTAATCTTTTCCTTGTGTCTTGTTTTCTTCATTCTCCCTTGCTCCTGAAGGAGTGAGACCAGTGGAGTGTCTTAGATGGCTGCTCATAGGCTTTTAAGACCCCAGACGCTACTCACCAAGGTAGAATGCAGAACATTTTCTTTATAAACCGTGTTATGCAGAAATTATTGAACAATATCATTAATATCACATGCAATAACATTTTGCTAAAGATAATTTAAAAATGGTTGCACCAGTACATCGACAGGGAACTGCCAGAAATATAAGCTGGATTCAGAAGAGGATGCGGAACCAGGTATGTCATATAGATTTTGGCTGAAAGCAGAGAATACCATAAAGATGTTTTCCTGTGTTTTATTGACTATGCAAAGGCATTTGACTGTGCAAATCATAACAAATTATGGATAACATTGCAAAGAATGGGAATTCCAGAACACTTAATTGTGCACATGCAGAACCTGTACACAGACCAAAAGGCAGTCATTCGAACACACCAATGGGATACTGCATGGTGTGGTTTAAAATCAGGAAAGGTATGCTTCAAGGTTGTATCCTTTCACCATACTTACCCAATTTCTATGCTGAGGAAATAATCCAAGAAGCTGGACTATATGAAGAACAATGGGGCATCAGGATTGGAGGGAGATTCATTAACAACCTGCAATATGCAAATGACACAACCTTGCTTGCTGAAAGAGAAGACTTAAAGCACTTACTGATGAAGATTACACCTCAACATAAAGAAAACAAAAATCCTCACAACTGGACCAATAAGCAATATCACAATAAATGGAGAAAATATTGAGGTTGTCAAGGATTTCATTTCACTTGGATCCACAATCAACGCCCATGGAAGCAGCAGTCAAGAAATCAAAAGACATATTGCATTGGGAAAAATCTTAAAATGTGTTGCATTTTAAGACTTCTTTAAAGTGTTAAAAAGCAAAGATGTCACTTTGAGAACTAAGGTGCGCCTGACCCAAGCCATGGTATATTCAGTTGCCTCACATGCATGTGAAAGCTGAATAATGAATAAGGCAGACCTGAGAAGAATTGACATATTTGAATTATGGTGTTGATAAAGAATGTTGAATATGCCATGGACTGCCAGAAGAATGCATATATCTGTCTTGGAAGAAGTACAGCCAGAATGCTCCTTAGAAGGGAGGATGACGAGACTTCATCTTACATACTTTGGACATCTTATCAGGAGGGACCAATTTCTGGAGAAGGACATCACGCTTGGTAAAGTAGAGGGTCAGCAAAAAAGAGGAAGACCCTCAACAAGATGGACTGACACAGTGGCTGCAACAATGGGCTCAAATAGAGCAACTATTGTGAGGATGGCACAGGACTGGGCACTGTTACATTCCGTCGTACATAGGGTCGCTATCAGTCAAAAGTGACTTGACAGCACTTAACAACAATAACAGCAACTTCTTTAGAGACTGTTTAAGTAACTTTTTTGTTACGAGCCAATGAAAATAATGTACAGTTAATGCTGATGACTAGAGTCTTCTTTCTAAGCAGTTCCTTTTAACAGTTTTTCAGATCACTTATGTGATTGGTTATAGTCTGTGAATCAGCACAGTGATTCAAAACGTGGGCTCGGGAATCAGATGTTCTGCATTTACCTAACAGCTCTGTGGCCTCATGCAAATTAAAGAACTTCTCCAAGCTTCTGAGTCCTCATGTGTGAACTGGATTACTGTTGTTAGGATATATAGATGAACTAAAGTGTGCAAAACACCTAGCATGTAGTAAATATTAATACTTTACTTGTTTTATTATTGATCTTAAATTTCCATGCCTTGCCACTAGAATAGTTATCTTCTTATGAAAAAGATCTATGGCATAATGGCTCAGAACATGAAGTGGAAAGGAAAGATGTGGCATTTTATAGCCAAACTTAAAGGATGACACAAGGAGAAAATTCATCTGATCATCTCATTAAATGAGCAGAATAACTGAGAGAAGAACAGTGAATAAATTTTTTAAGTTAATTTTTCTATAGTTTATATCCAGTATATTTGAAAAGCTTAAGAATGTACATAGTAAAGCATTGTAATATACATACAGTAAAGATAACATAAGTTAAGAATAGCAAGATTTAAAAAAAAAAGAATAGCAAGATTCTGTAATGAACAGGGGATGATGTTTGATAACATTTTGTGGTTGATCTTCAGGTTTTCTCCTGAGCTTCCTAGAAGCCAGAGTAAAAATGCAAACACATTATATAGTTGACTTTGTTAGGAAGGGGGAGGCATACTAATGAATGTTATGATAGAGTCAGGAAGATAAGAACTTCTTCCTCATCTTGATCTTATTTTTATATTTTCAATCTGTGCGTTGGAGAGGCTAAAAGAAGCTGGCATAGGGAGAGGCATAGAAGATAGATCACAAAATTAAATTTCTCTCTCTAAAATGAGCCAAGGATGGCTCAGAAAAATTCTCTCTCAGTCTAGGGCTAGGTACTTAAAAAGGGGGAAGAAGGTAGGGAAGAAGTTACTAGCTGGAAAGAGCCCCAGATAGCCTCAAAAAAATCTAGAGAGTCTTACTTTACTTCAAGGTCTCCATGGAAGCCCTTTCCAGCATCTTTGGGTTGGAGGTGTAGCCTCTGGTTACCCTGCTAATCACCATGTAGCAGGTGGTTACTCTTGATCCACTTGGGCAAGTGCTGGGCCTCAGTACCTATATGTAAAATAGTAATCATAACCTCAGTTCTTCTCTAATCCCAGGGTAAGTTCTTTTTTCTTTTTCAAAACACCTGTGTTGTACTATAATATGCACTGAGGATGCAAAAGTGGACAATGCAGACAGGGTTTTTGCCCTGTGGTAACTGCATTCTTGTGGGAGATACTAGTAAACAAATAAACAGATACATAAAATAATCAGAGTTTGGAATAAATCCTAGAAGAAAGAAACACAGGGCTTGGGCTAGGGAATAGCTGGGTTGGGAGAAAGTTGGCATTTGGGAGATTCAGGGATAGTCTGAGAAAGTGACATGTGAGCTGAGATCTAAAGGATAATATGGTATGAGACATACACATAGAAGGAATAGATCCTTCTAGACAGAGGGCATAGCATGAGCAAAAGTCCTGAAGTGGGAAAGAGCATGGCACACGGAAGGAACGTATCGGAGGGGCGTAAAAGGTGCACCAGGAGAAACAGGCAAGGCTCTTGCCATGTAAGTCTTGTGGCCGTGAGAAGAGGACGTATTGCATTCTAAGTGGGATGAGAAGCCATTGAATGGGTTTAAGATGGAGTGTTTTACAATCTGATTTATTTAAGAAGACCACATTTGCTGTACCGGAGAACAGATCAAGACGAGATAATGTGAAGATGTAGTTAGAAGTGCCACCATCTCTTACCTGGATATCTACAAGCATTTCCTAACTTCCAAACTCCTCCAGGATCTCACCTCATCAATGGGTAGAGTGCTGGGGAGGGGGAGCCTGGGTTTGGCTGTGTGCTTATTAGTTTCCCCCATCTCTCCAGGGAATCCTGTACATATATGACTGGTATATCATTAAATTGTCTTTAATACGAGGAATTACACATACTTTCTAAAAATGACAGATTTTAATATTTCTTTGATATTATTTGATGAGAATCCTTCAATAAGAAGAAGGCTTTTCATTCAACTCCCCAGCTTTAAAAATCCCCTTTACAAATCTCTGATTCCCCTGCCCCAGAAGCTAGGGGACCACAGAAGAAGAGTGAGAAACAACCAACTCTTAAATTAGGAATGGAGAGGTTGGGCCCAGTGCCAGCTCTGTTCTTGCTGTATGAGATTAGGCAAGTGCTTCCCCTCCCTGAGTCTGTCTTCTTGTCTTGAAAGTGAGGGCATTAGACAAATGATCTGCAAAGGTATTGTTAGGGATTGAATCGTGCCCCGCCCCCAAAATATGTGTTGATATCTTAACCCCTATACTGAGGATGTGATTCTGTCTGGAAATGGGATTTTCTTTGTTATATTAAGGGGGCCATTTACAGGTTGCTATGAGTCAGAAGCAACTCAATGGCAACTGGTCTGGTTTTTTTGGTTTTGGTACCAGTGTAAGGTGTATCTTAAACCTTATCAATTCTGAGTTATAAAAAGAGCAGGCACAGAAACAGGCACAAAGAAGGGGGATAGATGTCACGTGAAGACTGCCAAAGAACTAAAGAATGTCAAAGCTGTAGCAGCTGAAAGAAGACCTTCCCCAAGAGCTAACAGAGAGTGAAAGCCTTCTCCTGGAGTCAACACCCTGAATTCAGAAAGGAGACTTCTACTGTCCTGAACTGTGAGAAAATGATTTTGTTCTTTAAGGCCACTCACTTGCGGTATTTCTGTTACAGCAGCACCAGCAAACTAAGACTGCTATCCTTTTAGCTCATATGGTCTATGATTCTTTGGACTCGGGTCAGAGCAGACATGAAGAGGCTGTTTGTGCATTAGATACTGATTTTTCTGATAGGAAATAGCTTCGTGGTTCTCTTGCTTTGTTCTTTTGTCTTTTTTCCTGAAATCCCATTTTTGGATCTTTGTTTTAACATGTAAGGAGCCCTGGTGGTGCAATGGTTAAGCAGTTGGCTGCTAACTGAAAGGCTGGTGGCTCGAACCCACCCAGTAGCTCCATGGAAGAAAGACCTGGAGATCTGCTCCCATGAAGATTACAGACGAGAAAACTCCATGGGGCAGTTCTACTCTGTCACATGGGGTCTCTCTGAGTTGAAATCAACTCTACAGCAACATTGTAACATGTAGAAAATCTCCTTTGGAAGCAGGTAAATTTCAGTCCTTTCCTCACCACACCCCTACCCCCAATTTACCAAGCTAAGGTGTTAGAGTGAGACTATGTGGCCATAGTCGTTGCTTCGACAGATAAGTGAGCTGGAATTCAGAAGCTATGTGTTTGTGAAGGCCAGCCGGTCACTGTGACAGGTTTTCACCAGCACCATCTCTGTACAGGTTTCTGGGGCTTCACTTGCTGGTTTCTCCCTTCTGCTGCTCACCTCCCAGAGAATGATCAATGGCACAAGTTCTCTTGCTCTTCCCACTGCCCACAAATCAAGCTCTTAATAGCCCAATAAAATCAAGAGATTTGGGATAAAAAAAAGTGATTGCATTGCCCAGATGCTAATGAGACACATATATCTGAAGCAACTGATTAAAGACTGGGGAAAGAAGGTCTCAGCACAACATGCGGGGTGGCTAATTTATAAAGGTGTGGAACATTCCAGATAGCAGAATGTCAGGCACCTTTACTTCAAGGAAAAGTGTTTAAAATAGGCTGCTTTTCGTTACATATTTTCCCATGAATTACTGAGACACTGATGGAGTGAGTCAAAGCAAGATGGCTGAGTGATTCTCCCATCTGGCTCCTTCTACCTCCAGGTTATAGCCAACAAACTTACCGACCGGGCAGGTCAAGTGCTTCCAATGTGTTTCTAGAATGTGTTGTGTAGTTGATTATAAATAAATCCTAAGATGTGTGATTGTATAATGACAGCCACGTTCATTCACCTGTCTATCAAAGGCTCCATATTTGAGTTTGAGCTCCCTTCCCCTGGGGAAGTCAAGATGGAGCTTTAGCTTGTAGTCTTTAAAATTCCTAGCAACCCTAGGCTAAGTGCATTGGGGTGGAATGTAGTCCCTTTTGCTTAGTAATCCATTAGCTAATGGGTGTGAGCCTGTCAGTTTTCTATTTATTCCCAAAACCATTAAGGTTCACCTGCTGTGCATGAAACCACACTTGACAAAAAAGAGTGATAGTTGAAATAAAATAAATATCAAGCCTTACGAGATCTGATCTGTACTGTTTAAAACATAACGGGCTCCATGGAAAGGTAAAGGTGAACCAACTGTTACAAGTTGACACATGGCACTCTGGGCTCGATGAGATAAACAGAGCATTGGTGGTGTCCCAATCTAGAGGCACTGACAGGTGGAAGGAGGGTTGTTTGAGAACTATCTTCCAAGTGTCCCCAACATTTGTCACCAATGACTACCTGGGTCTCTTGAAAACTGACTAATAAATTCCTCAGTCAAACTTTCCGTGCCTTACCTTTACTCTTTAGATAAAAATCAAACTCCTTACTGGCCTACACAAGACCCCACATGGTCTGGGTCTTGCCCATCTATCTGGTCTCATCTTTCTCCTCTCTTTCCCTTGCTCCAGACACACTGATCTTTTTCAGTTCCTTTACACATGCTATTTATTCTCTCCTTTGTGCTTTTTCTTGTACTATTCATCCTTCAGGTAGCTTGAACATCATTTTCTCAGGGGAAGCCTTCCTTGATCACCCATACAAGGTCATGTCACTACTTAGAGGCTCTCTTGGTTTCCTGTCCTTCGATATAGACCTCAGAACAATTTAACACACTATATTTAGTCATATAAATATCTAATTAATATTTGTCTCTCTTACCAGATGGGAAACTCCTTGAAGATAAAGACCTCTTCTGCCTTTGCTCACCATGGGTATTCCTGGACCTACTACCTGTTGGATGAATAAAGGAATCATATATCTTAAGATAATAATCATAAGATTATTAAATCATAAGAGATATCTATGGAGAAAAAAATACAGAGATACATCGAGGGCTTCTGAAAATGAAAACTTGGCATTTCTTGGGCTTTATTCCTTATAGTTGAGGTTTATTGTGTGGTGCCTAGTTTTGGCCCCATCCATTTTCATCACCTCCAATAATTATTATTTTGCACTATGCAGACAGCCTTATCAGCAATGAAAAAGCTTAAAATGGCTATACTGGAATTACCACTCTAGTCCTCTTGCTCATCGTAAGTTAGGCAAGAAGCCTTCTTTCTCCTAGATCACTTACTTTCCTGAATCATTACTTGGAAATTATTCTACTTGCTGCTTTTTTCCAGAAATCACTGAAGTAAAGATCATATTGGTATTCCCAATGAGTTGTAACTGTCCTAGATCAAAGATGCCCTTTACACTCATCATATCAGAGTTCTGAAGCATTATAAAAGGCAGAAACCAAACGTCTTCATAATATTCCCAATGCCTTTTGAGTGTGTGAGACTCAGAATCTTTGACGGGGAGGGGACCTTTAAATCAAAGGGCAACTATTCAATATTACTATGTGGCAGGAACAGTTCTAGGCACTGGGGGATGGCAGTAAATAAGAGTGTTTATGAATAAATACATACATGAGATAACTCCAAAAAGGGAGAAGGGCTATGAAGAAAATAGAACATGGTGATGTCAGAGAAGGTGACCAAAAGAGTTTCCTTTTGTTGAGGGTTCTGGGTCAACTACGTTCATATGGACCAAATTCTGTCCAAGAGCAAGGATTGCTGTGTCAACTATTCCACAATAATGCTGTCAGACCAAAGTTACATTAAAAAATCCCATTGCCATCAAGTCAATTCTGACTCATAGTGACCCTATAGGACAGAGTAGAACTGCCCCATAGAATTTTCAGGGAGCGGCTGGTGGATTCAAACTGCCAGCCTTTTGATTATCAGCCGTAGCTCTTAACCACTGTGCCACCAGGGCTCCATTGAGCAACTATTTTTATGGCCTCCACTCACATCACATTCACTAAAATTCCATTAATCCAAGCATGATTTAGTTAACCCAACATCAATCTGGAGGGGAGCTGTACTCTACCCATTCTGATCTCTTGAAGTGGGTTCTTAGTCAATTGTTCTTTACAACTATTAACTTTGCCCTCTAGGGACACTTTCTTTTTTGTATTACTGTTAGGCACTTCTGCAAAGGTCAAGGAAAGAGTTTGTCTAAATTCTTGGCAACTGACCAACTTTCTCAGTAGGCTTCCTGCCTGTAGAAATTTAGATGGCTCACACATCTTTTTACATCTCTAATAACTACAGTCTCTTCTAGTCCAAGATGGCCTCATATTTTCGAATACAACTCTCTCAAAAACTGTGTGAGTTTCTTATGTATTTGATTGCAGAAAATGCTATATACCAAAAGCCTCATCCATAATTTTTTTCAAAAATGCCTTTCTCTGTAGATTTAATTATGGGTCTTAAATCAGGCACCTCAGGTATCTGTGCAATTTTCCAGGAACCTCTTTATCCAGCTAAAAGGATTTGCTAAGTGTCAACTAATCTTTTTAGAGCCCAGGTGGCACAGTGGTTAAGAGCTCATCTGCTAACCAAAAGGTCAGCAGTTCGAATCCACCAGCCACTCCTTGAAAATTCTATGGGGCAGTTATACTCTGTCCTAGAGGGTCACTATGAGTCAGAATCCACTCAATGGCAATGAGTTAGCAAAGGGTTGATTGCAACACCCTTGATTTGGAATATGCTGCTGGGCTGTATCTTAGTAAATGTCATACTGTTGTTTTCATCTTTGCCTTTGGGCTGTATTTTACCTTGAGGATATTTTACTGAATGTAGTGTCTACAGATGAGAAACAATATTATTTTCCAACTCAGCATATCCCAGACTTTCAGAGCTCTCTACATTGTGTTTGTAAACTGGACAGTTCTTTTCTGAGCTCATCTATTTCTTGTTGTACCTTATCAAATGTGGCTATCTGCAGCCAGTTCATTATTTTAATACTCCATCTTCAATCTCCTTACTCCACCCTACAACTTTAATAAGTACCTGTCCACCCTTCCAGATTATCACAGGTACCACTTTTGCTAAATGTTTCACCATTGTATAACACAAGTCACGGCTTCCCTAACCTCCTGTTGTTGTTGAGTTTTAAACCATTTTCTTCAGGTTTTTCCTATTAGCTCCTACGTCTGGGTTTCTGTTTCAATATCAGTCAGCTATTGCCACAATCATGCCTTGTAAGAAGTCGTCCCAAAGCTCAGTGGCTTACAACAAGTATTTATTCTCATGCTTGCAGAACTGCAGGGCAGTTGCTCCGATATTGGCAGGCTTGGCTGGGTGACTCTGCTTCAGGCTGAGGGTCAATGGATCTTGGCTCCAGTATGCCAGTCAGCTCAGATCTTCTCCATATCTGAATATTTCAGGACCCAAGTTAAAGCTTCAGCAGCTTCCTGGGGAAAGCTCTTCTCATGGAAGCTCTCCGGAGTGTAAGAGCTGAACCAAACTTCACAGTCATATCTAAGACTGCTGCCTGTTTCGTATCTGCTTAGGTACCATTGGCCATAGGAAGTAGTGTGGCCAAGGCCAACATCCTGCCAATTTCCCTCAACATGTAGTTATATCTACTTATTATTTGTTTTCCTTTTATTTATTTATTTTTTTTGTGTCATATTATTTCCCAGGTTCAGCACCACTTACACCACTCCTAGAACAATGACTGGAACATACTAGCCACTTAAATATTGGAGTGAGTGAGTAAGTAAGTGGAAAGTGATTTCAAGTGTTGCACTTTCTGAATGCAAATGGCCTCCTACTGGTCCATCCCGTAAGTTTGTTAGTAATATCTACACTTTACCTAAGCCTGCCAAGTAAGTATATATGTATATATTTTATTTTAAAGGGACTGAGCAGTATCACAGCTCAAGAAATAATTATTGATGGATGCCAATGTATAAGAAATATTTCTTTACTCTTTTTCCTCGTTCTCCAAGTTACTCACCTTTCATCTTTATCCGCTTCCCATCCTCAGCAGTAGTACGAAGCCCTTCCCCTGCATAATTATTGCCCAGCACTTGCTTCCTTTGACATTTGACAATATTCAGAATGATTCTCCTTCCTTCCTGTCTGGACTTCTGTAGTACCTTCTCTAGTACCAAATTATAAGAGAAGAAGTGATTTGGGGGAGATCTACTGTTTTGCCTGTGCTTATAACAAGCATTAGCCGCAAATTGTCCTTTGGATTCAGATGGGAACTGTGGAATAAACTTCCTATTCTTAAATAGGGAATTCTTTTTTGGGGTGGCCCTTTGGATATCAGGCAGACCATACTGTTAGCTCTTAAGAAGCAGGAAGTATTTGCAAGGATTTTATTTTACTTTTTAAATAGATAATGTCTATTGTAATGTTGAATATAATATAAAGAAGTAAGAAACAACCTAATGTCTATCAGTATGAGATCAGTTAATTATATTATGACACATATATATGCACTAAGAGCCCTGGCGGCACAGTGGTTAAAGTAATCAACTGCTAACCAAAAGGTCAGCAGTTCGAAACCACCAGAGGCTCTGCGGGAGAAAGATTATGGCAGTCTGCTTCCATAAAGATTACAGCCTTGGAAACTCCATGGGGTCTTTATGAGTACAAATCAAATCTATGGCAGTGGATTTGGCTTTTTTTAATACATGTAATGGAATAGCGATCTCTAATATTGATACCAAAAAAAAAAAAAAACCCACTACCATCGAGTTGATTGCTACTCGTAGTGACCCTATAGGACAGAGTAGAACTGCCTTATATGGTTTCCAAGACTGTAAATCTTTATAGAAGCAGACTTCCACAACTTTCTCCCAGGGAGCGGCTGGTGGTTTCGAACTGTGACCTTTGCATTAGCAGCCGAGTGCTTTAACCACTGCATCACCAGGGCTCCTGGCTAATACTGATAACGGTGGTTAAAATGTGTCAGGCACTGAACGATAACTCATTGTGTGGTTTATTTAACATCATCTTCATAGTCACTTTTTAAGATAACACTCTTACTGTCAGTTTTTTATAGATAAGAAACTGAGGATTGGAGAATTTGAAGAATTTCTTTTTGAACTCACTTTCAGTATATACGGATTCCTGGGTTAATTCATTCCGTATATATACTAACTACTGTGTCCATGTGTCTTAAATAAATGGACTCCAAGTTTCAATGGGGACCACCTGTCCTTATCTTACAGGGCTGGTGAGCAGTTTCTTTCCAGCTGGAGATAATTGCACCTGTATCATATGGCGGTTGCGACAATTTAACAAATTAATTCCTACAAAGTTAATACTACATCACCCCATGTAAAAGTAGACCCTCAACAAGAGAAAGCAAATTGCCATTTTTACCATCTCCTTGTTTATTTTTACTCGCTTCCACTGAATTCACCTTAAGTTTGATAAAGAAAATTGGCATTTTACTGGACATGAGGATATTTCATAATATTCTGTGCTTGTGGAGAAAAGAAATTAGAGCTCATTATTTTTTTTTTTTCAGTTGAGCAATTTGGGCTGTAGTGGTTTCTAAGGCATGTCATATGCAGTAGGAATGTTTAACTTTGGATTACATAGAGTGATATTGAGGACCCCTAACCTTTTATCTGATTATGGCTGTCTAAAGGAATGAAAAGAAGCTAACCATGTCCCTAGAATTTCATGCAATAAAGTCTTGGGGCAAGAAGAAATAGGGAAAATGGAAGGAAAGGAGCTACCCACAGGAGGCATTGGAATAACTAGGACATGGCTCTGCTTTAAGATCCACCAATGAACCTAATACTGATAAGGTCAAAGGCATAAACTGAGGTGAAGGAAATCATGATAGAATGTTGAATAAAAGGAAATGATAGAAGGAAGGAGGAGAGGAATGAAAAGAAGGAGCATTCTGTGGGGGCAAATCGCCAGCCCTCTAGCCTACTTTCTGCTCCTCCACTGTATGGAAACCTGTTGCATCAGTTTAGAATTCTCTCTCCACTCTATTTCCAATTTTGCCTTGCTAACTCTTTCTTCTTCTTCAGGTCTTCTCTCAAACATGACCAGATCAATTCAGCATGCTGTATGTGGTCATAGCTCCTGATACTTGTCCTTATAATATAACAGATCAGGTATTATTAACAAGAGAGTATTTATGGACTCTGCCTTCCTAAACCTGCCAAGGACATCATATTTGGCCAACCCAATATTCTCTCTTTTCCTTGCTCTCTTAAAGAGGAGATATTTTCCAGTTAAAAAAAGAGACTTTGCTGAAAACAAAGAGAAATGGAAGAAGGGAGGAGAAAAAAATGAAAATAATGCAAACTGGGTATGAAAATCCCAAACTCTTTGCCGTCAAGTCGATTCTGACTCATAGAGACTCTATAGGACAGAGTAGAATTGTCCCATAGGGTTTCCAAGGAGCAGCTGTGGCTTTGAACTACCGACCTTTTGGTTAGCAGCCAAACACTTAACCACTATGCCACCAGGGTTCCAAACTGGCTATAGAGGAGAGTTTTTTTGTCAAATAAATTGAAGAAAGTCATGCCCGAGTAGTACGAGGAGTGAGGGAAAAGGATAGTAGAGGAAAGAACAATAGGTATTGCTATGAACTTTAGTTTAGTTTTGTTTTAATGATCTTTGAGGGATTTGAATACAGAATCCAATTGCCTTTTACTTAATTCTGGCTGTTTAATGGGCCTTGAGTTTGTGCAAAAATAGAGCCACATGCTCACTCAGATATATTAGGGTTACAGTAGGATTTATCACAATGTGTAATTGTATGTTTGTGTGATCGTTTGATTTGTGTCTATATCCTCCTTAGGCAGTAACAACGGAAGGAAATAGTCTATTTAACAGTCAAATCTACAGCCCTTAGCACAGTGCCTGACACAAATTAAGTCCTCAGTAAAAATATGTTGAATAAACAACTGCCTTAGAGAAGGCCATGGCTGTTGCCTGGTTCTAATTCATTCTTCCTAGCTTTCCCACATTTTTATGATCACTACTATCCTGGCAGCATCCCACTCATATCTATGTTATTGAGTAAATCACCTAGTGTGATTCATCTTTACTGGGACTCCTTACTTTTTTGTTGGCATTTGGTCAACTCCTTTGTGGAGTACTAAATTCTCCTCATAGAATAATTCCCTGTGCAAAATATTTCCTGCAGAAGGCCTATTGTCAGGCCTGTGGGTTAATTCCAGGCCTCAGAACTTTTATTGCTTAATATAGAATGTGGAAATTCTACAATCAGTGGGAAAAAGTATGCTAAGTAGATAAAAATCAACCCCACTGCAGCATAACTCTCCAGAGAGAAGAGATAAAACTGCTTTATGCTTAAGTTAAAAAAAAGTAACAAAATATTTCCAGTTCCTGGAACTGAATTTTATTCCTAATGTAAATATAGAAGCCTCTGGAGAAGAGGATCATATTTGGGAGAGGGAAGAAAAGCAAAGGGAACATATCACTATTGAGGCTTCATAGCTGAATAGCAGAGAAATGGCCCAAACAGAGAAATCACCCATTTCTTTAATAGAAGTTGCCCTAGCAAGAAAACTAAGCTTTATCCTGACTTTTTCCTCTCCCTCAGTCCCACATTGCATCAGTCACCAAATCCTGATGGTTCTATTTCCTTAATATTTCTTAACCCTGGCCATTTGCCTCCTTTCCATTCTTCTAGTCCAAGTCATCACATCTTGCCTGACCCACTGCAATGACCTCCTAATTATTTTATTTCTCCTCTGCTCCCCTCGAATTCATTCTCCATGAAGCTACTAGGATGATTCTTCTAAAATATAAATTGGACCCCTTGTTTAAAACATGTAAGACTCCCCAGAAGAAGACCCGACTTAGTGGTCTGACAGAGACTGGAGAAACTCTGAGAGTATTGTCCCTGGACACCCTTTTAAGTCAGTACTGAAGTCACTCCTGAGGTCACCCTTCAGCCAAAGATTAGACAGGTCCATAAAACAAACTAGACTAAATGGGCATACCAGCCCAGCGGAAAGGACAAGAAGGCAGGAGAGAACAGGAAAGCTGATAATGGGGAACTGAAGTTTGAGAAGGGGAGAGTGTTGACGCGTCATGGTGTGGGCAACCAAAGTCACAAAACAATATGCGTATTAATTATTTAATGAAAAACTAATTTGCTTCGTAAATCTTCATCTAAAGCACAATTTAAAAAAAAAAAAAAAGCCACCTCCAGACACCCTGCTAACTCAGAACTGAAGCCACGCCCTAAGTCCACCTTTCAGCCAAAGATTAGACAGACCTAGAAAACAAACAACACATGGGATGAATGTGCTTCTTAGATCAATCAAGTATAAGAGACCAGACGGGCAACTCCTGCCCACAAGCAAGACAAGAAGGCAAGAAGGGATGGGAAAACTGGCTGAAGGGACCTGGGGAACCTGATGTGGGAAGGGGAAGAGTGCTAACACATTTCGGGCATTGCAACCAATGTCAGAAAACAATTTATGTATAAATTTTTGAATGAGAAACTAACTTGCCCTGTAAACTTTCACCTAAAACACAATAAAAAAAAAAATCAAACATGTGAGACTCCCCGCTATTCATTATTACAGTAAACATCAATTGTAATATGGACACTGTGTTATGCCCTGAAAACAAAAGTGGTGAATAAGACAGACAAGATCCTTGTTCTTGTGAAGTTCACTTACAAAGTGGAGGAGATACATCAAGGAAATACAGCTAAATGAATAAGTCAGTTATTGTAAAGTTTTAGGAAGACTGCCAGAAGAACCAACAAATCTGTCTTGGAAGAAGTACAGCCAGAATTCTTCTTAGAAGTGAAGATGTCAAGACTTTGTCTCACTTACTTTGGACATGTCATCAGGAACGACACCGTACTTGGTACAGTAGAGGGTCAGCAAAAAAGAGGAAGACCTTCAATAAGGTAGACTGACATAGTGGCTGTAACAATGGGCGGAAACACAGCAACTATTGTGAAGATAGAGAAAGACCAGGTAGTGTTTCCTTCTGTTGTACATAGAGTCGCTATGAGTCGGCACTGACTCGAAGACACATAACAACATTTTAGGTAGAGTGGTCAGGAAATCTCTCTGAGGAGGGGCCACTTATCCACGAGTCCCAGGTGATGGAGAGGAGACATCCACGAGGAACAATGGGATAAAAGCATTCCAAGCAGAGGAAACACAAGAGCAGAGCTTCTGAAGTGAGAATAATCGATACATTCAAAGAAAATCTGGAGCAAAGTGAATGAAGTGGAGAGTGACAGGTGGTTAAGTTAGTGAGGTGGGTGGGAGCAAGCCATGTAGGCCTGTGGGTCATGGTTAGAAGTTTTTAGATTGCATATAATGGGAAGCCATTGGAGAATTTAAGCCAGGGAGTCAAATGATCTGATTAATCTTATAAAACATTATTTTTGCTGCTGTATTGACCATGGAGCAAGAAAGGAAGAAGAGAGACCAGAAAGGATGCTATGGCCGTAGTCCAGGGAAGAGATGACAGTGGCTTAGACATACATGCTACCAGTGGAAGTGGTGATAAACACAGTAGAACTTGGGATATTTGGGAGGTAAAGTTAACATAACTTACTGACGGATTAAAAACCAAACCAAACCCGCTGCTGTCGAGCTGATTCCGACTCATAGCAACCCTGTTGGACAGAGTAGAATGCCCCATAGGGTTTCCAAGGAGTGGCTGGTACATACAAACTGCCGACCTTTTGGTTAGCAGCCAAGCTCTTAACTGCTGTGCCACCAGAGCTCCATGCTGATGGATTAAGTATGATAATTAAAACTTTTCAACTTAAGAAATAAAGAATTTTTCCTAGGCTTTGGGCCTGAGCAGTGGGATGGATTGTGGGTACTATTAATTGAGATAGCAAAGAATGAATTTGAGGATAGAAACTTAGTGGGCTATACTATGCTTGAGATGCCTATTGGACATATATGTGGAGATGTCAGGAAGCTAGATTATATCAATCTCTCAAGTTCAAGGGAGTGGTCTGGGATTCATCAGCATATTACTAGAATTTAAAGCCATGAGACTTGTTGAGTTCACCTACAGAGTAGGAAAACTATAGGGCATGTCAACATCTCGAGGTAGAAGGAAGAGGAAAACTCAGCAAAGAACACTGAGAAGGAGACAAGAAAGGCAGGAAAAAATTAGGAGAGTTTTATATCCCAGAATTCAAGTGAAATAAGAGTTTCAAGAACGTGGGAATCAACTCTATCAAAACTATTACTTGGACAAATAAGGTGGGCAAAAAGAACTGACCTTTGGACTTAGTAAGATGGAAATTGTTGGTGTACTTCAAAAGGAAAGGTTCAGTGGTGCAGAATAAATCGAAGACTAATTAGTAGAAAGTGAAGAACTTGAAGTAGAAATTGAAGACTAAAAAGGGATAATGAGAGACTATAAATGAAGAAGAGGGAACAACAGACATAGACAAGTCTTTAGAGAAGTTTGCTTTAAAAGGGAGTAGAAAGATGGTGACGAGATTGAAATCAAAGTGAGGTCAGGACAGTTTGTTGTTGTTATTATTTTCTTTAAGATGGGATCATATTTGTAAACTGATTGGAATTTAATGTTGAGGAAGGAGAAAGTGATGATGCTGGAGAGAAAGGAGATGATAATTACAGGTGCAGAACTCTTGAGAATGTGATTGATTTGGAGCAAAATAGAATGGATGGCCTTGGATATTAGAAGGGGCGGATCTTTCACTGTTACAAGAAGGAAGGCAGAGTGGATAGGTATGGAGTTGCAGGTAGGCAGGTAAATTTGGGGATGATGACCATCTCACGGTTTATGTTTTCCTGATGATATAAAAAGAGACCTTATCAGCAGAGATCAGCCGTAGCGTCAAATCTCAACTTTTCGACATGGTTTTCATGGTCCTTTGTAGTCTGGACTCTGCTCACCCCTTCCCTCTTGCATGCTCCTTTTCTGCCCTACTGAACAATGTTTGTTTGCACACACTGGCTGTCTTCTCTTACTTTCTGATTCTCACACTTACTATTCCTTCTGCTTGAATCACTCCTCACCTATCAACTGCTAAGAACTACTCACCTATCAGGTCTACACATCCCTTCCTCTGACCACTTCTCTTTCCGACCTGCATTAGGTGTCATTGTGATGGTCCCCACAGAGCTCAACACCTCTTTTTATGTTTTATTTGAATTGTCTGCTTTCCTGACTATCTCACAGATGAGAGTGTGAGCCCCACGCTATGGAACTGCTACGGTTGTATTCCTAGTGCCTAACACGTTGTCTAGCCTATAGTAGGTGCTCAAGGAATATTTGCTAAATGAATGACTGAATGGATGGAAGAAATTAAGGAAAGTGCTGACGAAGTTAAAAGCAAAGACATACGGTAGCATGGAGGAGAGACTGGTCATAGATGAGGGCAGCCTGAGAAAGCCGCTGAGGAATCAGTTACTAACTTGGAGGCACTAATTTCTGTGCAGGAAATGCATACATGAGCTGAGCAATTCCAAGACGTAGGGAGGTGGTTAAACCTGATCATGTCGTTCCCCCAGCTTTAAACCTTACACTGGATTCCCTTCGCTCATTAGCACTGCCTTTTCCTCTCCAGGCTTCAACCCTGCACAATGTCTTTAAGTTCCTGAAAAACAAACACATCCTGCTCCTTTGGACCCAGAGCCTTCACACATGTTCTTTCTTTCCCTGGCATGCTCATCTCCCCAAGCCTTGCCCTTGGCTACCTCCTACTTTCCCCTTAAATTTTGAATCTAAGGTCAGTTCTTTAGGGAAGCCTTTTCTAAACCCCTTCCCACTCCCCCATACTTGCCCAAGCCTTGTTGTAGAATCACAAAGCTCCTTGTACTCCTTCATCAGAGCATTAATTACAGATGTGGTTTCATAATTTGTGTAATGACAACTTGTCTAATGTCTATCCCCTCATCCTTGGCTAAGTAAGATTCACAAGGGCAATGGCCACGAAACTCCAGTTTCCTGTTGTTTCTGGTGCCAAACCCACTGTTGGTACACGCAGGCCCATTGCCTGAATGAATATTATTTCTAAGGCCTGCATGGCCCTGAGTATAATCCGTTGAGAAGAGCTTACTTGTCTGGAAGTCTACTTCAAAATGAACTCATTCATGTGGGTTTTTCCGCAAGGCAAAAGGAGACAAAAAAAAAAAAAAAAAAAAGGGCCCAGACATTGTAGATTGAATGTGGCTATAGCTGAGTATAGGGATTTTTGTCAAATTTACATAACTCCACTTTCCCATATTCTTATTCTTTTCCATTGATTTTAGTACTTTTCCCCTCATATAGCCAGCTCCAAGGGTATTGACTATGGCCTCCCATATACTACATTTCCTAATCTTCTTGGAAAACTCCTATTCACACTGCAAAACACCACTTAGCCCTTCCTCCTTTGCAGCATTACTCAATGTCCATAAATAGAATGTATCATTAAGACTCTCAACTCAGGCTGTGTACACATTTTTTTAGGAACTTGTCTTTTAGCCAGAGGTCCCAAACTCACAGTCTAGGGGCTCATAGACTTTGTTTTCCCAATACAGTGTTTTTAAAACACTATTTTTAAATTAGATGCCAACACTTAAAAAATAAAAACGTCATCAAAAAACAAAAAAAATCCAGTACCATATACAGCATTCTTGAAAATGAAAGATGGTGTCACGGAGGCCGCATTCCCTCCAGGGAGCAATTGCCTGGAGTAAGCGGTGTGCTGTCTTTAGAAGGGGCATGTATTCACCAGAGTGGCCCCAGCCTCACCCCTCCCTGTCTGTTTTACCCCCAACTTACCCCTTCATTTTCATCTGCATTGCCCCCATGGGCGTGTGAGCTTGTGAGACTTGCCTTAGGCCCTACAGGCAGGAACTCTGACAGATGTACCTAGCTTCTGGTATAGTACCAAGCACATAGTAGATGCTCAATACGTGTTCTGAATTGAACTTCCCAAGCTCCCAGTCTCATCTTGCACCTTTGCATACTCCATTCTCTCAGTCTTGTTCTTTGAATGCACCTTATCTACTCCAAAACTCAGTCTTTAGTCTGCCCTCCTTCCCTCTGCCTAAGGAGCCCCACCTACCTGGGTAACTCCTACTCATCCTTAAAATCTCAGCTCAAATGTCAGTTTCTCTGGAAGCCTTCCCCAGCCCTTCAGGTTAAATCAGGTCCCACTGTAATATACTTTTAGAGCATTGTAGTCTTTTTCTCCACTGTCATTATTGGTTCGTTGTTAGGTACTTCTGTGACTGCTTCATGTCTGTCTGCTCCACTCAGCTATAAGCTCCATGAGGGCAGGGACTGTGTTGCTGTGCTCACTCTTGTATCCACGGTGCCTCTCCTGGTGCCAGCTGCATAGTAAACCCTTGGGTTTGAATGAATGAATGAACGAACAAAGGAATGAATAAATTCCAGGAGGTTAGCCGTAAGAAGAATAGAAGCCAATATGTGGGAGATGTGGATGTCAGTTTTAATTCCGTAGAACGTTGCGACATGGCGGTCTCACTTGCTGCCTGACCACTCCAGACTATGGTTTTACATAGATTTGTCTAGTCTGAGATCGTGAGCCTCCTGAGGGCAAGGGCCTCTTATTTGTCATTTATCTTCTGCATTGAATGGACCAGAATTCCAAAAATGCATATTGAATGCAAAACTAATGAGCTTGGGTTCTGTTTTTAAGAAAAGAATGTCAGCTTCTCTACTTATTAACTTATACGTTCCATGCTTGCTTTTATTACCCCCCAAAAGCTGTGTTCCACAGCAAACGTGCATCAGTAATGCCCACCTGAAACAATTGTGCTGGTGGGTGTGCGACGCCCTATTAGCCCTGGCCAACAATTTTCTGTTGGTCTACAACCTATTTGCTGAGTTTTTGAGGCATTTTACAAGCGTCATTAACCTTATCATGTCTAATAATTGCAAAAGTAGGAAAGCATTGAATGTGCAATTGAAAAGACTTGCTTATGAGTCTTTAAAATGAACAATTGTATGTGAAAGTGTACCCACTGGTTGTTTGTGGAATGTTTGACTCCAGATAAATTTGGTTTTATCCAACAGGGAAAGTCTCTTATGCACATGGGGTTAAAAAATATAGGTCACAGAAGGTTCTGAATTCACACATGCCTCCTCATCAATTGAGACAGGGAGTATACTTAATTGACCAGAAGGCTTACTGGGATTCATTAACAACTGCAATGTGAAGAGCCTAGTTCAGACTTATAGCACAGAGGATGGAGTTCTAGAATGGCCAGTTCCTGGACTCAACAGTCCAACCACTGCAGGGGGATTGCACCGCTGGGCTGGTGGAGTTGTTGGAGCTCTTGTCTCCTCTGCTGGGCCAGCAAGGGCACATGCGCATTGGGCTCTTGCCGGCAGAGGGCAGCAGTACGCTATGCGTATTCAATTTGCATCCCAGATTAGCAAATCCCCAAGGACCTACAAAGACAGAAAGTGGGTGTCCCAGGACTACCCTAATTCCTTTCCTCCGGGTGTCATCACTGGTCTGAGTAATTGCAAACACAGACCATTTAAATTACCGTTGGACGTTGGCTCATCTGAAATAGAGAAATGAATACACAACTAGAAGCTGCCGTCACAGACAGGAAGTAACTTTAATTAAATATTGTGAAAGTTGAAAAGTTTTTACAGCTTGAATTTTTGCAAAAAAAAAAAAAAAATTATAACAATCTCTACAGTAGTTAGGTTCTCTAACAATTGAACTGTACAGTGTGTGTCTATTTAAAAAGTTTGGATACGAAGGTGAAAGGTTAGTAGGTTAGAGATGACTTTGTTGAGCTGCATCCTAGAACAATGTGAGGCCAGGGCATGTTAGCAATCCAGTCATCCAGAAGCTTTGTGTTTTCCCCCAACACTGACATTTTAATTGAAGTTCCTATTTCATTTTCTTCTTAAAGCCATATTCTGTATTTAGGGGAACATCTTTTACCTTGTAAAAGAAGCTTTGTGTAGAAGAAAGAAGGGCAGAGGGCCAGAACATCTTTTCATCTAATCAATATAAATAGAAGCAACGAAACACAAATTATACACATTTTAAAGGCTCTTTGGGCTTTCAAGAAAAGTTCTAACCACTGCACATGGCTGACAGATGGGTGACGTCTGTTATCAGGGTCTGAGCCAGACATCTCACCGGCTGACTGTTCCTTCACCAACAGTTAAAGGGCTCACCAGACAAAATATGGCTTTAAATTGTACACATCTTCAAGCCAGCGCTTACCACGTGAATTCAGACAACCTTTCTGAGTACCGAGAAGCAAAGCGTCCATGTTGCTTACATTTTCCAGTTTTTTTATTATTATTATTAATCATCATTATTATTATCTCTCACCATGAAAAATCAGCTTTCCTCCCTTCCCGTCCCTCCCTCAACTCCCCTCCCCAACCCGCCCCAACCCATAAAAATCGCACTCTGACAGTCTAGTGAAAACCATTGCAAAATCCATATGGGGGCATGCACAGTTGCAGCATTGTTGTAAATGATTTCTTGCTCTACTAGAAAAAGTTACATTGTCTTAAGGTAACAAAACAGTTCTTTTGTGCTTTTCGACTTCTTTTTTTTTT
>NW_004443947.1:23367388-23514618 GCF_000243295.1 Trichechus manatus latirostris | reverse complement strand
CATTACGTTTATAAAAGACCAATGATTGCAGAGTTTAGCTTAAAAAATCTAACTGGCATTCCTATTCTGTCCCCATACAAGCTTTTTTTTTTTTTTTTTTTTTTTTTCTTTTTTTCCTTTTGTTACTTTTTTGTAAATATCTCACTTCATTCTCCCTTTACACAGCTTTAAAAACATCATAAATTAAAACATGGAGTCTTATTTATAGTGTCCCTTGTATAGAGCATTACGTTTATAAAAGACCAATGATTGCAGAGTTAAGCTTAAAAAAAAAAAAAAAAGAAAAAGAAAAAGTGGATTTGCTTTTATCGACACAGAATAAATATATCTCCCCAATACTTGGGAGGTACAACTTTAAACAACACCCTGCACTTGCAGATCCCTTCCAATTTCAGTATTTGCAAGGTCGGTAATTTTGTTTGTTTAAAAATCTGCAGTTATTGTGATTCCTCTTAAAAAGGCCTGAGTTAAAAGTTCCACTCTGGGGCTTGTATCAGATTACTCTCTGTAGCAGAATCCAACCTCTTCATTAATAAAATTCTTCAAGGCAATTCTTTCACATGGGAGGAACAATCATGCCAGATATTGCTGTTGAAAGAGAAGACAAAAGTCAATGGTTTTACATCCAAACTTCTCACTGGGGGAAAAAAAAAACACCCACACACCACTATGTTAGCTGAATATTAACCACAAATGTGCTCTCATCTTCTCTGGGGTGACATTTTGTTACAGAATATATATGTACTTGATTAAAAATTATAATATATAAGCATGTGTATGTATCTTTAACAGAAGAGAATATCCTAAATATCCCTCCAAATCTGATTTCAATTATTTTATAACATAACTAGAAAGCTGCATAGTTTGAATACCACTGGGAAAGTTGCAGCCCCAAACCCTGTAAAAAATAGTGAGCATTTTCTATTCGTCACTCTTTTTTATCCTCCCTTTCACTTCCAAAATATAAAATAAAAACTGGTCCATCCCAGGTGCCAGCAATTTACACAAAAAACCCTGGCTTCCTCTGTGCTCTGTATTACTACGAAGACTGAGTAACTGAGAGCAAGATTTTAGCGCCTTCATTTCAATCCTGGGTCCTGAAAGAAGGAAACACAGCTATAGCAGGCATTGCACACTGGGAATATAAGGATGGGAGAAAGCATGGAGGAGAAAGCAAGTTTGCATGAAACTACAGAAAGTCTTCCACATTGCTTCACTCACTGTTTCTAGAATGCTCTGAGCATGTTCCTAGGAAATGACAGCATAGGAAAGCCGGGGTGAGATCCTGGGAAAAGGGAAGGCAGTTTGAGCTAACCAAAAATCTTTCAAAGTGCTGGAGTTGGGGGGCCACACAGAATGGTATCAGAGAGCTTGGACTCAGACAGGCCAGCATTCCACCTCTGGCTTTGCTGCTTACTGAGTAAGTCCTCTTCCCCTGAACTAGTCTCTCTGAACCTGAGTCTCCTCTCGGCTAGAAAATAGAGTTAATCACAGCACTTAGGGTTGTTGGAAATTTAAACGAAATAACATATGTAAAGTGTCTAGCCTAAGTTCAGCTCCTATTAAGCTCCCAATAGAAGTTACCAATACAGGTACCAGTATCAAGTCCACTCCCCTCATAGTGACCCCGTGTGTGTTAGAGTAGAACCGTGCTCTCCAGGGTTTTCAATGCCTGGTTTTTCAAAAGTAGGTCACCAGGCCTTTCTTGCAAGGTGCCTCTGGGTGGACTCGAACCACCAAACTTTTGGTTAGAACACAATAACATTTATATTATCCAGGGACTCCCAATAGAAGTTAGCTGCTATTATTTTTAACCTATCACTTCTGCCAATATACTGGCATGTGACCTCATGCTAACTGACTTCTCTGGGCTATATTTCCCCTTCCATCAAGTAAGCATCATCCCACATAACCTACTTTACCTGGGATGGGTGTGAGGAATAAGGAGGGGTCTATAAGAAAACTGAAACAGCGTGGCAACTTTGAAATATGTCAAGATGAGAGAGAGATGCTTACATGAGAAGCAAGCAGCAGCCATCTTTGGCTCCCAACCATGGCTTAGTGTTCTGTCAGGCAGAGAGAAAAAGTTGTTGCTTTCTTTTTAATGCCAATTCTAAATTTAAATTAATGTTCTTGTCAGTGATGATTGTGTTTAGGAAGTGGCCCTCTTCATTTCCCAGCTATCATGTCCGGAAGAATATTCTCCTCCCTTTTTTAAAAATCACCATGAAGCCTGTAGTAGACCAACGGCAGCTAGGTGAGGCTCTGAGCCCTGTGGCCCCACACCCTTCCTGCTTCCCCTCCCCCACCACTGACATTTTAGATTCAATTAAAAAAAAAAAAAAAAAGTGTTTTGCCAAACACTTTTTCCATTAATTTTTAAACCCATCTGTATTCACAAGGAAATTCAAGCCACATGTTTCTGATTCATTTACACGTAAATCATCCAAATGTTGTTTTGCAAGAGCCATTTTGCAGCCCAAAGCTCCTGGAGTCTTTTTTGTAAGCCCTCATAAGCCTTTTTTCTTAGAAACAGGAAGTTGTCTCTTGCCAAATGCAGGCCAACTTAAACCCCCAAAGATTTGGGATCAGTTGGAAATGCAGTTCCCCCCTAAGATTCAAGTAGTCCTAGGTTTGACTGAAACTACCAGCTTGGTATTTCCCTGGTGAGCCTTAAGTTGAGAATTCAAGATGATGTAGCTCCAAAGACAAGGGGAGGGTATTTGCAGTGTGACAGCTCAGCATGGCTATGTCTCCCTAAGGGTCTACTCATCCAGGCTGGGGGTGGGTCTAGACACCCTTATTAAAGACAGGCCTTTCTGTGGGGGTTCCGTGTGGCAAAGGAAACAAGGCTGTTTCTGCCTTATTCCAAAATCTACTCTGGGGTGCCAGGCATTATAGGGCAGCTCCCGGCTCTACAGTTGGCCAGCTCAGGCAATGCCAACACAACACAAAGCAAAGTAGAAAGCTGACAAATTTCCTGCTAATTAGGTCGACGGACCGAGCCAAAATCTATCATTTAGGTCCTGAAAATATCCCATGTGGCTGGCCAAAATAAAAAAGGATCTAAACAGTGTTTGCGTACCTGAATAATGTGCTAGATTAATTAGATGCCCGTTAAACCTCTATTTAAAGCTGCAGTAAAAGTTATAAAGCAAAGTCGGTTGCTGTGCTAGTCTGTAGCTAACCGCGTTTCTTAATCCGGAATATGGGGATTGCAGACTCCAGAGCTCAGGCAGGTGACATAAGGGAGCTAAGTGCCCTCAGTGGGGACTGAGGGGACCCCAAGAGCATGTCTTTAACTACCAGCTCCCACAAATGCTGCTGTTTAGGAATATCAGCTCACAGCCACCAACTCTTCTGAATTTTTTTGAGAAAGGTTGGATTTTTTTTTTTTTTGCAACCATCACAATTTGTTTCCAAAAATTTTTGTCATCCCAAACAGTAACTGTGTACCCATTAGACATGAATTCTCCATTTCCCTGTCCCCTAGCCCATGGTAACCACTAATCTACCTTCTGTCTCAACACATCTGCCTATTCTAGATATTTCATATAAGTTGAATCACATAATAAATTGGTCCTTTTGTAACTGACTTATTTCACTCAGCATAATATTTTCAAGGTTCAACCATATTGTCGCATGTATCAGGAGAGATGTGGCTATTTTTTAAAGATGAAATAGCCCAGGTTTACACAGGTTAGCAACTAGTTGAAAAAAAAAAAAAAAAACCTAAGGGCACCTAGGGGTGGATTTGGCCTCCCTGCATTTTCCGACCTCTCCTTCATTGGTCTCAAACTTCTTCGAGAGGCTGATGAAAGACATGAACTTCTCTCCAGGAAAAGGTCTATCTGCACTTACACTCTGAAGTTTTCATATAAAGCCAGGGAAGGGGGTGTCACAGCTCCCTAAAGCTCATCCATGACTTTCTAACCTCCAGATGCAGAACTCTGATGACTCAATTCTGGGAAAAGGTCACTGTTTGTGGCCTCTGAACTTAGGTCCTTCAAAAGGGGCCTTTTTATAAAGGAATCCTACTGCAGGAATACAGGGACACTTCCGGGTTTTAGGAGCTGTTTTTCTTGTATCTGTGCTGCAATCCTGAAGATTGATTAAGTGACAGGGATGGGTGTCTGAGACTTGGAATGTTCCAGAAATGCCGCTGGCGTGCTGTCTTGCCCAAGCTGGGCCTGTGAAGATTCCCATGAGGACACCACACTCTCAGGGAACATGTGGGCCAAGACAACATAAGACAGCAGTGCTCTGCCACTTCCCTGGCATTTAGGCCGTCACGTTCTCTGACAGCAGCTCGGAAAACTATTGGTTTGAAGGACAATGCATTTGTAATTGTGGTTGAAACATTTTGATAAGAACAAAGCCAAAATGGAAAGTTTTGCAGGGCTGGGAGAAGTTGGAGTGTGAGGGTGGAATGTGGTCTTCCCCACACATCACCATACGTGTAAGAATTATGAGCTAATCAGGAATGGGGGAAGGAGCTTGCACAAACTGAACATATGTAAGAGACAAAGACAATTCCACAGGATTTGCTATTCGACTGGAGAAATGGGGCAGGGCCAGCCAGCCTGGGCTTCAACAAGGCAGAGAAGGAAAAAAATCGATATGTGGGTGCAAGTTTTGTGAAATGACTCTGGCTTTTTTGTTTTTAATTTTTTATAGCAGAGACTGTCCAGAACATGGTTATGGTTTAGAATCACTACATTGGTGGGATGGTGGCTAAGGGGTTCTGATAGCATGGTGACAGCCTTCTTGGGTTGCCTGTCTCCTGATTAATGAAGTCCTCTGAGGCCTGAAATTGCACAGAATCCATGCCCTTGGACCCTTATGAGAAGGGAAAGGATGTTTCCAATTTCAATGGCTGAGTGTCACTGCTGACTCAAGTCTTTGGTCAACAAAAACCAACACACCTGGAGAGTCTGGCATCAGGATTTATCACTGACTTCATCCAGGTAGGAGCCCTGGTAGCTAGTGGTGCAGTGGTTAACAGCTTGGCTGCTAACCAAAAGGCCGGCAGTTCGAATACACCAGCCGCTCCTTGGAAACCCTATGGGGCAGTTCTAGTCTCTCCTAAAGGGTTGCTGTGAGTCGGAATTGACTCGACAGCAACGAGTTTGGTTTGTTTTGGTTTTCATCCGAATAAAACTGTAAGAAGGTTTCTTCTCTGTATTTTTCTCTCTAAATCCTAAATACAGCTGTATTTTCCAAAGTTTTCCATGAAATGTTAATTCGTCTTAGAGTGAAGAAAAAATTTCTGTGGCCAAATGTGTGTAGAAAGCTAAATGGAACTGTCTTTCTTGTTTAATTGCAGGATATCGCAGAGCCTCTAATAAACTGTGCATTTTTTTTCTCCAGGACAGAGATTCAGTAAGTAGTATTTTCTAAATTTTATTTGACCACAACTTTTTTTTTTTAAATAGAACATCTTGTGGGGCTCCGGAGGTGCTGAGACAAGAGTTGTTCACCCTAAAAAAATGTCTCAGACACATGGTAAGTTGTCAAAAGTTTTATCTACCTGGGTGAGAAAGTCAGCTTCTGTAGAAGCTGAATTCTGAGATATATGTAAAGGAATAGAGCTGAGGGCTTCTACAGAAAGACCTCATTTTTCAACCTTATTACTGCTCCCTGGCTCCTGTGCTCCAGGATGCTGAGTTACCGGTAACCAGGACACTGGTTACTGCACATTATCTGGGATTTTTCTGCTTCTGCTCCTTGGTTCAGGTTGTCCTTGGTCCTTGTGCTTAAAATGTCCCTCTTCCCCACCTCTCCACTCTCAAATGCTACTCACCTTCATTCAAGGTCCAGTTCAAAGGCCTCCTTGTCCATGAGGCTGTTCTGAATTCTCCCTAATCTTTCCCTCCTCCCACAACTGGTTGTCCAGCCTCTCCATAGACAGGTTTGCCTTGTTTAATTTGGTGTCGTGTCTCCCCTAACCCAGGGGAAGTTTTTAAGGTCAGGACTCTGTACTTCCTATGGACCTAACCCAGTGTCTTGAATATGCTGTTAGTATTAGCAGCCATTGAGTCAGCCATTGACTCATGGCAATCCCATGCACAACAGGATCGGACCACCGTGATCCACAGTTTTCACTGGCTGATTTTCTCAAGTAGATTGCCAGGCCCTTCTTCCTAGCCCATCTTAGTTTGGAAGCTCTGCTGAAACCTGTTTCTCATCACAGCAACACACAAGCCTCCACTGACAAGAGGTGGCTGTGCTGAAATATACAGGCTGGGAACGGAACCCAGGTCTCCCACATGGAAGGCGAGAATTTTACTAGTGAAACACTACCGCCCTGGGCTTGAATACAGAACAGCAACATAGCATAGAGGCTTACACAGTTGACTCAGTTTGCCTGGGTTTTAACCCCAAGCTCCCCAATTTGCTAGCTGTGTAACTCTGGACGAGCCATCTTAGCTCTTTCTAAGTCCCAGTTCCCACAATAAACAGCCTACATCAAAGGGTAGTTGAGAGGAATAAATGAGATAAGGCAGAAGACAGGCTGGTGACAAGCCCTCACATGATAGTTTCTGTGACCTCATGTGAGATTACAGTGCAGATGTGCTAATGGGTAGACATGCATGCAGTAACTGCACGGGGCTACGAGAGGGACGCTAGGGAAATGGACTCCAAGGAGTTGGCTTACAAAGATAAATAGAATGATGTACACTTAGCAGAGTGGTAGTTTGAGGTGAATAAGCCTTTCAAACACTTACACAGCTAAATGTGTTACCTATAATCTTGTTTACTTGGTCAATTTGTTTCACAAACCTCTTTCTTCATCACTGGCCCTGTCTTAATGATCACAATTCTGAATTAGGATGGTCCAAATGAACTAGGACTTACTGTAACATTGGAAAGGACAGGGAGGAATAAAATACTTTCGATATCCTTACCCCCAATGCTATACCCACCTGTGTGCTTCCTGATGGTAGAAGTACAGTTTAGAAAGTTAAAGATGATGTAATTATTTAGTTTTAGCTCAAGGAGCCCACTGTCAGAATGCCACTTTTCTCAGGGGAAATTCCAAGGTTCCAAGTAGAAGCCCCCTGAAAAAATGGGGTTGGCCACCTAAGGCTCATCTTCCTCACCCTGCTGAGGATTGTGTGCAGAGGGTTAAGATGCAGTTCTCAGTGTGTGCCTTGCCTGGCAAGTGTGGTGGTTAGGGGTAGCGTGGGGAGCAAGAAGTAAGTAAAGTAAGATACCAAAAACCAAACTATTGCCATCAAGTCGATTCCGACTCATGGCAACCCCATGTGTGTCAGAGTAGAACTGTGCTCCATAGAGTTTTCAGTGGCTGATTTTTCGGATGTAGATCACCAGGCCTTTCTTCCAAGGCACCTCTGGGTGGACTTGAATCTCTAACCTTTCGGTCAGCAATCAATCACTTTAACGATTTGCAACACCCAGGGATTCCTTAAAGTAAGATAGTGTCAGTTAAATTTGACTGTAATTTCTCTACTCATACCTCCACTACTGCTACCCCATAAAGGTAGGGATGTTTGTCATACGAGAGTGTTGGAATAACAACAATTACCCCTCCCCTGCCCCGAATTTCAGAGTCAGGGCATCTGGTAAGGAAGAGTCCAGAAAGAATTTCCTTGACACTTGTTCAGTCAGAAGGTAAGGGCTGTGTCCTCCACAATTAACAGATCCAGCACAAAGTGTGTCCCTGAGTCAGGCCTCAACCCCTTAAACTCCCCGTGCTGTGTAGCTAGGTATTAGAAATGTAATGGAGAGGCAGGGACTCAGCCACTAATCAGAAGAGGGGGAAAATCTCTGTACTTTTAGAATCTGTACAGAGTTGCGCTGCAGAAAACTTACGGGTCCCAAATGCACAGACTTTGTATGTGTTCCCACCTTAAAGCCATTTCATTATTACTTTAAACACACACATATCCCTACACAACCAGATGTTCCAGAAATATAGAAGTTTCTAAAATCCAGGCCCAGACCCTCTACCTCCTAGATCCACATGGCATAAAGAGATACTAGGCCTCCCCAAAGGGCTGCCCATATAAGTTGATGTTGACTGGGATAGAGCTAAAAAAAAGCAAAACGAAACCCACTGCTATCTAGTTAACTCTGAATCATAGAGACCCTATAGGACAGAGTAGAATGCCCCATAGGGTTTCCAAGGAGCGGTTGGTAGATTTGGAGTACCAACCTTTTGGTTAGCAGCTGAGCTCTTAACCACTACACCACCAGGGCTCCATGATATAGCTACTTACCTTTAAATAGCAGTGGGTCTTCTTCTCATGTACCACCACTCAACTGTTGATTAAAAACCCCATTATACTTTGCTTTTGACCTCAAATCTATGTTTAAAAAGGATTATGACTGGCAGCTCAAAAATGGTGGATTTCTGCTTTCTGTATGTGTTGTCATTATTTAAACTGCTTATATGCTCTGTTTGCTTAAGCATTATATCCCTAGTTTGCTGGCTGTAAGGAGCCTTGGTGTTACAGTGGTTAAGTGCTTGGCTGCTAACCGAAACGTTGGCAGTTTGAACCCACTAGTGGCTCCGCAGGAGAAAGATGAGGTGGTCTGCTTCCATAAAGATTTACAGGCTTGGAAACCCTATGGGCCAGTTCTGTTCTGTCCTATAGGGTCGCTATGAGTCAGAATCGATTTGACGGCAATGGGTTTGGTTTTTTGGAGGTTTTTTTTTCCTGGCTGGAGAGGTACTTTATGGTGGCATGCATTATTTTTAGCTGAAAAAGAGTCAGACTTGCATGAACGGGCAACTCTCTTTGTGGGGTGGGCATTTCCTATCATGAATAATACTGCCTGATACCTCGTTCTGCAGTCAGGTAATTTTCCTCTTCCTTCTAAGAAGATGGATTTGTCAACGTGTGTCAGTGAGGGGCATGGACAAGAAGCCATGTGGGACACGGGCATTTGATTGTGCTGGGCAGACTTGCTGGAAGTTTTCTGAGGAAATTTTTGAAGAGCCTTTTTAGAGGCAAGAGGATGTAGTGATTAGGAGCCACACTGTGGGATCACATTGAATTCAGTTCTGGCCCCACCATTCACTAGATGTGCAATCTTGGTCAGATTGAGCCTCAATTTCTCCATCTATACAATGGGAATAGGACTGACCTCATAGGGTTACTGGAAGAATCAAATGAGATCATTGAAGCAAAGCATTCAGCAGAGAGTACTTGTGTATCTAAGTGTAAATATATATGTCCTCACACACAAGAAGCAGAGCTGAGAATGCCTGTCCTGCTGGCCCCCTCCCTCACCTCCATGGTGCTCATCAGTGGAGACTGGTGTGTCTGTACTGAAGGAAGTAGTACAGGGCAGGGCTAAGGGCTCAGATCCTGCTGGGGTTTATAGTCATCTCCACCATTTACCAGCTATGTCTGTGGGCAGCTATTGACTGTCTCCAAGCTTGTGTTCTACCAACAGAACCATGGAGATTATAATAATTCTTATACTTCATCAGGAAGTTGTGAGGATTAAATAAGGTAAAGCACACCCAGTGCTTAGCACAGCGCCTGACACCGTTCAGTGATCAACAAATGGTAGCCGATTATTTCATTGATCTTATTGCCCCACCAGCTTCTTTGGGGATCCTGGATTTGTCCTTTTCACATCCTCTGAGTGATAAAGTGTTTGCGAGATGGAAAGAGGACATGAATGTTTGAAGCTGAGTTTAAGGCCAGCTTCTGCCACATACCAGCTGTTAGAAGTCGAACAAGTTTGTAACCTCTCTAACCTTTCATTTTCCCGTCTGTAAAATAGGGACTCTGAATACCTACCACACCATCCTGCTATGGGGAACGAATGAGATTGTGCAGGTAAACACCACATCATGGTGCTGAGCACATGAGAAAAACATTCAAAATAGTAGACCCATTTTTTAAAAGGTGGATTTTTTTTCTTCTAATTAATGAAGAGGTCACCTCCATTCCTTTTGATTTACCATGGTGGGGAAGAGGTGAAACATTTTAATATGAACCAGAACACCCTAGTAGCGTTTTGAGGTTTCTGGTTTCCAGCAGCGAAGTTCCTGCCTTTGGTCTCTGATGCTTTAACCTCAGGGCTCAGATGGACCATGGGCTGCTTACATCCTCCCCACCCCATGCACGTTCACTCGGATACAGGCAACAGGAAGGCAAGGATGAGTGACCTACTTCAGGAGAAGGCCAGTCCCGGGAGAGACCCTGCAGTGGAGAACTTGCTAGAGTCCACAAAAGACTGGTCTGATAATGGCGACAACAGGGAATGAGAGAGGAGAAAAGACAAACGGTGGCATTAGTAAGCGGAAATAGTATTCTTAAGCAAATCCCGAGCCTGTGTTTGAGAGCAGCTGCCTCTCCTGTGAGCGGAATTGCTGGAGCTGGAAAGAGGGCTGGTCAGGCAGCTCTAGCACAGGAGGGAGGCACGGGGCCAGGGGGCAGGGGCCAGGGGCCAGGGGCCACGGTGCAAGGATAGCAAACACAAAGGAGCAGAAGAGATGAGGGCAGACAGAAGCAGGCAGGCCCAGGCAGCTCCACTCTGGCCACAGTGATACACCTGCTCCAGGCCCTGGGAGGGAGAGGTCAGGGCACCAGATCCAGATCAGTGAGTGGGGCCTGGGGCTTACCTTGCAGGCTATTCCCGTTGGTGCTGGTACAGGTGGGAGGCGGGGAAGTCTGGGGTCTGACGACTGGCGCAAAAGCACTCTTCTGTTTCACAGCGGAGACCATGTTAGCTGGTGAGAAGGAGAAGATGCCAGAGGAGCTGCTGCAGTTGGAAGGGAGGCTTGTGGAGGAGGCCATGGTGGGGCTGGATGGCACAACTGAAAGGGGCAATGGGAAAGGACAAGTCAGCTCAGCGCCTCTCCTGGCATTGTGAGACAGGCAGCTCAGCGCAGACCCTGAGCCAGCCACCCTGCTCAGTACCGTCTTCCAGAGTGAGCCTGCCCTGAGCTCTCAGGATAGTGTCTGCTTTGATCATCTGGTACCAGCATGTGCTACATCTTACTGCCGGTGATCTTTTAGGCGTTTATTGTGGGCCTACTCTGTGCCTTTCAGTTAGTAGCCAAGTATGTTAACCATTTGTCCCACCCAGAGGTGCCTCAGAAAAAAGACCTGGTGATCTCCTTCCAAAAAATCAGCAATTGAAAACCCTACGGAGCGTAGTTCTACTCTGACACACGTGGAGTCACCATGAGTCAGAATCCACTTGACAACAACTGTTTTACTATGTGCCAGGTGTGTGCTAGGCACTGGGACACCCCAGGCCAGGAAACAGAAGAGCAATACGCTCTTACAAGGGACAGAGCGGCACAAAATAGTGGCAAAGGTGAGCGAGGCCAACGGGGTGGAGGTAGGGAAGGGATGTGGTGCTGGTGGTCAGAGAAAGCTTCTCAGAGGAGGACTCGGGAAGCATTCCAGGTAGGGCCTAAACTAAGGTACTAGCAAAGGAGTAGGGACAGAAGAGACAGGAGGAGGCCAGCTTGAGAGGGTGAGCTCACTGATGGAATGAGATGGAAGAAGGATGAGTTGAAGGACTCCAACTTAAAGCACTGGTAGATGTTTGTGTGTGTGTGTGTGTGTGTGTGCCTCCTGATTCTCTGCACTACTGCTGTGAGATCCTCAAGGATATGGCTGTAGTGTGAGGCTCCACAATAGAGATAAAGATAGGCAGGAAGCTAGGTGGATACACTGCCACACGAAGCATCTGCGGAAAATGAAGAACTGCAGTCAAAACTCCAAATTCTTTCCGTCCCCCAGGGAGCCTTACACAAATGTTTGTGAATTAGTAAGTGGTAGGACAGGAGCCTTATGCAAATACTCACAGTCTGGTGTTAGCAGGAATGTGGATAATCAATAACAGGAGAACTTTGGCAATTCAGAGGGAGAGAAGCTAACGGCATGGGGACATGAAAGAGTTTGGTAGGTGCACATTCTCTTAACTGATCACAGTACGCTCAGCCTGGCCTTTCATCTTTGAGTTCACCAAGTTGGCATTGAGTTCACTCAGACTCACAGCCACTCCACGTGTGTCTGAGTAAATCTGTGCTCCATAGGGTTTTCGGTGGCTGATTTTTTGGAAGGAGATCACCATACCTTTCTTCTGAGGCATCTCTGGGTGGACCGAGCCTCTAACCTTTCAGTTAGCAGCTAAGCACATTGATTGTCTGCCCCTTCTAAGGACTCCTTATCTTTGAGTACTGGCTAATAATCTCTTGTTTATTTTAGGAAGCAGCACGTTTGCACACACTAAGCCCTCTAAATTGGAGACTAGTATTTTCATACACTTGCCTTCTGATATTTCTACATCTCCTATGGAATAGTATTCATAGTGTTCGATGATTTTTAGCCACTTCATTAAAATTCTAGACACTTCCTTCTGCTTTATTATTTTTCACTTTAGTTAATAAACATTACATACTGCTTTATCATTTACTAGCATCTTCCTATCTCTTTCATTCTCTGTCATTGACACAACCACCTGGAGTCCGGATCTTTTTACACCTGAGGAAAATGAGCAAGCTGAGCTGCAGAAAATGGTTTCATGACTTGCTCAAGGCCCATAGTAATAATGTGGTGAAGCCAGAACTCAAACCCAAATTCAGTGCTGATTCTACTACACCACCCTGCAAAGCAAAGAGATCCCCAGGGAAAAGGCCCCCTTCCCATGAGCCCACCAGAGCCCAAAGAGCTGCTTGGGTGGCCTTCCCCTTGGCCTCCTGGCTTTGGAAAGTTACGGAAGTGGGAATCGAATGGGTCATAGGCAGCAGTTGCCGTAAGGGGAGACATGTCCCCTTGTAATCGGCACCCAGCACTACATAATCCGAACACACCGAATGCTGTATGGAGCAGAACCCAGAGCCGCCATCCTCAGAGTTTTCACAAACATTCTCTAAACTGTACTTTTTCTTTTAATGAGGGCAGCATTTCTATACATCTCTTAGGATTTGTAAATGTGAAAATACGCTCAATAATAACACCCATTTAAATTGCAAAACTCATGCACTGGAGGTTTGATTTTTAAATATTCGCAGGCTTGAAATCCTGCTGGTTCACTGAGGAGGGCAATTAATCTCGTTGGCAAATGCGATCATTATGTGTATTTAGAGGTGGGGAGCTTGCGGGGTGGTGAACAGAGGAAGGGGTGAAATATAGTCAAGCAGCTCCATTTGTTATAACATTATTAGTTATCAGCCACCATACCAGAAACTGTGTTCACCCGTGGAATGTCTTATTTTATTTTTTATTCTGTTGGAAATTTTTCAACATGAGTGGTTTATGAATAATTAAATATTACGGAGGCAAAAATTCAAATCAGCTGAGCTTTGTGTTTATTGTTTTATTTGCATTTATGCAGATAAAACCGTCCCATCTGAGAGCCTATTTGAGAATTTAATACTATATTCATGAGCACTGAGGAAATCAATTAATGGAAATTAAATGTTGGAAGTTTCACAGTCTGACAGATGCAATCTCAGGCTAAAGTCACTTGGTGTCTGCCCAGGCTTGGGAAGGCAGAGCAATATCCAAGCCCCTAAATTGAATTGCTACCATATAGCAATTAGTTTATTGATTTAATTAAGAATGCCACCTTTTAATTTTCAGGTCATGATTGAAACATTTTCTGATTGAGTGGATTGGAGAACACTGAAGTGATAGATCTATGAGAAAGAATCCTTTGACGAATCGTAATCTAATGTGAAACTGACCCCAGATGTTGACTCTTGACCAGACAACGTATGCAGATTATTTGGGGGTGGGGGGTGGGGAATTTCAAATGTTCATCAAGCTTCTGATTCCAAACAAACAAAGCAGGAATTTAGAATTTAGTGCACACTGAGTATAAAAATTTACCCAGATAGGCAAGGCCTCTACATACACTTTAGGAATCATTTTTCCTCTTTCAAAGGATTAGCACACTCCACATTTCCACTACGAGAGACTGCATAATTATTAGTATTTTTAGCCAAGGGCCTTGTATAAATATCATGAAAATTGTTCCATTTAACAGCACATCTTTTATCATAACTTCTACAAATGGCTAAGAGTTTGGCCACATTTTTACACATCAGAACAGCCATCCACACTGTCCAAAATGAACTAGGTTATCTATGAAAAATTCCTCAGAGGGAGATCAAGAAATTTCGTAGGCACAGGCCCATGACATTTCATATATAAAGATGCCAATTCATTGACGTTTTTCAGATGTAACTTAAACACTGTGCCAAAAATCCCTCTAAGCTAAACTTCTTTAGGACAGGGACAGTTACCAAGGAATATTTCTGGTTTCTTTCTTTATCTTGCCAGGTTTCTGGAAAAAAATCAAGATGTGTTTTTTGATTTGTTGTTGTTGTTGTTTTTAAGTACACACCAAATACAAAGGAAAAAAAAAATCTAAGAGTAACAAAATCAAAGGAGCCATATTCCTAAAGAGAGAGACTTTAAGTTTTAGACTGTTGTTACTACACTATATACCACCACCACTTTTTATTATCATTATCATCATTATGATTATGATTCAGATTTATTGAATGTGTCTCTCATGGGACAGATGTCAGGGAAGGATCATTACATGCATTATCTTATTTAAGTCCCAACACATCTCTACAGGGTGGATACTAGTCCCATTCCCATTTTACAGATGAGAAAACTGAGGTTTGGAGAGGAGATGAACTTGCCCAAGGCCACTCATTAGTAACTAGAAGCAGGAGTCAAACTCAGCTCCATCTGACCGGAAGCTTTCGTTCTTGCAATTACACTGGTGTTGCTAGGTGCCATCCAGTCGGTTCCAACTCATAGCGACCCTATAGGGCAGAGCAGAACTGCCCCATAGAGTTTCCAAGGAGCAGCTAGTGGATTTGAAATGCCAACCTTTTGGTTAGCAGCCAAGCTCTTAACCACTATACCACGCTGCTTTTGGTTTTGGCAAAGTTCTGCCTGTTAGGGGAGGAAAGTCAGCAAGGGAGAGCAGAGGTTCTACTGGAGGCAATGGTGCCTTTCACAGCATCACCTGGGTCTCTGTCTTACAGGATGGGGGCTCTCAGGCTGAGGAGACCTATGCAATGGGCCCCATAGGCGGATGCTGAGCCCTTCTAGTGAAAACGTGCAGAAATGCCGGACACATATCTCTACTTACTGGCATAGGGCGAGTTGGCAGCTGAGCCGTTGAGGAAGGTTGGGGAGCCACCCAAATTGGACATGGCAGCAGTGCCGTATCCATTCATGCTCGTGGTGACGGAGTTGTAGTTGGTCTGCTGGGGAGTGGTGCTCGGCACGTACCCATGTGGTGACACGCTGCTTGAGTTGCGAGTGAAACCTGAGGGGGTAGGGGCAGAACCGGGGTGAGGGAGGGGTTCAGAGGGGTGGCAAAACTGGAAGACTCTTGGGGAAGGGGAGGTCTCTGTTTCCCGGCCCCTTACTGCACCCCAGAGGGAAGGGGTCAGGTGATTCATCTGCATGGGTTGGTGATGCTAGCTCTGTGATTAAAATGGGAAGTGAGCAAAAGACACATTTCTTAGGAGATCATAAATACTTAGCAGGGCCGTGAGAAGTAGCAATGCAGGTCCTACAAATTATCATTTTGGAGCAGAAATAAATCCCAAACTAAGAGATGTATGCTGGGGTTAACAGGTTTCTATTCCCTGAACGAGAATGATGTGCTTTGGCCCCTCAGAACTTTAATTCCAACCCTCTTTGCGATCTGTCATTCATGGTTTATGGTGAAAAGTCAAATGTACAGATGGCTAAATGCCTGCATCCTTCCTAGCCCTTATGCCAGGTTACCAGGCATGATAGCTAGACCCCAAATTTGAAAATAATACTTGATACACACTAACTAGGAATCTCCCTCTTCATAAATAATGTATTTTTAAAAATGAACATTGTTTCATGCCAAATAAATGGAGGAAGAGAGCTCGAAGTCTGGAAGGGGCAGGGAAAAGTGAGAGAAAAAGGAGAAGAGCAGGCTCCTCACCCTGATTGGTGGCTTGTGACGCTTCGGAGACATTTACGGCCAGTTGTCCACTGAAGGAGTTCACACCCATCATTCCTGCGTGGACAGAGGTGTTAGCAAGGGCCGGGAGCTGGTTGTGGTTGCGAGGGACGCTGTACAGGGCCTCTGCGATGTCTGCTGCTCTCTTCAGTATAATTTCCTGAAAAGGAAAAAGAATCATCCCTTTAGCTAGCCCCAATCATACTGCCAATGATGCCATTTCCAGAGTGCTTACTATCTGCCCCGCATGTTGCTCAGGGCTTTCAATGCTTTCAACAGCATCGACTTCTGTAACCTTTCCCCCTCCTCCCAAATTAGCCTCATCATCATCATACCCATATCACAAATGAGGGAACTGAGGCCCAGAGGGGCAAAGACCTCACTGAGCATCCTCTCCTATTTGAGGACAGAGCTGGGGTTCATAACCCCGTACGTCTGACTCTGAAAGCCCATTATCTTAACCATTCTTGCATACTTCCTCCCAGTATACGACAGCACCGTGGGGTTTTCCTCCTCACCTATAACACAGGAACTCCGGGGTTTGCAGAGCGAGAGAGACAGAAAGAGACCAAGAGAGACTGACTGCAACTCATCTCCTCTGCTGAATTTGAGGACAAGTTGTAGATGACTCTGTGTCCCTGAGTTGAGTGACACTGTGTGCCCTGGACACTGACTTAGGTAACATGAAAAAGGAGTGGATGATTTGTCAGACCCCTGGGTTCCTAAGCAGTTGGAATCATATACACGGAGTTGCTCTATGAAATAGAAGCAGCCAATACCATTCAGTCCTCGTTGTACTTTTTAGGAGAAATGAAACCCTTTTTCTCCTCCTAAATTCGCTGGAAAAGCTGAGAGATACAAAACGAAGCACGAGTAAGTCTCTTCTTCAATTATAAAGTACATGCCCACTAAAGATTAGTTTTAAAGGGAGTACCTTTTCTCATAAGGAAATGATTCAGTGAGGAAAGCAATAAAAGATTCACAAAAGAGGGGACAATAATTGAATAGCCTCACAACATGTTATATCTGAATCACTTCTCCTCTTAACTCGTGTGCGTGGTTTTTATATTTTTCCTACTTTCTCATTGCAATGAGGAATCTGAGCTCCTCAGTGAACGTGGGAGCACGCACAGGTGACAGACCCTCCTCCTCACCTGGTTGTTGTGTGGCATCCCGTACAGCGCTTCCACCAGGTCTGCAGCCCTTTTGAGTATTACTTCCTGTCAAGAGAAAAGCAGATACAGGCCTCTGAGTGAAGGCAGGTTGTCACTATCTTTTCACATGATCACGTCCCAGTTCCCTCTGGCCATACTTTGCCAAGGCACCACTTCAAAGGCAGTAGCTTAGGGAACCCCAGAATGGCGTTAAATCACCAGTTTATCTCTGTCCACATACACACTTAATCGAGTCAAAAGGTGAGCATCATTGGTCCTGCAAGATAAAATACATCACTCAATAGTCCGCCATAAGCACGATAAAGCACTCATATGTTTACTGCTGAATACAATTCCGAGGTCATTTACTAGATTACTACAATCAATGTCATTCAGTGCATGTTATGAATCCCTAAGATGTGTTTATTTTGCACTTAATTGCTTATTCCAGGAACCATGACCTTATCAGACGGGTCATTTTCGAGGGATTTCCAATCAATCTTCGGCTACTAGAAGCATGTAGCGTTAAACTTCCTTTGTTTATCTCCCTGGTGTGGCAGAGTCACAATACCAGGGTGTTATGTAGTAAACCCACACAGGGAGCAAAGCGCAGCTAGCAAAGGAGTGACAAGAGGATTCTCCTGTTCCCGGAAGCCTCATCAGCCTCAATTTTCATGACTGGCAGAATCTGTTTCTTTCATAGGAATTCTTTGCTATTTCAGTATTATTTGTCATTTTCCCTATTTACTCATTTATTCTCATCCTAAAGAAATGCTCTGCTGCTCATTTCAATTCAAGAAAAAATACCTCCCTCTGTTCATTTGGTGGGCTTCCATATTTAACTTACACACTTGTTTCTAAGAACATAGGGTAACTCTAAAAAAAATGTGTGTGATAGTAATTTTTTTTTCCATTCTAACCAAAAGAAATCATCCTCTCTTCATTCTGCCCTAATTTTCTGCAGATACATTTATTTAGGAGTGTAAAAAGGAAAGCAAAGTTAAGCTCAGTATATGTAAAATGTGGGATTATCAGAAAACTCTGTAAAGGCATGCTATGATTATCAGCAGTGATTTGCAAGAAGATATGTTTACAATTTTTGCTGTGGGTAAAGTTTCAAAAAGAGGTTTAACTTTAAATATTTTACACAATAGATTTCTGCACAGAGAAGCAGTGCTGTTCAATTTTCATATACTGCAGACGCTGATCAGAAAATAGGGATATAATTGCATTCATTTTGCTGTCACCATAGCCTCTTCAAAAATCCTTGAAACTCTGGAAATGACAAGCTTTTAGATACATATTAGCATTTTTCAATTTTAAATTCTCTATAATATAAAATAAAATAGTTGTCATACTGCAGTAACTACTCATGACATATATAATGTCCTAAATTCAAAAATGAGATGGGGGGGTTTGAGTTCTCAATAAACATTTATGCTTGCCATAAGCTGCTAGACCCCCTCTATAGAACAGTTCAGTTATTTTCCACGCAGGGAGCAAAAAGCATTATATAATCAATGGGGTTTGAGTCAATGCATTCGAAATCATTTCTTTATTTTTTAATGTAGGCTACAAGATAATTTACCATTTTTTTGTCTGCAGTATTGTCTGACCACAGCAGTTAATAACTTGCTACATTATAAGCACACTGAATCCTGTATCTCCAGATCAAGTTCAGCTTGCGCTGTTTTCAGTAAAACCTCACAGCCTTATCTGGCTCTTAGGAAAGATTAAAACAAAACAGGATCGAATTAGTTTATTTACTAAGATATGACTTTTCTGGGTCTATGTGCATTTATTTCTTCAAATAAATATTTATGCCAGTGTTTGGGCTTGGCAAAGAAGGTTTTTTGGTTTTGTTTTTTTCATTTTAGAAAAAAAGAAACACAAGTCTCCTGTTTGTGAAAAGCGTGAGAGGCAGTTAAGAAAGTGGACTTGTGAACTCTACTCCTGTTACACCATAACTGGGGACTTAGAGAGCAGTGCTTCTAATTTTAATTAATTTCGCAAAACCAGGGAGGAGGGAAGTTCAAAATATACTCCAAGACCTTTGAAGTTTTAGTATGTCTGAAAAAATTCCAACTATCAGGGTATGTTATATACTTGAGTGCCATGTATTTTTGGTGATAAAATTTTTTCAATGACATAATCCACTTGTGTCCTTTTCTCCTTATTTCAATACCCAGAGCCCCTGTCACCATTTAATCCTTTGAAAATGAACCATGGGAGACTTATTTTCTAAAGCAGCATTCTTTTTTGATCCATGATGCTGGGCATGTTTTTCCATTGGATATATTTTCATAGGTGCATCTTCAATACAGCCTCAGTTCAGGCCCACAGTTTGGAGGAGAGTGAACCTAGACTTTTTGTCCTGGAAGCTACACTCGTCAATGATATGTAGCCCATTTAAAAATGTCCTTCACTGCAGGATCAACGTCGAGGTTTAAGGGAAAACCCAATTTGGTTCAGCTTTGCCAGTGTGATTCAGCTTCTATTAGTTATTTCTGCAAATGGGAAGGAGAAAGGAAATTTCTGAGTCCTCTATGACTTAGTGCAATGGACCTGCAAGGTGCTTGGATTTCGGTGACCAGAAAATTGCTCTCACCTCCATGTCATTACGCTCCCAGTGAACTAGCCCCCAAGCGTGTTTGTGTTGGGGATCTAATATATTGCCTTTCAATCAGAGCTGAGAGCCACTGAACACACAGACAGAACATGACGAGCAGGTCAGGAAAGCAATAAAGATTTTACAGAGCTGTCCAAGGTGCTAAATTTACTCAATAATGGCTTTGGCACCATAGTGTTAACCTCTCATTTACTACCAGTTTGAGGGACTAAATTGAAGTAACTGACTTCATTTACCTTGAAATGTATATTTTATGACATTATGTAAGTAGATTGAAAGGGCACTGCAGTTTTAACAATTTAAAGGCTAAAGCATGTTTAAGATGAAACTTGAATATTTATTGTATATTGCACTTAAAGTATATAGAATGTTAAAATGTATTGATTAAATTTGTAAAAGGCATTATAAAAATGACAGGTAATATAAAAGATGTATGCCTTTTAAAATCAAATTGACAGTGTATGCTATCTCTTCTGTGGTCAAAAGTGTAATTTTTTTGCAGTTTTATACGGTTTAATTTGAAAAATCTGTAATTTCACATTAGGAAATGATTGAGCCTGGGATGTTAAAAAAAGAAATTTCCCATAAGAGGAAGAGCTGGATGTTTCATATAATCTTTTGTCTCTGAAATTGTTTCTAAAGTCTTATTTTTTGTGGCATTAGGACAGAGCATAGTATAAAGATCCTTCCATTCTAATATGCAATTTTAATCTTTCTGAAAAGAAAGAGCACTTGACTAGTACTAATACCGAATTTTTCAAGGCACTTATTTGTCAGGAGAGACTTTCTCTTCTTTTCATAATGTTTAAAATGTCTCCCTGTTTGCAGTTCACAACATGAGGGTAGAGATTAGACTCTTCCAAGATAATTAATCCTATCCTTGGATTGAAAAAATATATCCCATTTGGGAGTTGAAAAGACAAATAGTAGTATCCTAAATATCAAAAAGTCCCAGAGTCTCCTTATGAAGCTAATGCTTGCTTTCCAATCTACATCCTGAGTCAGGCTATTTTTCTTTTCATGGCCTTGGATTTCTTCTCTCTTAAAGAAACAGAAAATATTTGCTCCTTAAAAACAACAACTTGTCACCAATCTATTTCTTCTCACAGTCAAAGCCTAACCTTACTGTCTTGCTACGGCCATCAGCGGATGATTATGTGAGAGTCTGAAGACAAAGAAGTGGATAAGCTACCCTAAATCTATTAAGAGTCTACAGGAACACTGGGATACTCAAGGAGGACTGGGCTTCCTAGAAACAGTTCATGTATAATCGTTGTGGGTTTCACTTATGGTCTGGAATCACTATAATAAAAAAACTGAATGGGCTACAAACGCAAGAAGAGTCAGCTTTACTTTCTAAGTTGCAACCCAATCAATTAGTAAATAATTTTTTGAGCTTCTTGTTGCCCTAGTAGTTACACATGGATGTTACTCCTCAGGACCTTTCTACAGCACAGAGCCACACAGGTACAGACATTATCTCAAGTTATGTTTGTGCTGTTGGGTGCCATCAAGTCGATTCTGATTCATAGCGACCCCATGTGACAGAGTAGAACAGCCCCTGTAGGGTTTTCTAGGCTGTAATCTCCATGGAGGTGGAACAGAGGTTAAGAGCTCGGCTTCTAACCAGGGGGTCAGCAGTTCAAATCCACCAGTCACTCCTTGGAAACCCTATGGGGCAGTTCTGCTCTGTCCTGTAGGGTCACTATGAGTCGGAATCGACTTGACTGCAGTGGGTTGGCTTTGGTTTAATCTTTATGAGAGCAGTTTGTTAGGTCTTCCTCCTGCAGAACCACTGGGTGGGCTGGAACCCGCTGAGCACTTAACTGTTGCGCCACCAGGGCTATTTGGCCTGCAAAGTGTTTTGAAGTCCTGGTGGTGCAGTGGTTAAGAGCTCGGCTGCTAACCAAAAGGTCAGCAGTTCGAATCCACCAGCCACTCCTTGGAAACCCTATGGGGCGGTTCTACTCTGTCCTATGGGATCGCTATGAGTCGGAATCGACTCCACGGCAACAGGCTTTGGATTTTTGGTTTTTAATCTCTACGGAAGCAGATTTCCAGGTCCTTTGCCTACGGAGCTACTGGGTGGGTTTGAACCACCAACCTTTTGGTTAGCAGCCAAGCACTGAGCTGTCGTGCCACCAGGGCTCCTTCTTAAGTTATAACAGGTTACAAAAGATTTTCTCCATCATCTGGTCCTATCCTCTTCATCTTCTCTCCCTAGACGTCTGAACAACTGCTCTCTATTCTGGCTCAGTAAAGTTCTCCCTACCCTAGAAGTAAAACTTTTGGCTCCTTACCATCTCCATACCTTCATTCCTTTTGCCTTCCCTTTAACTAGAATGCTGGCTTCAATCTGTGTCCATTTGCAAAGCCATCCCATCCCTACAAGCCTGGTCATGAAGGTGGTAATGACAGTGGTGTAATAATAAAAAAGATAGCTGCCATTTATTAAAAGCTTCCCTCGTGCCTGGAACTGTGGAGCATGAACTCATTCAACCTCACAGAGAGTTTCTTAAGGTACTGTTCATATCACCATTTGGCCAATGAGGAAATTAAGACTCAAACAGGTTAGCTGACTTTCCCCAAGTTTATACAGCTGACAAGTGGCTGAGTAAGCATTCAAACCAGGCCTATTAGGCAACAGAGCCTGAACTCTTGAGTATTACATGATGCTACCTGAACTAATTCCATTTTTTACTGATACCCCAGCTCCTAATCTCTCTCATTCCTCTGAAAATAGTGCTATCTGTACCTCCCAGCAGAGCACAGAAGTAGATATTGTCAGATCATTCTGCTTTAATCTGAAGCATGTTAGTTTCAACACTCCACAACTAGACTGTAGACTCTCTGAAGCCATGGATCTATCTTAATTTCCTTCTCTAAGCCCCCAGCACAAGGTTCAGCATTACCACAGGCCTTTAGAAATTCTCATTGAAGGGTTTACTCTAAGATACAGTCACTGATTTTAAAAAGTGCATGCTTAATTTATATGTATGAAATGACAAAGTCATATATTTGGCATGGCTTGTAAAAGCAAATGACTTAAATTTGGTGTTCCATTTGGCTCTAGACTTTTTTAATCCAATATATAAATTCCCAAAGGTCAAGTTTTGATCACTGTGGTTCTTTTTAATGCCACTTTTTTTTATGAATTTGCTCTTTCACTCCTGCTGGCTTGTGCTTACATTTTAATTTTGTGATTAATATAATGAATCATGTCCGGTACAGACATTATCTCAAGTTATAAGCTGCTAGCAACATGAGGTTGGTCTTGATGAACATTAGCCTTTTATTAACTGTACTCTTAGGCCCTTAGAAACACTTAGGTCTTTGCCTTTCTTTCCCAAGAAAGCCACCTTGGGAAACAAGCATATTACATCTAATATGCAAACAGGCCCCCTCATCTTTTCTTCTGTTTCATGATAGTAAAATCGCTTAGGGGCATTCACCTTCCGTGAGAGTCTTCTTTTTAGCATCTGACCTCAAATGTGTAGCAAATAAGCTCATATTCATTGGCCACATTTCGTCTTCCAGGGAGAAAGTTGTCTAATTGTCCAATGCTGGGACCATTTATAAACCCAATTCAACGTTTTGGTTACCTTGAACCTAGATGACCAGGAGAGATGGCCTGAGCTTTCTTTCTTTCGTTCCACTTACAGGCCAGGTCATAGTGCTGAATGAGTATCCATTCACCAATTAAACATTAACTTTCAAGTTTCAGAATCAGATTTTGGGACCCTGGGAACACCCTCACAGAATTAAGGCCCATGGATGCTTCAGTAACTTGGGAGGATAATCTTGAGTTTTGGGCTTTACACTTTCCCAATTAGGAAATAATTTTTTGAGGGTTATAGAGGAAAACAGAAGCTAAACTACAAGCATCGATTATCAAAGTCAAGTTGACTTGGGTGATTCCTGAGAAAGAAGTACAGGAGTTTTCTGTCACTGCAAGTTTCCCTGACACCCGTTTATCACCAGTCTTCTTTGCCTTATCAGGGGATTCAAGATGCAGTGGGTCAAATACCAGCAACATAAAATGAAGTGCAGTGGCAGAATCATTCCTGATTTAGAGACGATAAGTACCTATCAATGGAATCAGCATTGAGTTCATTCACCTCCTCCCTCAGGAGTTTACTTGAGGGCCCAGGGATTCAGTTTAAATGCAGATTTTGAATAGTACTTTCAGCCCACTAGCCTTTAAGCCCTGGTTCTTTCTCCTCTTGCTTCTGAAAGTCTGGGTGACATTCCTGACCGGAAAGCCCAAAAAATTGATTGGAAGTTTCTTGTAGCCCATTTCCCACAGAGCTGAAAGTACAATGCAATAAATACTAGTTGTACCGAGATGCATTTCTGTGGAGGCTTGTTCTATATCCCAACTTCCTTTGTGTTTATTTAGCCAAATGGAAAATTCCACAATGGTAGACTTTGTATTCTGAAAAACCAGTATAATGAGGGCAGTGAGGGAAGGAGTAAAACAAACCAAAATAACATTTGAACACTGTTTAGTTTCCGATCCTTAGAGACATTCCTCAAATTTTTCATTTTTCTGGTAATACGAACTTCTCGAAATAGAATTTGCCGCAGATCATTAGAAGTCTTTAGTGTCACACTTTAAATGGCCTTCACTCATAAGCCCTATAACTGAGAAGAGTCACTTATACTTTAGCATGGATATAATTAAACATGTTTCTGTTGAAAGGGGCATTCTCATTATGACTAAAGACCACTTTAGATTAAACTGAAATGGAAAGGAGGAGCATAGATGAGGTACAGGTAGCAAGCAGTTACTTCTAGGGACGCACAAAATGCCAAATGTGTTAACAACTATATTTTACAACCCTAAAGTCTAAAGACTTCATAGTATTTTATTATATAAGGAGCTTCAGCTTCAGCGGCGACTACCCTACAGAATATTCTAGCACATATGCATTGCTCATATTCCTTAAAGAAAAATAATATTTAAGCCACAATCAAAATCCGCAGAAATTTCCAGAAACAAAGGAATGAATTATTTTGAAAGGCTCTACTGCTATTAACATAAGAGGCCAAGGCATCAAAAGCATTCTAGTGCAGAGAAAATGAAGGGGGCGGGGGAGAGGGGGCTTCTGAAACTCATCTAATTTTAAAGTTGATTTTATGCCGAGGTTAGATGACAGCCGTCTTACTTCTCAAACATATAATTATGGATCTTTATCCAGCCATGGCTGGAGTCACACCAGGAAGCTTTGCCTTTGTTTCACACATAGTATAGGAATCTTCTGGATCGTATGAAATGAAAGTAGGTTGTATGCTAACACAGCTATATCAATGTAAGACATACTAACTTACATGATTGACTTTTACAGTGGAAAGAAAAAGGCTGTTTTGAAGCAGTTGTTATAGCCTCAATGAAAAAAAAAAATCAATGGAAGTGAAATGAACAAGAGATTTTGTCTGAGTTGCAGTTAATACCACTGAAGAGCTATGGACATTAAAAGGTCAACAAATAAATTAGCCAAAGTATTATGAAATGAATGATTTGGCTTATAATTTTATTGAGTGAAAATTGTTCGCTGCCTATTAGACCAGGTAATTTTTATCTGGTGCCTCAATTACTGTTCCGTAAGCAATAATACAGTTGTAAGAGCTGTTGGTTCGATCGTGTGACCTCTGAGAAGCTGGCTAGGACAGCTGACTTTACTATGATGGATAACTAAGCTTGGTCTCCAGGAGGTGCCAAGCCTTCCTTTCCTGCAAGGGGATCTCATAAAAGAAACATTACAGCTTGATTCATTTTACCAAAATGTTCGACTTTTCAAGTGTCAGCAGTTAAGTATAAATTGTGAAACCAGGTATTCCTGAGAAGAGTTATGACAATGGCTTTCCCCCTCTTTTTTGGTCTCCTGGCATTCGCTTCTAAATGGTGTCATGGTAATTGGTGAATGGGAGCCTGGGGTGCTTCCCGCCACAAATACAGTGAAAAATGGTGTCTGCACCCTTGTGATGCCGACCTGCTCGGAGGTACAGAGCTGAACTTGCTAACCTCTGGTCGGCTCTTCTTATTCCAATTCATTGTACTGCTTTAAGGCCAAGGCTTCGGGTTAGGTCCTGCTGGGTGGCCTTGGAAATCGACTTTCTGATCAGGATAAAAGTCTCTGCTTAAAGAGAGGTGTCTTTTTCAGGGGTAGGTTGTAAAGTCAGCGCATGAAACAGAAACTGTCTACAGTCAAAATTATCCTTGAAAATCTTTTAAATCACCTTTAAGTCGCCAAGGCCTGGGCCCTTCGGAACACAAAGGCCAAAAATCAGCTACTTCTGTTTCTCTTTGCCTTTTGCCTATAGCTCCCTTTTTCCTAGAGCAAAGCAGAATAAATATCTAGTTTGAAAGCAAAAAGTACCACTGAATAAACAAAAATATTTATTTGTCATATACGTATGTGTATATGTGTGTGTTTCATATGGGTGTATGTTGTTGATGTTAGGTGCCATAGAGTCGATTTCTACTCACAGCAACCCCATGTGACAGAGTAGAACTGCCCCATAGGATTTTCTTGGTTGTAATCTTTATAGAAGCAGATCGCCAGGTCTTTCTCCTTCAGAGCCACTGGGTGGGTTCGAACCGCTAACCTTTCAGTTAGCAGCCAAGCACTTAATTGTGCCACCAGGGCTACTTGTGTGTGTACAAATGCATGTATATATTTGTGCTTTTGGACAAGCACATGTAGTTAAATTTGAGTAAGTGACATGTGCCCATGCTGAAACTTGAAGGATATCTATATGAGTCAGAAATAGAATTTGCTTTTGTTCTTAAATTGTTGAACATCATCAGTTATTACATGTACCTCCAGACGAACGGTATCTGTGAATGATGATTCCCCAGGTTTTACAGATGGTTCTGAGTAAGAGTGCAATTAATATCCACTGCCTCGAGACTGCGGGGCTGGGATTACTCCAGTGCTTAACTGAAGCGTTACTCAGGGCCGAAAATAGTGAACGAGGCTGAAGACACCCTGGTGTCTCTGTTCCTAAGGGTTTCAGCCTATAAGAAAAGGGTGGTTGGATGCCTGGGAAGGTAGAAATGAATTAACCCTTTGTTTCTCCTGTTACTTCTCCTTGAACTCCTGAGGAATTATGTTCAATAACCTTGTACATGGGTTGTGATATGAAGAAGGTTAAACTTAATCCCCCTCATCAAGGGCTCAATACCAAAATAAACCCAAAAAACAGCAACAACAAAAAACCTTAAAAGAGTTCCAGAACTCAGCTTTTGAAGTAGCTATTATTACAGTCCTACCACAATGACTCTGTAACTAAAAAGAATAATCTCTACGATTTTTTGTATGTGGGGTTTTAAATTCTTGCTGCCACTTTCTCCTAGCTCAGCCATTTGTGAGCTAACCTCAGTCTATGCCACTGCTACCCTCCTTCCACGCCAAGTTTGAGGGATTTTAAGATTGGTTTGCAAAATTGCCTTTGTTCTTAAAATTCCTTTTTCTTAATTCCGGAGGCAGTGCTTAGGGTTACTGGCTCTGGAGTCCAATACACTTGGCCCAAATCCATGCTTTCCCATTTATTAGCAGTGTCAATGCCTGCCTCTGTTTCCCTGTCTGTAAAACAAAATTAATATCAGCACTGCTTCAGTGGTTTAAGTGAGATAATGCATGGAGTCTTTAGTACGGTGTCTGACATACAGTTAGTGTTTATCAAGGAACAGCTAACAATCATATTGAAAATCTCCACTTATTTTCCAGAGAATTTTGGCAGATTATATACATTTTTACAGCCAACGTATATTGTATGCCTCCCTGAGATACAATCTTATTTGCAAAAGTGTAAAAGATGCTGATGGGACTAATGTTGAGGAAGTCTGGGGAGGTGGAAAGCCTCCATTTACTAGATGCATACACTTGACCAGTTTACTTGACCTCTTTAAGCCACAGTTTCCTCATCCATAAAATAGACATGATACAGCAATAATGAGCGGAATAACTTATTGCAAAATGAATCCGTTAAAGACAAAGTAATCTAAAGAAAAGAGAATTATAACTTGTGGAGCGTCATGAACCTTTTAACGAAGCTAATGACTAAAATTGTACATGCATGCATATGTGTATGTGCAAACTCATGACATACACACCCACATACACACACATGGTTCTGTCTACAATTCCAGGGGGTGCATAGATTTGAGGTTAAACTCTCAAAATAAAAGAAGCATATTAGTAGGGGATACCAAACTAGATTGCCCTGGTGATGCAATGGTTAAGCGCTTCGCTGCTAACCCAAAGGTTGGTGGTTCAAACCCATCCAGTGGTTCCAAGGGAGAAAGGCCTGGCGATCTGCTCCTGTAAAGATTACAGTCTAGAAAACCCTATGGGACAGTCCTACTCTGTCACATGGGGTCGCTATGAGTTGAAAATCGACTTGATGGCACACAACTACAAGAACCAACCCCCTAAAAAGAGTAAATTATCAAAACGGGGAGAAGAAATTTCCTTGTAGGTTCTCTGGTAGCTGTAGGGAAGAAGGGAGGGATACAGCATTCCATAGTTTGTGTTTTTGACAGGAGAATGCAGAGACAAAATGTTTCCTGGACAAGTGTGTTTTTCCTAAGCGTTGTATATACGATAAATCTTGCTTTCATTTGTGCTTTTGTTTGAGTAGGGTCACTTTTGTTTCTAGATATAATGTTAATAGAGTCTCCTTAAATTCAAAAAATAAACAAATCTGAGAGAGAGGACGCGCGTGAAGGCAGTGCCACAGCATGTAAGATAAAGATGTAGAGTTTTTCTTTATCCTTTTTGAAACTTAGTCATCCCCTTCCCTGCTAACAGGCAATGTGGTTATACAAAGATTTCTTATTTGTATTTTCACTGATGCAACTGCAGGTTTTGAATTACTGATAGTCTTTGCATAAAGACTAAAACAATAAAAACATAATTAGAATACATTGTATACAGCCGATTCCAGTTTCATTTTGTCCCAGCTCTGTATTTATGATAAATCACTAAACATGAGAGCTCTCTGGGGAGGGTGATTTTGGGTCTCGTCTCTCCATTGGGCAAAAATAGTGCCCGAGACTAGGGCCCGAATTTCCAATTTTGCAAGTGTACAGTTGAGCTGAATAATACTTGGCACAATGCAGTGCGCAACTGAGCCACTAAATGGCTGATTTACTAAATTATTATTAGATGAGCCCTTGCTGTTCCAAATGAAAGTGCAGTCACTGTCTTCCTTCATGGTGTGTTCAAATTGTTCTGTGTTTAAATATTCAGCATGAGGCTAATGTGAACTGATGAACTGAGACTATAAACATTCACTTTCGATACAGACAGAGCGACAGAGATGCAACATATCATGTGGCCTGTGGAGGTGAAAATGATTTATATTTAAGGATGTTGCCGCCTACTTCCATTACTTTAACGTACTCTTAATTAGTATGGTGTTTGAAATGACTAATTCCCATGTACAAGAAGAGCAGCTTCAATGGAGACTGAGATTTTCACATGCCAATGAAAGGGAGGCTACCATCAGGATTTGCTGCCCCTGGAGTTCAGGGCCTTGAGTGTTTTCATGGCAGGCTGCACAGCACCATCGTGGTAGGATGTCTGCCAGATCAACTATGGTTTTTGACATTCACTGATTTTTAAGACCTACTCAAAGGGTCTATAATTTATTCCCCTACAATCCAATCCCCCTATAATCCATCCTCCTACAATCCAATTATCCCTCTCCCTATAATCCATCCGCCCTACAACCCATCCTCCCTACAGCCCATCCTCTATAGTCCATCCCCCCTACAACCCACCCCTCCTACAATCCTGCCCCCTACAATTCAACCCCCTAAAATGCAGGCCCCTGGAATTCATCCTACTACAACCCAGCCCCCTTACAACCCAGTCGCCTACAATCCATTCCCTCTACAATCTCACCCCTCTATAATCTAGGACCCCTACAATCCATTTCCCTTATGACCCATTCCCCCTACAATCCATCCCCCTACAACCCATTCCTCTTACAATCTATTCCCCTATAATCCACTCCCCTACAATCTAGTTGGAGCCCTGATGGTGCTGTGGTTAAGAGCTCAGCTGCTAACCAAAAGGTCAGCAGTTCAAATCCAGCAGCTGCTCCTCAGAAAGCCTATAGGGCAGTTCTACTCTGTCCTATATGGTCCTCATGACTATAAGTCCGAAATGACTCGAAAGTAACGTGCTTTTACAATCCAAGCCCTCTATAATCCAGTCCCCCTACAATCCATATCTACCGTGCAGCCCATGAGTACCTCACCCCTCGTCACAACAGCTTCCTTGCTGACACCTGCTGGAATGAACAGCAACCCTCTGCTCCTTGGACAAATATACCCCCTCCTCTCTTTCCCCCTTTGAGGGCAGTTATAGGCAAGCACTTAAAATACTGTGATCACTTACAGTAGATTAGAATTTTTTATTGGTGCCGTGTTGCCATAACAACTTGAAGACAGCAGATGACTTAAGCTAAGCTTGCAAAGCAAAAGGCTGCTCATCTGGCAGTTAAAATGAATACAGTTCATTTCACAAGTTTCCCATATGGACTCTTAGTGTATGGTAATGAGGAGACCATATGGTGAAAGAAAACGCACTGAGAACAATTGGGCTCCACTGGCTGAGTGGGAAGTTGGGATAGAAAACTCGGGTGAGAGATTCTGGTGTGCTCTCTGGGTTCAAGGTTTGGCTGAGGCTTGTTTGGGATGGTTGCTTTCCATAGGGGGTTCGCATTTCTTAATCTGTTCCTTAATATGTTGACTGTGAGAAATGACAAACATCTTGCAAATTTTGCAATATCATTCATCAGAAACTGTCAGCAGTGTTTGCAAATCTGACTTGCAAGATCTTCTCAATGTGTTATTCTTAAAAGGCAACAGTACTAAGTTTTTAGACAAAGTGCAGGAAAATTTAAGCACTTCTGACAAGCAGAAACATTAACAGCAATCATTTTAAAAACACTTGCATCTTTTGCCTGCGTGTTTAGCTGTAAATAATGCTAGGATGTATAAAAGCTTTAAAGTAAAAATGTAATAAATACTTTTTATTTTGTTTCATAAAGGATCAGAAATGCTCTGAGCATGTATATGCATTATCTATACAGGCAAAGGTATAGAGACTAGAGACGGCTGGTGCCCATTCTCGTTACTACTAACCAGATTGGAAACCTGGGAGGACAGCTTGAAAAAGGCTCTGAAGTCAACTCTGTACAATACATGCTTCATAAAAGATGAATATAAATGCATTAGTTAGACACGGTAAGCTAAATTAGAAGGTCAGGCAGGGCTGGGAGGGTTGAAAAATCACACAACCAATGAGTGTAATTACTCTTTTTTAAGTCTATTAAGTGGTGTTGTTCTATCAAGGCTCGGGGGTATAGGACATGAAGAACAAGATAAAGTAATGTGTATTTATTACTCCCACTGGATCAATTTACTAGATATTTTCAGCTCCATAAAGCAAAATACACAAATGCAGCTTTTGTTACTTTTCTCAAACTGCTTTATTTTCTCTAAAAGAGGGACTGGTTTTGGAGAAAAATATTTGCCCTGTGGAGGTCCCCAGGCCAGTCGCTCTCAGGGGGAATTGGGAGAAAGCTGGTGAGCATTAGGATGGCAGCTAGGTGTGTGTGAAGGAGAGAGAAGCTAAACCCCTCAAGGCAGAATTACATGGGTTTCCAGATCTGAAGGCGATGTGGGAACTCAACGTAGCGAGAAGAAGAAGTTTTCAAGTCAGAAGACCTCAGTTTGAATCTTGGTTTTCCCGCTCACTAGTTGTGAAGTCTGGGCAAGTCATTAGACCTGTCACGACTCTGATGCCTCGTCTGTGAAGTGGTGAGTACCCACCGTGCAGGGATTTATCAGCCACCCATCCCTGAAGTCTTGCTGTCTTCCAGGAATACACATTTATGTAAATTATCTCACTAATTCCTAACAGCAATGCTGTAGGGTAGCTGTTTTACAAAGGAGAAAGTGTACCAACAGTCTGCGCTCGTCTATGAAGCCCTGGTGGCACAGTAGTTAAGAGCTCGGCTGTTAACCAAAAGACTGGCAGTTTGAATCCACCAGTCACTCCTTGGAAACCCTATGGGGCAGTTGTACTCTGTAACACATGGGGTTGCCATGAGTCAGAATTGACTCTCCAGCAATGAGTTTAGTTCTTCATCTTTTGGACCAAGGTGTCAAGCTGGTTTTTGAAATTCACGTCTGTCTGACTCAAGAGCCCAGTCTCTTGGCCTCTATGCTCCTCAAGAACTTTGGTAAAAAGTAGAAATAACCCAAGTGTCCATCAACAGATAGATAAACAAAATGTGGCATATCCATATGATGGACTACTATTCAGCCATAAAGAGTAAGTCCTGACCCGTGCTACAACATGGATAAACCTTGAAGACATTATGCTGAGTGAAATAAGTCAGTCACAATGGACAAATATTGCATGATTTCATTTATACAGAACACCTGGGATAGGCAAATGTATATAGACCAAAGTTTATTAGTAGTTACAGGGAATGAGGAGATGAGAAAATGAGGAGTTATTGCTGAACGGCTACAGAGTGTCTGTTGGGGGTGACAAAAATCAAGTGGAAGTGGGTTGTGGTGATGGCTGCACATGGTGAATGTAATTAATGTCACTGAACTGTACCCTTTAAAATGGTTAAAATGTCAAATGTTTTGTTATATAAAGATTACCACAGTAAAATTTAAAAAAATATATAAAAATAGAAAGTCTTTGTAATGCACTGCCGGGTACCCAGTGGGCATTGAAGTAAATGTTATCTCACTTCTTTGGATTCACAGCTAACACAGAGAATGCCGGCTAAGCCCAGGGTCTGCCTTCACTGCCTATTGAGCTAATGCTGTCTGACCACTTGTGAAGACAACTAACAAATTGAAAGGGGACAGAGACTCCCTCGGCTTCAGAACAGAAAGGCTCCTTGCCAGAATGTTTGTAGACTGCATCATGTAAGTCAGCAGCTAAGTTTCTGACTGACCAGGTCCCCCTCCTAAACATCTATGTTATAAGAGAAGTTACGCTTCACCCCAAAGCTGGTCACGTGTTCCGCTCTTTCCTGCCAGGATCCTGAGGGGAAGGTGAGTCTTTATAAAACAGAACAGAATGCTGGGATTTTAAAACCTTGCCCTGCCCTTCTTCATGTGCATATAAAAAAGGGGGAAAAAATTGGGATTGGCATAATCGTAGCATTTCAAGTTTGTGGGTATAGCAATTATCCCTGATGGTGACTTTCGGGACAAGATGATTTTAAGAGAAGGATCCCGCCTCTGCCTGCTTTCTCAGTTGGTAAATAAGAACAATGTCTGCTTTCCCAGCATATGTCACAAGAGGGGAGCTAGTCAAACAAAGCATGGACAAGTTCTTTAAAAAAGCACAACGCAGTATACAAAGGCATATTATTACACAAAGCTGTCTGCTTGGTCATTGGAGCAGTTTCATCTGACAGAATATGTGGGTGGCTGTATGAATCTAGTTTTGTCTGTTCACAAACACATGGGTTTAATAAAGTGGAGTTTGTTTTTTAAGGTGTGTGGTCTGTGGCTCACTGAAACACTCCTGTTTGACAAACACTGACCATGATTCCAAGAAAGGCGGAGCCCGTTTTCATCCCCCTAACAATTGAGAGCACGAGTATAAATCTTCCAAGTCCACAGGAATACCTTGTGCTTGCTCCATCCGCTACTTCCTGACCATGACCTTGAACTCTCGCTCCACCTTAACGTTCAGAGCCAAGAGGACAGCCACTCTGATCTGAGTCACATTAGAGCTTCCTGGGGTGGGCTCCCGCCAAAGTCTTTGCACGGTCAAGTGACTTGATGCCAGCTACGGAGTGTTTCCTTAGCACACAAATCCATTGTGTCCTTGATTACTCTTCCCAAACCCAGGAAAGGGGGCTGGGAATTTCACCAACAGGCCACCAGGGACAAAGTGACACATGTATTTGCTATTTGTCCAACATTTCTGACCATGACATACAACCTTAAAAATGTTTTTAAAAGTAAATACACAGCACTGAACCTTACATTCCTATTTCTTTCCTTCCTTTATGAATAATAAAAGTACTGCCTGGCTTCTTTAGATCTCAGCCATGAAACCACATTGCTCTTCTGTTTTTCAATAAATATTTACAGATGGCAGCTACGGGCCAAATATTATGACAAGGGCACCCAAGGGATTACCTCTTTTTATCCTTACATGATCCCTATGAGGTAGGCACTATATTATACCCATTTTATAGATGAAGAAACTGAGGCACAGAAGATAAACCACACACTCAACCACATACCAGAGTTAAGATTTTCTCCTCTGCAGGGACTGGATGGAGGAGCTGTTGGAAGCAAGGGTCCCACTTTCACTCAACTGGAAAATAATCATAGCTACATTTTGTGGAGTACTAAATAACTGATAAAAATAACAACCTGACAAGGTAAGAATGATCACATCCCCAACTGACAGATAAGAAAATTGAGGCACAGAGAGAAAGAACTTTGACCCAGGTTGCATAGCTCTGAGTTCCACCCTGTCCAATCTGACTCTCCAGCCTGTGCCCTCAGTCCCACCAGCAGACTCTAGAGGCATCAAATGCTAAATGTAAAGTGAAGATAGTGTCAAAATAGAAACAATGGGAAGAATCTGCCATTAAACCTCTGCCTTCATTCTACCATTAAGACACCTAAGGCGCCCATCACTGGGTAGACACAAAATCATTGTGCTATAAAATAAATGATTTCACTTAGGAAATCTGCAGGAGCTAGATTCTTAGTGACTAACTGACGAGTTCTAACTAACTAACCAGTTGTCATCCAGCTGACTCTGACTCATGGTGATACCATGGGTGTCAGAGTAGAACTGTGCTCCATAGGGTTTTCAATGGCTGATTTTTTGGAAGTAGATCACCAGGCCTCTTTTCCAAGGTGTCTCTGGGCAGACTCGAACCTCCAACCTTTTGGTTGGCAGCTGGGCACATTAATCATTTGCACCTCCCGGGGACTTTAGGTTCTTACTAAACTCATTGCCATTGAGTCGATTCCTACTCATAGTGACCTTAAAGGGCAGAGTAGAACTGCCCCATAGGGTTTCCAAGGCTGTAAACTTTATGGAAGCAGACTGCCACATCTTTCTCCCAAAGAGTGGCTGGTGGGGTCGAATATCCAACCTTCTGGTTAGCAGCCAAGTGCTAACCATTGCACAACCAGGGCTCCTCAGTTTCTTACTAGACAGAGATAAAGGTAAATCCCTCAACAGCATGGATATGCTATGAAAGGAGACTGTCATTCATTACATAATTAGCTTATTTAATTGCTCACCAAAAATAAGTCAGGGTGGAAGGGGAAGAAGGGCCTGTAAGATGGAGGCCCTTTCAAAGACAAGGACGTGAATGCACTGAGATATGGTATGATTTCTTCCTCAGGTGAAATGCTTTCAAGTAGTTTTTACCAAGGTAAACTGCACTCAGTCGAAGTGAGGCTGTTCTGAGAAGCAGAAGGATGAGACCAAAGGCTGGGCAGTCCTTCCCTAGGTCAAGGTAGAGGACAGATGCCTTTGCTGGTCACTGTCCTTCCTCTCCTCAGGCATGTAGCAACCCCTCATTCCCCCCACTTCTTTCTGGACAAGGACAGGGTCTGTTCTGACAGGTGGCTCTGCCTACAAGTGCAGCAGGCACACAGGTAGAATTTGATGACCCACTGATCCTCTGAGGAGTTTCACTGGGCTAGGAAGGATGTCAACTCCATTTTTAAAAGTGTTTCAGGAGGATAAAGAGACCTAGAAATGACATGTCTCTAGACTGCTGTGGCAGGAAAAAGGTCCTCTCAAATCCTCATTTAATTTATAATAGTTTCCCCTGTGCAGTAAATGAAATTTCACTTTGCTGTCAGCGAATGGTAGTTCTCTCTTAACTTGCCTCGGTGTTCTCAACTAACTCTGCACTTTGAACTTCTTTAGCGTTTAACTGCGCTCTCCTTGGAGGCCTTGCAGAGTTTTGGTTGCACTTTTGTTAAATGTGCCTATTATTTTCTATTACGATTAGTTGTGTATGATGATCACTCCGACACAAGGCCCAAGCTCCTCTGGTACAGAGATGGCAATATTCCCAACTTGACAGAAGGTACAGAATAGAAGTCAATAAAAGTTAACTTCCTTCTTTCTGCATTGGCAATTAACAGAATATTGCTGCATGATACACACACACACACGTACATATATACACTATACTCTGTCTTGAATTTTTGTTTAATTTTGCACCTATTTGTACCTTATTTCCCAACTAGATGGATTATATCTGGAGGAAAGCGGTTCTGTCTTATTTTCCTAGTTGTGAGATCTACCAATATGTTTTCTTTTGAGCTCTGGCTTTCTCCCATTGCCAGGGATAAGGATGGATCTTCATGTAGGTAGAAGTATGATGTTCTTCTGTCTTCTTATAAATTGGTGTGATGTAGTAATTGGAGCCCTGGTGGCAAAGTGGTTAAGAGCTCAGCTGCTAACCAAAAAGTCGACAGTTCACATCCACCAGCCGCTCCTTGGAAACCCCACAGGGCAGTTCTTAACGCATAAATGTTTGCCCCTTTCATTACTGCTTACCTTATAGCACCAAACGAAGCACGAAAATATGAGTTGCTTATCTATTTACCTGATAGGGTTTCTGCAATCACCCAAGCCCAAGATTCCAGAGACAATAATCGAAATAGAAAGTATTCTGACCTTTGGCAAACGCTCAGGGTCGCCAGGGTGCCGGGGAATGACCTTCTGTAACCTCTGGAAACCATAGTCAATGGTGGGTTCATTGAGCGCTGCAATGAAAAAGTCACACAATTAGGGCATTTTTAGGAAACAATGCAGAACGTGATTTGCCACAACGATGGTGTAGAAATAACTGAAGACATCTAAATTTTAATTAATACTTTTCAGTTAGATCTTAAAATGCCCCCACAAATGATCCCTTTACTGAACACTTTCACCACCTACTTCTGCCATTTACCAAGGTGGGGTGGTACTTGCCCCAAAGAACATCAGTAGCAGGTCTTGAACTCAGCTCTTCTCACCAAATCCTGTAGTCCTTATACTATTATAAGTATAAAGTAAAATGGAATTTGATGGGAAGACTTAGGATTCCCTTTAATCAGAACCTCAAGTCAACATGCTCAAGGGCTTGCCCAGGGTATCTACACATTGTAAATGGCAGGAGAATTCAAAGTTCTTATTTAACTGCAAAATCTCTAGCAGAACTCATCTGATACAATATTACAATGCTTTCTGTGGCAATGAAACCTGCGAAAGTATGGTGAGGGTAGAGGAGTGCTGGCAGGAGTTGGTCTTCTAGCAGGGAAAGCCTATTCCACGCTTGACAGTCTGCAAAGAGCTACGCGTTGAAAACATCCTTGATGCAAAACCCTCACAACCAAAATGACTGATTCACCACCATTAATATTATTTCAAGAAAAAGACCTACCTCTGCAGAGTACTAACTTAGAGAAGCTGCGTTTCCAAAAGTATTTCTTTAAAGGTCTAAAAGAAGAGCAAATCTGCAATATTTGGAGACAGTGGGGGCTTTGCTGTGCCCTTATCAACTGCACCTCCTTCAAAGCATCCTTAAATTAAACACAATAGAAAGTGGACTCTGGTCTATTATTTTCGAATTTCCTCTCTGGGACGTGAAATGTCTCGCCTGAGTAGAAGAGCAGGACGCTCCATCCTCTGCCCTTATTCCCCATATCCTCTAAGTGGTGGGTGGGTGTTTTTCTTTTTCTTTTTTAGTGTAACCAAAGTAATCAGCCACATATTATCACCCATACTGAATAAAAAGACAGTCTTTGTAATTCCGACATTTATCTATACATTAGAAAACAAGCGGCCACACGCTTTACTTAAAACGCATTTTCCATTAACCTAAATTTTAAAAGTAAGATTCATACTACTACTAACTTTAAAAAACTATATTAAATTCAAATAGGTCCCAAGGCTAATGGAAGCAATTTGTATACCAACCCAAACTGACTGGCCCACTTTTCAAAATACAGGTATGATAATCTTGTGGTTTTAAAAGGACATTTAAATTGAAAGTCTGTGAATTTAGTACATAATTATACCAATAGAACCCTTTAACTTGTCAACTTATAAATCTAAAAGGCTATCAATCATTTCTAAAGAGGAAATAAACCTTAAAATTCCTTGATTGACAGTGCTTACTTTTTAAGTAAGAAAAAAAATAAAAAGGAAGAAGAACAAGGGAAAAAAAAAATAAGGCTGTGTAAAGTGGCCAGAAATCCATTTACAAAAGTACATTGTTTTACATAATAACACCTCCAAAAGACACATAAATCAGAGTAAGTACTTTTTCCTCACTTGTATATTTTAAGTTGGACTGAACTTCAGGTAACTTTATATTAAAAAGATTTTTCCCCAAATGCAATGCTTATTGAAGTTCTTAATAGAGTAGCATTTTCATTTAAGATAATGTAATCATTTTTGCAAGTATGAGATTTAGTCATCCCCCCCACAAACAGTAAACTTTCAACCTGTCTCTTGTGGAAATTAACTAAAATCACCCCCAGGTGTACTGAATCTATCTATACTAGTATCTGAGTTAAAGCACAATATTATTATTCCTCCCACTTTATGAATTACTTTCTAAACCCTTGAGAAGAATTCTTCTTTTCAAATCACACTTGTAGAGAAAAAGCCATAGAACTCTTTATGCAGGGAAGCTGTTACTCGTAAAAGCCACGGTATTTAATCAGGAAATGCATGAGAGCGATGAGAACGAGCACCCAGCGTTAAGTGATTTATCACAGCCCCCCCACTCAGAATGCTCATTGCCAACAAAAACGTGTAACTAGGAGTAAGAGCTTTAGACAATTAAGTGCATCATTCTTAATATCTGAAGACATAATTCAGCATCCTGGAAATTCTAATTCTTGGTTTTATTTTACAGTTTAAGTCACCAATAAAATCTGGGTGGTTGGTCCACCCCTTCAGTTGTTTACATAATAAATTCCTACTGTACCAAGAAATCTGTGGCTGTTAATTGAATGATTGTCTGATGTATTGGGGAGGTAGGACGTGTTTCTCTGCCTATACCGCCAACTTAAAGCAGAATAACCGACACTTAATATAAGCAATTAAAAGAACCAATTCAAATATCATATGGAACTCAGAGCTGGGAAGTCTAAAGAGCCTTCACGGAGAAGTCATTCCACTGTTACAAGGAGTAATTGAATTATACATATTAACCTCATTATTAAAAGGAAAATAAGCATCTACTCTAGGGTAGTACACTACATGAGAAAGGAAATATTTCAGATAGTGAGACAAAGGTTTTTAATCTATTTCCCATGCCTTTATGATTTGCTCTATGCTTATATCTTTAAATATGTTAACATGCCCTCAATTTAGGCACTGAAAGTTACCATGGAATTGTCCACTGTGGAAGACAAAGGTAACAGTAAAGATATACAAGGCAAAGTCCACTGTCTTAAATTCAAAGGAGCCTGATGAGTTCTCTGATTGCATTGATGAGAGAAAAAAGTTAAGCCAACTTCTGAGTGTGAGGAGTCGTCTTTTAAAGATTGTGATTTAAAAATTAAAAAAAAAAAAGTCCAAACCCCCTGAAAACAGCTTACGTGGCGGGGGTGGGGGGATTTAAATTAATGCCCACTCATGAAATGGAATATGATGCAGTCCTCAAAAGTAATGCTATGAGAAAAAAAAAATGTACATGCAATGCATTGCTAGGTGAACAAGCAAATTACAGAAGCATATGTACAATATTTTTGTTTTCTTTAATAAAATCCTCACAACTGGACCAATAAGCAACAACATGATAAAGGGAGAAAAGATTGAAGTTGTCAGGGATTTCATTTTACTTGGATCAACGCCCATGGAAGCAGCAGTCAAGAAATGAAATGACGTACTACTGCATTGGGCAAATCTGCTATAAAAGACCTCTTTAAAGTGTTAAAAAGCAAAGAGGTCACTTTGAGGACTAAGGTGCACCTGACCCAAGCCATGATATTTTCATTCACCTCATATGGATGTGAAAGCTGGACAATGAATAAGGAAGACTGAAGAAGAATTGACGCATTTGAATTATGGTGTTGGTGAAGAATACTGAATATATCATGGACTGCCAGCAGAACAAAAAACTACCTTGGAAGAAATACAATCAGAATGGTCCTTAGAAGTGAGGATGGCGAGACTTTGTCTCAGGTACTTTGGACATGTTAGCTGCAGGGACCAGTCCCTGGAGAAGGACATCATGCTGGGTAAAGTAGAAGGTCAGTGAAAAAGAGGAAGACCCTGGACGAGATGGATTGACACAGTGGCTGCAACAATGAGCTCAAACATAGTAACGATTGTGAGGATGGCACAGGACCGGGCAGTGTTTCATTCTGTTATACACAGGGTCGCTATGAGTTGGAACCGACTCAATGACACCTAAAAACATCAGTGTGTACAATATGACTACATTTGCTTTCTTAATGAACATCATAGAATAAAGGAAATATACCTGTGCATAAATTGCCTAACAGTAGTTATTTCTAAGTAGTGGGTCCTAAAGTGTTCTTCTTCCTCGTCTTTATGCTGTACAATCTCCAAATTTTCCACAATGAACACATATTACTTTTATAATCAGAGAAAAAGGTTAAGAACAAGAGATTGTTGCTGAGATGGAATTTGACCTGCTTGTATAAAGTAACGACATAAGAAACTATGTCTTAAAAGGGGTCTGTATACCCTTTAATAACCTTGCATAGGTTATTAGAGACCATAAGAAAAATAAGTAGTATACTTTCGGCCAGTTGTATAAATATATGACTATTCATAAACTCTCTGAAAATCAACAGAGAGGGTAACTGGGAGGAACCATAAAGAATGGTATATTTATTTCATCAGTGGGGGTAGTTGTACCTTAGGGACATACATCTACTCTGCAAGAATGTAATATAAAATTAATCCTTACAACAAAGTGACCTCATTGTACTCAAGCACAGAGCTGAGGGGCGCCGGTAGAAATGCGACTGACTAATCAGGTTTTTTTCTCCTAAAACTTAGGATGATCAAAAAAAAAAAAAAAAGCCAGATCCACTGCAGAGTTGATTCTGACTCATAGAGACCCTGTAAGACAGGACAGAACTGCCCCATAGGGTTTCCAAGGCTGTAAATCTTTACGGAAGCAGTCTGTCACATCTTTCTCCTGTGGAGCAGCTGGTGGGTTCGAACTGCTGACCTTTTCATTAGCAGCCGAGAGCTTTAACCATTGTGCCACCAGGACACCTGAGAAGCTGGTAGAGACAAGGGGAAAAGAAACTTAACTGGGTATAATTAACCACAAATAGAGACGCATGAGCATCTTAGCTTGAAAAAAGAAAAACCCATGAAGCTGTGAGCTCCAAAACGAAGGGGAAGATGTCGCAGCTCGTATGTCCTTCCTTCTAATCACCTAGTCTCCACGCTCTGGAAAGGGTTTGAGAGGGTGTCATCCCAAACCAGTTAGGGAAGGTAACAGAATAAGGGAGGCTCACAGGTTTAGAAAAATTCATAATCTCAAGTAAGAAAAGGCTCTATTTTTAAATCATCAGAATGTAATGGGACCAATGCATGCATTTTAAAAGTTTTATAAGATAGTAAATCATCCATTTATTCAATAACCATTTTTAGTGCCTACCATTTGTTCAGAGGACATTTGTGAGAATTAGCTGCTTTATGTCATAACACCATAGGTCTTTAAAAGCAAACTTTCTGCAAAGTATGTACAATCCAGTCCAGAAGGACAAACGAAGTACTTTGATGGTCAAGCTGGAAAGCAGCTCAGGCTCTCACGGTCAGGCTTCCCTCCTGCTTAGGAACCCAGTTTCTTGCCTCCTAATAGTCAGCCAGTGGCCCTCTGCTCCTGTTTCCAATGAAGTCTTCCCTACGGCCACACTCCACTACCCTGACACATGGATGTAAGAAGAGATCAGGATGTCGTGGAGCCACAAACATTTGAATTCAAGATGTCACCCACTGACCCCTTCCAATTCAGAGACAGATACTTACTTACTAAATTAGCTTAATAGGACCTTAGGGAGCTGTGTACAATATATCAGAATAAGTTGGAAATGTTCCTGTAAACACATGAAAAGCAAAATCAAATGTTCCTCAACAGGAGAGCAAGCTTACAGAGCAGATGTATCAGCTGAGATTTCAGATGGGTCCTCTCACCCACAGCAATGATATGATACTGGGGAATGGACATTGGTAGGAAGTTCGTGATGTATACATGGGGATGGCATTTCAGCTGCATCCAAAATACTACAGTAAAACCTGAGAAAGCCGGAACCTGTGCAAGGTGGAAATAAGTCAGAGAAGGAAAGCTCAAATATTTTCCACTAATAGAGAGTGACAGAAAAGTGTTAAGACTGTACCCTGTCAAAGGTGGAAAACTTGTGAGACCAGGAAAAACATGGCAGTTCCATCAAGTTCCGGCTCTCACAGGTTTCCCTGTACTTTTCAAAAGAAAAAGTTAATTCAATGGTTAATAGAAAAATTAAATCACTTCATCTGGCCTTGTGTTGGGACTGCTTATAAATGACTTTTAGTTCCTTCCCAATTTCAGACCCCCCAAAGGGAACCAGTAACTTTCTACGCAGAACCACTCTCTATTCAGCCTTTCCCTTCATAGGCTTCAACAAAGACAGGACAGCCCTAATTATACAAAGCTATTGGCTACAATATTCAAATGTTCCTGCAGCAGGAAATGTTATATGCAAAGAAAATTGAGAATAATAAGACTAGGTTTTATGCACTAACACTAATCACAGGATCACAATATCCAATTCAAAATATCTAGTAATGAGCAAATTCTAACCAAAACATACATGAGGATTTTAGCCTTTTCATGCTTTTAGTCTTTTTTGTAGTTCTTTTTTTTTTTTTTTTTAAAGAAATCCACTTCACAAACACATCAAATAAAGAGAATTCTCTTTAGGGGGATTTATTTGCAAATTAAAATCATGTAGCCAAGACGAAGACATTCTTGCTTCATGATGACAATTGATTTTTCCCTTTTCAGAGTTTCCTTTTTGAGAAACAGCTCCTCCGCCCTCTTTAACTTCTGGAATACTTATTCCTGGAAACAATGGAAATGAGAAGCTGGAGAGTTGTGTTCCCAAACATCAGGGGAAAAGCGCTTTGGGTGCCATTCCAACCTGAGTGTGCAGTTTCCCTGCCTTTACAGCTCAGCGACGCACTGCAGAGCTTTAACATATTTCTGGGGTTTTAATTTCCTTTTTTTAATGGTTGTGTGACATGATGTCATTTTGACTGGAAATAAAAAGCAATGCAGATATTAAGAAGGTAATATTTATATTCTATTGCCATTTAATGTCCAAACAAATATCTAGACTCTATGCCAAGTAATAAATAAAACCTCGTAGCAGAGGCAATGATAAAACTAGCGCCTGGGTCTCCAGGCTTCCCTGGTGACTACTCTGTATTTGAACTAAAGGAGTAACTGCAGAGCATTTCCCTTCCAGGCAGATCCATTCTGGGCATAAGAGTTATTACATATGTGTTAGGCAGAGCCTTTTTGTTCCCAAATGGCCCCATTTTTTCCCTCAGTCACTAAATTAACAACCAGAGGTAAACAATAAAACAGCAAGGTATCGTCACAAAACTATCTTTAAGACTGACTTTAAAATATATAAACCGAAAAATCGACCAGAAACTTAAACGAGAGCCAGAAGTATGGTGAATGAAGAGAGTGGCTGCATTTCCAGCCATTTGGATATTTCATTACCTGCCTCAGTGTTTAATGCGGAAGGGGTATTCTGGGTCACCTCTTCCGTGGAAAGGATATGCACCCTAAGAAACCTAAAACCAAATCTCCTGCAAGTGGAGCCCGGAGAGATGCTTTTACAGCATCAGGAGCCAGTGAGGCTTAGGGAAGCTTCTGGAGGAGGCTCATTGAAAGGCAGAAAGCTGTCACCAAACCAGAAGGGGCATCAGGATGAAGCCAACATGGGCAGCATGTGCCAATACAGGAGCCAAAGGAAAATGTCCCAACTGGCTCTGAACATGCCCTGACTTCTTATTTGTAGTCTTCAAACCTCTTGATATATGGCAACAACTTGGAGATTCAAAAATCAAGCAAAGGTAGTAACATCTCTCTCTACCAAAATCACAATCAAAGGAGAAAGTTGGCTTGTGTTGCTGAGTCCTCTTTATAGAGAGTGGGGCCGGGAATGCTGGCAGGAGAGCGTGCAATCAAAGACAAGAGAGAGAAGCAGCAGCAAAGTGGAGGAGAGCCAGGATGATGAAACGCAGGGGGCTCCTGGAGAAAGAGGGTGAGATGGAAAACCCTGAGGACTGTAGCTTGGAATGCACAGAACTGGTGTGTATCTGGAAATTAATAAGGCTTCAAGAAGCATGGACAATCAAGAAGAGGAAGAAAGAACTAGGAGTGATTTGCTTTTGTTTTTTCAAAATGGAAATAGCTTTACTGTTTTTCTAAATCTAAAAGTAATTCCTTCTTATTATATAAAAAAATACAAAAGAAACACGAAAAAGGGGGAACAGACCATATATAAGCACTATTTACATTTTAGTATGTATGCTTTCGGGCATTTTTACTACATTGGTTTATGTAAACATAGATTGTATACACATTTATACCCACCCATTCTTTTTAATGGTTGCCGAGTATTACATTATATGGATGGGCCATGATTTACATAACAAATCCCCTATTAATGGGGATGTGGATTTTTTTCCCCAAAATTTTCAAAAATCTAAGAAGTGCTATAACGAACAACACTCAGGATAAATCTTACATTACAGAATATGCACTCTTTAAGTCTTTTGATACTGTCTTTCAGAAAGTTTATACCAATCCACACTTTGGCAGATTACTTTTAAAGGCATTTGCTAAAGAAAACTAATTTTTAATATTTCACATCTTGAATTCAATTATTCTGTAAGTTATAAGAACTCTTGAAGTGTTTTAATAGATTAACGATCACAATGACTACTTGTCAGGGTGTCATTTTAAACAAACCTTGAGGTTATATAAGACCCTTTCTCTAGTAATATCAAAATGCTTATAGACATTATCTAATTGATTCCTACATGTGCCCTGGGCATAAATGTCAAAGATTATTACTCCCAATTCACAGGTGGGAAACTGAGGCATAGACACAGCTGGCAGTGTACCTAAGGCCACACACCAGAATCATAATTAAAACTGAAGTCTCATTTTTTTTTTTTTTTTGAAGTGTTTTGCTTACTCTTCCAAGATGGCTGTTTTACTTTAACATTGATGATTCTCAATTTACAGCATATTGACAAGCCTGCTACCAAATCAAATACACTGCTCCTATTTCACTAAATATCTAGGAAACAGAAATCAACACCAGGAGGAATCTTGGTGCCCAGACTCTTGACTTCATACAGGTGAATGGGCCATCCAGACCGTTTCATTGCCTAATTTCTTTACTTAAAGCTCACCATGTCAATAAACATACACCTTTTGGGGAGGCCACTCTGATATTTTAAAATTACCCCACAAAATGGTGGAGAAATTGTGCTTTCCGTCCCATCCAGCTCTCTGTATAGGTTGAAGCTGGGCTCTCAGAGTTGATTCCTATTATAGGAAAAGGGGACCCACAATGCTATTCAGGTACATAAATCAAGTTTTCATGCCACGACTGGTTGGTATTTTCTAGAAGTGTTTAGGTGAGAAGTTATTAGCAGAAGTGGAACATTTTCATGAACAGACCCCTTTGCTGCCCTGGAGAGTTATACTGCGTTGTTGTTAGGTGCTGTCGAGTTGGTTCTGACTCATAGCAATCCTATGTACAAAAGAACAAAACACTACCCGGTCCTGCACCACGCTCACAATCTTTGCTATGCTTGAGCCCATCGTTGCAGCCACTGTGTCAATCCATCTCGTTAAGAGTCTTCCTATCTTTCGTTGACCCTCTGTTTTACCAAGCATGATGTCCTTCTCCAGGAACTGGTCTTTCCTGATAACATGTCCAAGGTACATGAGATGAAGTCTCACCATCCTTGCTTCTAAGGAGGATTCTGGCGGTACTTCTTCCAAGAAAGATTTGTTTGTTCTTCTGGCAGTCCCTTTTCAATATTCTTCACCAACACCACAATTCAAATATGCTGATTCTTCTTTAGTTTTCCTTATTCATTACTCAGCTTTTGCTCAAAATGGCAGTTGAAAGTACCATAGCTTGGGTCAGGTGCACCTTAGTCCTCAAAGTGACATCTTTGCTTTTTAACACTTTAAAAAGGTCTTTAGCAGCAGACTTGCCCAGTGCAATACACCATTTGATTTCTTGACTGCTACTTCCATGGGCATTGATTGTGGATCCAAGTAAAATTAAATCCTTGACAACTGCAATCTTTTCTCCGTTTATCATGATGTTGCTTATCGGTCCAGTTGTGAGGATTTTTGTTTTCTTTATGTTGAGGTGTGATCCATACTGAAGGCTGTAGTCTTTGATCTTCATCAGTAAGTGCTTCAAGTCCTCTTCACTTTCAGCAAGCAATATCGAAGGTTGTTAATGAGTCTTCCTCCAATCCTGATGCTACCTAGTTCTTCATATAGCCTAGCTTTGCAAATTATGTGCTCAGTGTACAGACTGAGTAAGTATGGTGAAAGAATATAACCCTGATGCACAGCTTTCCTGATTTTAAACCACGCAGTATCCCCTTGTTCTGTTCAAACGACTGCCTCTTGATCTGTGTACTGGTTCTTCATGAGCACAATTAAGTGTTCTGGAATTCCCATTTTTCACAATGTTATCCATAATTTGTTATGATCCCACAGTCAAATGCCTTTGCATAATCAGTAAAACACAAGTAAACATCTTTCTGGTATTCTCTGATTTCAGTCAGGATCCATCTGACATCAGCAATGATATCCCTGGTTCCACCTCCTCTTCTGAATCCAGCTTGAATTCCTAGCAGCTCCCTGTTGATGTACTGCTGCAACCACCCTGTAATTATCTTCAGCAAAATTTTACTTGTGTTTGACAGAGTTAAATTCCGTCTAAAATGGAAATAGGTGAACTTACAATAATTAGGAAGAACAGTAATGCTCAATTTAATGAAGCTGATGAGAAACGTTGCCCCTGATATTGTGTATCATGTACTCTGAACAGCTTGGCCGTGTAGGAGCCTTATTTTAGATTTCCAAATATGACCCCAGTTTAAAACTAATATTACATCCCTCAAGCAAACAGATTCTTGAAGATCGTCACAATTTTGTTTTTCGCTTTTCAATCTTTTTCATCTTGGATTTTTCTTTATTTGGCCATTTATGATTAGGTCTCCGAGCCAGATTTGCTCATTTGAACGAGAAGGATGATGTTCGCTGTGTAACAGATGATGGCGTTTAAGTATTGAAGGCCAACACACTCTGTCTTTCTTTCCTAACGTTTAAGGATAAATCCATAATTCTCTTCCCCAATGGCGTATCTTCTGATATAACAAGAGTAATATTGCTTCTATAATTGTTCTTTAGATCTCTTCCCAAAGAGTTTTGACAATAACTGTTATCAAGGGGGGAAAATCAGCCAGCCTGTCTGATAAACATGTTTTCCTACGTTTCCACCCCTGCGAGTGCTGTGACATCGTACTTTTATCATCCAGTGTGTGTTCAGAATGAGCTTAGAACAGCAATTGCCGGGAATAGGCAGGCGATAAACCGCATTGATTTAACACATCTTGTTTTCAATCATGCTTGGATTTTCTGAGCACGCATTTTTCCTGTACTCCGGCTTGTAGCTTTTATCTGACGAGCTGATCCCTTTTCACGAGAAAATGAAAAGGTCGCACAATAAGACACGGTTTACTGGAACTTGAACACGCACCAGGGAAAGTATTTTAGATAAATACTGTCAGACATAGTGGAGCTGGATTTCAACAACACAATTGCTAAACAGCAATACTTATTACTCGCCTAGAACAAGCCTGCCAGCAACTTAGGGCTCTCAGCAGGGGACAGCACCGAGTTTGTCTCCAAAGCTAAGAAACTCTTCTCTGAGCCTCGAGCTAACCAAGCACAAAGAGTTTTAGGCCCAGGTCTGATTTGAGATTGCTAATATCATGGTTTTATGAGACAGCTCAAAAAAAACTACTCCCACTGTTTGCAGAATCGTTCCCTCTACACCAGTGGACAGGCCGCAGAAGAGTTAGATAAGGAAGTTGCGGTAGTGCTCCACAAAGAATCACTGGGGAAAAAAAAAACCCCAAGAAAAGTGGAATAAAAGTGACTCCAGAGCACTCATTAATTCCACTAATAAGACAGGAAAGTACCTATAACTGGGAGATATTAGGGGATTAAGTGATTATTTGGTAACATTTTAATGCAGCCAGAAAGAGCGTAAATTTATGCTAGGTAGAGTCCTACAATGGCCTTGCAGATAAGCGCAAAAGTTTTTATCATCATAAATTTCAGACAAAATGGCATCCTGAATAAAATAAATAAAGTGAGACTTCATCAGTATTGACTCAACCTAAATGATTATTCTTACTGATCATCATTACTCTAGATACGTCTGAGACTCAGCCAGAAAGTCTCCTCTACCTGAACATTAGGGTTCAGAATCCCTTCCTTTTAACCTTAACCAACCAGCCCATTGCCTTTGAGTCGCTTTCCGGCTCATAGCGACCCTGTAGGACAGAGTAGAACTGTCCCATAGGGTTTCCAAGGCTGTCATCTTTATGGAAGCAGACTGCCATATCTTTTTCCTGCAGAGCGGCTAGTGGGTTCCAACCACTGACCTTTCAGTTAGCAGCTGAATGCTTAACCACTGTGCCATCAGGGTTCCTTTCAGCCTTAACACTCACTCTGAGTACACTTTTATTACTGTCTACCCCAGAGGTCTCAAGCTTTCTCAGTTCATGGTATCTTGGATGTCTCAACAATCTTTTCATAGCACCCCTAAGCCAAAAGAAATGCCCAACAATTCTATTTATTAACTACTTAGATCCAAACAACTTTATGGTCCAAATAGTTAAGTGCTCAGCTGCTAACCAAAAGGTTCAATGTTTTATTCTACCCAGAGGTGCCTTGGAAGAAAGGCTTGGCAATCTCCTTCTGTAAAAGCAGCCATTAAAAACCCTGTGGAACACAGTTCTACTATGACACACATGGAATCACCATGAGTCTGAGTCGACTTGATGGAACTGTAATTTAGTAGCCATTTGAAAAAGCAAATCAAATAAATTGAAAAAATATGTAACATTTGTAGTTCATTCTAAAGTAATCACAATTAGTGACTTATGGTATGTATGCCTGTTGGACACTGCATAACTTCTCGAGTCTTGGAATCTAATTGTGTACTGCCACCTTCATTTCCTATTCCACATTCATTTTCATATGGCATTTCCTTTGTACCACCAAACCCGTCGCCATCAAGTCGATTCCAACTCATAGTGAACTTATAGCACAGTAACTGCCAAAAATTCAGATTTGCAAAGATACGACATCCTCAAAAGGAATGCAGTGTGATCTAAATTTGAACCACCAACTACCTCAAGCTGGTAGTTCACATGGTATCTGACAGTTTCCCTTTAGTTTAAAATATACCAAGGAGCTCTGGCGGTACAGTGGTTAAGTTCTTTGCTGCTAGCCAAGAAGGTCGGTGGTTCAAACTCACCAGCTGCTCTGTGGGAGAAAGATGTGGCAGTCTGCTTCCATAAAGATTACAGCCTTGGAAACTCTATGGGGCAGTTCTACTCTGTCCCTATAGGGTAGGTATGAGTTTGAATTGACTCGATGGCAATGGGTTTGGTTTTTGTTTTTTTTTAAATATACCACAACACTCTATGAGTTTGCTGGGGCACCTTGGTGCATAAGTTTGAAAAATGTGGATCTACTCAGAAGCAACAGAATGAATTAAAAGCTAAGGGCTAAAAGGATCTGTTGCATTCATTGTTGTGTGTCCTTTCTAATAACAACAGTGATGATGACGATAGCAACAGCACCAACAGTTAATACTTCCTAAGTACTTAATACATGTCAAGCATTATTCCAAGCACTTACACGCATTAACCTATCTAACCTTCACAACAACCCTATAAAATAGGAACTATTATTATTCCCATTATATAGAGAAGGAAACTGAGGCTTGGAAGGGTTAAGTATCTTTAGTTCACATAACTAATAAGTGAAAGATCTGGGATTCACACCCAGGCAGTCTGCTTCCAGGGCCTTGATCTTAACCACTTGGCTCAGACAGCCATGTCAGGACAACCAACAGGCCTGCAGAACAAGTCTCTAATAATCTAGGTCTCCATGACTTTTCTAATTCTTTTTTTTTTTGTTCCCCATATACCCTTTTATCTACAATTTCTTCTAGTCTTTTCTTCATCTCAATATATGCCTCATGAAAACCTTTGTCACCTACACCAGATCTCATTTGACTTCCATTTCTCTAACAACACACTCTTCTTCCCTTTGTTCCAACCCTTTTGGAGTAAGACACAGCTAGATTTGCATCCAAGCTACATCACTGACCAACTACATGCCTTTTGGAAAAGTCACTTACATTCTTCATGACTTCCTTATCTGTAAAATGAATATTTGATATGATACTATTTCTAAAGGGCTTAGCACATAATAAATACTCAACGGGTAGTTTTCATTACTATTAATAGAATATCCACCATGTGCTAGAAATAGGGCAGATGTGGGGAATACAGGATTAATTAGACATATTCTCATATTACCCAATCTCAAGAAACTTCAAAGTCTAGGGGGACAGAAAGATACAAGCAGAATTCTAAAACAATGTGATAAATACGACAGTATGAGGAACCAGCAGTATATGAAAACATCAGGCATGCTTCCTTTGTCCTTAGAGCTCAGCCCATCCTCTCTCATCTACATTAATTTGAAAATACAGTTCAAAGAATTTCCCCATCTCTGATTCTCAAATATTACCCTGAAATATAGCTCTGTAGGACGTGACTACTTTAAAACAATATACGTTCTGTGACCAAAAGGCAACAAAAATGGGTAAGAGACTCCTAATTAATATGAGATTCTCTTCCAGACTTGGCATGTTTTACATTGCATAATTAATTAAATAACATTGGGTACTTGCAAAATGCAAAACCCCATGCTTAAGAAGATGAAAAGAAAGAAAGGTATGACACAAGGTCCCGTTTCCTGTGTGTTGGTCTTATGTCTCCAGTGGAGATGATTCAGTTTGGAAAACTCTTCTAGGCACCATGCTCTACCCTTCAGGAGTGCATAAGCCAGTATGGAAACAGGCCTGTAATCTGTTCCCCAAACAGATACAAAACCAGTGGCATTAACAATGTGCTAATCGTGCACTGCACAGGGGAAGGAACAACTAATTCTCTGTAATGGAGTCAGTGAACATTTACAAAAAGGCCATATTTGAGCTGGACCTGGAGGGCAAATAGGATTTTCTACTGAAAAGGGTGGGAAAAGCCTTCCAGGTAAAAGGAACAGCATGGGCAAAGGCACAGATACATAAAGGGCATGGTGTGCTCAAGTAAGGTTGGATATTCCAGTTTAGGGAAAGCATAGTTTATCTACACTGAGTAGGGTGCTGAAGAGTACACTACTATGAGAAACAGTATTGGTCTTGAGTGCCATGCAATGAATTTTATCTTGTAAGCAGCAAGGAGCTACTAAAGGTTTTCCAAATCATAGGATGATAAAGTCAGATATATTTCAAAGGGCTAACCATAAGAATCAAACGAAGGATGGATTTTAAAGTCAACACTATTGCGATAATCCAAATAGAAACTGAAAGACCAATTAATGATGGGGCGGTCATAGAGAAAAAGGTATATTTCAGAGATATTTTAGAATAGAATTTACATGACTTCAGTAACATACTATATGTGAGGCATTAGAAAAAATAGGGGACAACTCTGACATTTCTAATTTATCTGACCAGGTGGATAGAGTACCCACTTAGCAAGATAAAGACTGCAGGAAGAAGACTATATATGGAAGAAAAAATTATGAGTTCAATTTCAGACACGTTGAAATTTTAGGTACCAATAGGACATTCAGGTAAAAATGTTCAGCAGACAGTTGGAAATTAAAGACTTAACACTCAGGAAAAATATCAAGAATGAAAATAATGCTATGGGTAACCTTGGTGGAACATATGGTTAATGCGCTTGACTGCTACCCGAAAGGTTGGAGATTCCAGTCCACTCAGAGGCACCTCAGAAGAGAGGCCTGGCAATTTACTTCCAAAAAATCAGCCACGGAAAACCTTACAGAGCACAGTTCTACTCTGACACTCATGGGGTTGCCATGAATCAGAACTGACTCAATGACAAGTGGGAAACGTCAATCTATAGGTAAGAGTAGATGTCACTGGTGTGAAAGAGAACTAAGGACAGGCAGTACTAAGGGGAACACTAGCAGTTAAGAAATGATTAGAGAAATATTCAGAGACAAAGAGGACAAAGACTTGTCAAAAAAGTAGAAAGAATACCAGGAGATATTAATGTCACTGAAATCAAACGAGGAGCTTAAAATATAAGGGATAGTTAGCACCATGCAGTGTAGTTGAGTAACCAAGCAGGAGAGCTCTGAGAGGTAGACAATTCTAAGATCACTAGTGTACATGGCAAGCACAATTTTAGAAGACTTGAGAATGCCTTAATCCAGAAGCTCTGGTTTTCTTTTTTCTCATTCACTATCCCTTAATGCAAAGAGCTGAACACAAGTAAGTCTGGTGGACAAGCTTGTTTGCCCAAGTGTAGCTTAGTTTATCAAAACAAGCATAAGGAGAGAGCAGAAGACGCTCCGCCCCACTTTGGAATCACCTCAGTCCTAATGTATAGAACTCCAAGTTCCCTGAGACACAAGCTACGGTGCCAAGTTCACCTTTAGATTTGTTCAATTCCTGTTAGTATAGTTGGAGGAGTGAGGATAATGGAGGGACTTTTCCACGGCTCTGGATTTTTTTCTGCTCCCAACCTTGATGCCTGTTTTTTAAGGAGCAGAGGAAACCAAGGTGACCACTCGAGGCACCACAATGAGATTCCACTGCTTCTATTCTAACCCATCCCAGATTTGGACCTGTGACCCATGGAGCAATGGGTCTCCTTGGCACAAAAACATTGACAAGACACAGTGTATATGTAACCAGAATATAATCTTCCTCTCTGGATGTTGGTGGTCTTAAGATTGCTCCCTGACGTCTTGCAATCAATAGATGTTTAGCTAAGCAATTCACTTGTTTTGGAGTAACAGTGATTGTGTGGGCAATGGGTATGTGGCCACTTCCGAAATAACCCCATGTCTCCTGACAAAAGTGAACATTACAATCTCACATTTGTTGCTATTAGCTCATGAGATGCTGGAAACCAATTCTGAAAAGCAAGTAATAAAGCACCACATAAAAAATAATGGTGCAATTACTTCTTGGTCAGGTTAAACCTACTGTGAGGATAAAAACGAAACGGAACACCAAGCATCAGAAGCAGGTTTGCTGTAAATTTGACACTGGTTCTGACCTTCAGCATGGAAAAGATTTCAACACCCCCACCTAAGTCGGGTACACAGAAGACTATTTGTGTTGTATACCTTTACAGAATCTCTGTTTAAAAGTACTTTAATGAATTTATCCTGTTAATGCCTAAGTCAACTCTCAACAGCTAGAGTGAATAAACCAGTCACTAAACTAGTGACCAGACAGACGCTCTCAGGTTCCTGTTTAAATTTATGCTCAAAGAAAGGTGGCCTAGAAACTGCATCTGAGATCAATAACCAAATGGGGAGAAACAGAGGAAAGTTGAGGATCTAACTGAAAAATGGACAACACTGTCCAGGAGGAGTTGAAAGAAATGCTGTTGCTATTAATCTGTGAGCAAACAGTAACCCACTAAAGCAAGCTAGAGAAACAAACCACTTCTCATCCCTAGTGTAGAGAGGCTTCTCTGATCTGCATGGAACAGTGTGAGCAGGTGGTGTAGGAGGTGGGAGAGAGACTTAGCCAAAGTTAGGTCAAGAACTGTTAAGGATGTCACGGCACAGTCTGTATTTAAGGAATATCATAAGTGCTTCCTTAATGCTGCTTTTGGTTATTTCCAACTTTGAGGAAGACATTCAGTTAATATTTCTGTTTCGCCCTTCTAAGAATGGTAAGTGGTTCTCCTAAGGTACATGCATCATGAACAGGATTTATGACAGGGTATTGTTGGAGAATAGCATTAGTCACAGGCTAAGGATAGAGCAACAATGGACTAATTTTTACGAATAAAAGTGACTTTTATGGGTTAACTACCACTCATCTGTCAGTTTGCCATACTGTGGTGGCCTGTATGATGCTGGAAGCTATGCCACTGGTATTTCAAATACCAGCAGGGTCACCAGTGGTGGAGAGGTTTCAACAGGGCCTTCAGACTAAGGTAGACTAGAAGGAAAGGTCTAGTGATCTACTTCTAAAAATTAGCCAATGAAAACCTTATAGTTCACAACAGAACATCATTAAACTTGTTTGATTTGGACATATCATCAAGAAGGATCAATTGCTGGAGGAAGACGTAATGTTTGGTGAAATAGAGGGCCACCTAGGTCATGGAAGACCCTTGATGAGATGGATAGGCACAATAGCCACAACAGTGGACTCAAACATGCCAGCGATCATGAAGATGTTGCAGGACCAGGCAACATTTGGTTCTGTTGCACATAAGGTCACCACGAATTGGAACCAACTTGATTCCATCCATCCATCCATCCATCCATCCATCCATCCATCCATCCATCCATCCATTCATCCATCCAAAGTTAAATTCTAAATGACAACAATTTGCATGGAGATACAAGTACTCTCATACACTGATGGTGGGTTAGATGGTGGTACAAGCTTTCTGGAGTGCAAATGGCTACCTGTGATGGATAGGATGAAAGGCTGAGCTTAGAGACTGAATCTTCATTAGGTTCAGGGGCAACCCCAAAAGCAGCCTCGGGGGCCAGACAAACCACTTCTAATACTTCTATTTTTATAAGTGGGCAAATGCCTGCACCAGTCACACAACTTTTGTCAGAGTTCAGAAATGCCACCTTGTTTTGCAAGAAGACATTGTTGCTGCTCTGACTCCTCTGGACCTCTTCTCTCTTCTAACTGGAATCAGAGACCAATAGTCTCCAAACCAAATCTTCCATTTCTCTCTAACTAGATGGGTGCAATGGACCTGCTTAAAATGAATAACAAATGGGAACAGGGAAAAAGAAGTGACTGTCCTCCCATATTCTCTCTCTACACTTTGCCTGTCCCTGTTGAAGGCTGGTGAAATTGGAGGAAACGAAAATACATATTTAACTCCCTCTGTGGAATTCACTTTGCCTGAAGCCACTGTGTCAGATACTGTTGCTAGGTATTTAGAGTGCTGGGACATATCTACAGGGGCAGAGATCAGGCTTGATAAACTTCTGACCTATTCCCAAATGGAAAATTTTTATGATTATATTGGGACAATAGGTACTGTGACCCTTTAAGAACAAAATCTAACATACTGGATTGCGTTTCTCAAAAGCTAGCAAAACAACCTTCAGGTAGGAATACACTCCTCTGAATCTACCTTCTAACTCTGGAATTAACAACTAGATCTTGATGTGGTCATGTAGAGGGGCAAAGGAACATCCATTCAATCAACTTCAGAACTTTGTTGCTACAAAGAACTTTCCTTTTACAGCAAATGCAACTAAACTTAGACAGCCTAACTGATCTGTGCAAGAGCAGCTAGTTATCAGTAGAATCAGAAATAAAATTCAAATATTGGAACCCAATCCATCCCACGTTAGCTGGGTCATTCTTCCATGTAAACCTGATTTAAAATAAAAAAGATCATTTATGGAAAAGTGGTACTGGGCATTTTACTTTTGTTAACTTATGTGTTTACTTCAACATCCCAAGAGGTATGTACTCCTATTTTGCAGGTAAGAAAATACAGGCTGTCAGTATACCTGTACCCATTGCTGTCGAGTCTATTCCAACTCATAGTAACCCTATAGGACAGAGTAGAACTGCCCTGCAGGGTCTCCAAGGAGCACCTGGTGGATTCAAACTGTCGACCTTTTGGTTAGAAGCTGTAGTGCTTAACCACGACGCCACTAGGGTTTCTGGCTGTTAGTATAGGGGTGAGGAATTGGTAGGAAATGAAAAGAAGTGTGAATGAATTGAACCTATGGACAAAGACAGCGCCAAACTTGCCCTTCAGACAATATCTTCATATACAAGATTCATCTCCTATGACTGAAGGCCTTTTCAAAGCCAAATGGCTCTGCCATTTTGCAAAAGGAACAGCAATGCAACGAAGACCAGTGAAGGCTCTGGGGAGCCCTACAGTATCATGGAATATGTCTGCAAAGTGTCCATCTTTTTACCCATTGCCAAGCTCTCCTTCAAAGTCTATTTGGCAAAAACCCTGGGATTAAAAACAACACGTTCTTAAGAAAAGACAAACCATGGACTAAGAGAAAATATTTGCAAAACACATATCCACTAAAAAACTTGTATCCAAAATATACAAAGAACCCTTAGAAGTCAACATAAGAAAACAAATAAACCAGTTTAAAAATGGGCAAAAGATCTTAACAGACATCTCACCAAAGAAGATACATAAATGACAAACAAGCATATGAAAAGATGCTCAACATCCTATGCCATTACGGAATTGCCAACTAAAACAACAATGAGATGTCACTACACACCTACTAGAACAGCCAGGATCCAAAATACTGATAACACCAATTGCTTGCAAGGATGTATAGCAATAGGAACTCTTGTTCATTGCTGGTGGGAATGCAAAATGGTACAGCCACTTTGGAAGATGATCTACCGGTTTCTTACAAAGCTAAACATAGGCCTACCATACCATCCAGCAATCGTGCTCCCATTTAGCCAAATGAGTTGAAAAATTATGTTCATGTAAAAGCCTGTATAGGAATGTTTATAGCAGTTTTATTCATAATTGCCAGAAACTGGTATCAGTCAAGATGTCCTTCCATAGGCAAACTGTGGTATATCCACTGTTGTCGTTAGGTGCTGTCGAGTTGATTCTGAATCATGGTGACTCCATGTGTGTAGAGTAGAACTGTTTCATGGGATTTTCAAGGCTGTGACCTTTGGTAGCAGGTTGCCAGGCCTTACATCCAAGGAGTCTCTAGGCGGGTTTGAACAGCCAAACTTTCACTTAGTAGTCTAGCTCTTAACTATTTGCACCACCCAGGTACTCTGTGGTACTTCCATGCAATAGAGTTATTCTTCAGCGACAAAGAGAAATGAGCTATCATATTACATAAAGACATGGAAGAAACCTAAATTCATATTGCTTAGTGACAGAAAGCAGTCTGAAAAAGCTGCATACTATATGATTCCGACTAAATGACACTCTGGACAGGCAAAACTATAGAGACAGTAAAAAGACCAGTGGCTGCCAAAGACTGAGGGAGGGATGAATAGGTGGAACATGGGACATTTTTAGGGCTGTGAAACCATCCTGAATAATACTGTAATGGCGAACACATGACATGATGTATTTGTCAAAACCCATAAAACTGCACAACACAAAGAGTGAACCCTAATGTAAACTATGGGTTTAGTCAATAATGTATCAATATTGGTTCACAAACTATAACAAATGTACCACACTAATGCAAGATGTTAATAATAGGAGAAATTCTGTGCTCGGGGGAAAGGGGGCATATAGGAACTCTCTGTATTTTCTGCACAATTTTTCTATAAACCTAAGCTGTTTTAAAAAATAAAAACTGCTAAGAAAAAAAGTGCCCAGACTTCACTTAAAATTCTTGTAACAGAAATGAGATAAGAATAGTAGCTTATAGTAAATGATGCACAATTTATTACGTATCATTAATTCTTAGATATCCCTATGAAGTCTGTACTGGAATCTTCACTGTTTTTACAGATAAGGAAGAGCCTGAGGACCAGAGATAGGGTGGATCTTACCCATGTTTCACAGCTTTAAGTGCAGAATCAGGATTCAAACTCAGGCTGCTGGTCTCCAGCACCCATGAAACAATAAAGGATGCCTCAAGCAAAAATACCTGGCCTCAACTTGAAAATGTAAATATATATACATGTAAACATGCTATATAAAGACTTGAATCAAGTAAGACATGTTTGAAAAGGGAAACTTTGCAAAATAGATAGCGCTTAAGCACAACACCATTTTCTTTAACGTGTATGGTCGTGATGTCATCCATAAAGAAAGATGAGAAATGACACACACTTCTCCATTATCGCCTTCTAGCTTGTTGAAGCTCACCTGGCAAGTTTTGCTTAATCAAGTAACAAGGGTAGAATTCTGATATGCTTTCTTCATTAACTGCTCATACCCCAGAAATGAGAAAAAAGCCTCTCTTCCTGGGGAGTCTTTTAACTGAAAAACTAATCGTAATTGAATGCACACATCAGTTAACTATCTTCGGATTCACCAACCATTAATGCCCCATTTTCACAGAGCGTCTTCTCTTCTTTCTGGCTTGTCTAAAGGCTGGCACTCTCGGGGCTGTGCTTAGAGGAATGTGAGATTCAGCAGGAAAGTGGAGGGGACAGGAGAGAGAAGAAGGGAGCACATTAAGCACTCGTCTTCACAACCAAATGAGCGTTCTGGGGCTGAGCATCGAGCACAGCAAATAATGCTGCCCTTGCAAAATTGACATCCTCCCATCACCGCTCTGAGTCAATTGCAAGGGAATCACAAATGATACCATTCTGCTCTCTGAATACCAGTTATGCAGGCTTCAAATGTGCCTACTGAGGGAAGATGAGGCTTGCAAATAGAGCCTCGTGGACGTAAAAAGATGATATAATGATAAAAGGAGGGGGGAAGAAAAAATAATTGCACATATCTCTTCTAGAATATTTGGTCATTTTGAAGTTCCACTTATCTTCATCTCTCCAGAGCGGGAAGACCTAAGCAGGGGTTTGAAGTGTGCTAAGTTTTAAAAAGCAAAGATGTCACTTTGATGACTAAGGTACACCTGACCCAAGCCATTGTCTCTTCTATGGCTTCATATGCATGAGAAAGTTGGACAATGAAAAAGAAAAAAAGAATTGATGCATTCGAATTGTGGTGTTGGTGAAGAATATTGAATATAACATGGAATGCCAGAAGAACAACCAAATCACTCTTAGAAGAAATACAACCAGAATGCTCCTTATAAGTGAGAATGGCAAGACTTCAGCTCATGTCATCAGAAAAGACTCATTGCTAGAAAAGGACATCCTGTTTGGATGAATTGGAGCCAACTTGATGGCAACTAACAACAACAACAATGTCCCCAAAAGATTCTTGTCAGTTGCTTTCCAAAGCACAGCAAATCCTTGGGGGAAGACACCGTAGGTTAACTGCCATTCTATGCCAAGGGAAGCAAACTTCTTGAGGCAGAATTAGGCCAGATATACCTCTTACTAAGCATGTAGCCTATTAAAGTCGAAGTATGAAAGATTATGTATCTCTGATTATAAAGACATCATTTAGCATTAGAGTTTGTAAAAGACAAATGCATGTTTAAGTTCTTATTGCATGTGGAACTATCGGAGCCCTATTGAAATTGAAAAAAAAAAATCATAACACATATTGAAAACCATCAGGAATATCCATTTTCCAAAACATGCAATGCCATCTCTTTAGACATCCTGCTTTTGTTTTTGAAATAAACTCAGAATCTGACAGTCTTCCTCTTAGCCAAGATTCTAAAACCAAGTATGACTATAATACCATAAACACAGAATAAGATTCCTGACTTGCTCTAGCCCTGACCTTGGGACTCTGATGTTGAAGACACCAAATCAGGTCATTTGAATCCCAGGCCAACCACTCTACAGTGAATTCTAAACTTGGTAGGAAGTAGTGTGAAAGTGGGGTCCAGTCCACCTGCTAGTAATTCCATTCATTTGTGACATAAGCCAATAAGCTCCCACAGAGTTTAGGGTCTGGAGAAAACAAATAACAATATTACACTGGGAGACAAACACACACTGAATAAAGGCAGTTATGAGTTTCCTTTATGTGGCAGGAATAACTTTCTGGCTGTGGGATTTAGAATATCAACAAGGGAGGATGGGTGAGCATGACAATCCTCTGAGCTTCACTGGCCTGCCAGAATAGTTAGAGGTCTAGGCAAGGTAAACTAGCTCTCCCACATGTGTGCTAAGCTAGAGGTGCCATAGATAGCCCAAATCTGAGAATTACCGTATCCTTCCTCATAACGACACCAACACTGAAACTTTATAGAGAGCCTGTTTTATAGTCAGTGCGATGGGGCACTGGATTTTATTCACTTTTGGACAATGAGACTGTGGTTAGTATAACACCGTGGCAGCAATCCTCTGTCAAAAATGATTTTATGAAAGACAGGGAGAGGTTGGACATAAACAATGTCCACCCAGTTGTGAACATATAAACATAGAAAGAGAAACTAAAAGCAATTCTGTAAACAACAGTCAAAGCTTTGTTGGGGTCATTAAGGACCTACTATTTTCATATTCAGATGATAGAACATTTTACTGAAATATCAGATCAATTCTTAAAGGAAAGCTGTTCCCAGTAGGGTTTATTTGTGGTCCTCTGTCCAACATCCATTAGACAGGGTCCCTGTCTTTAGTAGAGTAGGTTCAAATAAACGGTAAGAGGGGAAATAGATTCCATTCTCTCTGTTTACTTTATTACTATTGATTTCTGAATTCCCTGCAATCTCTTTCCTAACTGGGCAGATAATATACATTTAGTACCAAAGGTAATTATCCAAAATGAATCCAGTTTGCAGCTGGGTGATAAAAAAGAGAAAGGACACTGATAGATTAAACACTAATACATTAAAAAGTATGGCTGATTGTATTAATGTATACACGAGCTTTAAGATGCTCACTTTATGGCTAGATATAATTTCCTAGGCTAATCGTAAGTTCATGTGTACACTTGGGCATATTTTATTTCTACTATTCTATATTTTATAGCATTATTTTATAGTACAAGTAAGAAAATAATAAAAACAAAATCATTTCAAATATGTTTTAAGAAAAAAATCTATCTCCATGAAAGGAACCATTTAGGATAATTTTTTAAATCTGCAAAAAGGGTTAGAATATTTAGTTGCCAGAAATGACAATGGTTTTAAAAGCATCAAAGTTAGAAAAGAGAAGTATACATACCTTTAAAAGTACAGATAACACAACTTAAATATCCAGCAATAGAGGAACAGATAAATTAATATAGTAAATCCATTCTGTGGAAGATTACAGTCTTTTAACATTATGTTTATGAAGAAGTTTTAATGTGTGGGAAAATGTTTATTGGCTATGTGAAAAAAGCAGGGTATAAAACTGCATATGTGTTTGTGTGTATGTAAACACATACACAGAGTAGCCACAAATATGAAAAAAAGCTCATGTTTATTTGTTATTATACATTTTCATATGTATTCATTTTGCAAAAAAAGATGAAGGAAATATATCCAAATGTTATCAGTAGTCATTTCTGGGTAATGGGTATTGGATGATGGTGATCTTTTTTTTACTCTATCCTGTTTTCTCCGTATTTTCTATAACTAGCATACATTATTTTTACATCTAAATAAGTAATAGAGAGAGGGATAGATGAACAAATTGGATGGATGGAAGGTCTGACACCACGTTTTATTCATTGCTGGCTCATAAGATCTGATAGCACTCACACACCAGTTGCTTCTTTCCTAGCTCATCTTTGGAAACCTGCCCATGTGCAGGCAGGTCTAGTCTGCTGCAGATAGTCGGCCCAGATGTGTCCAAGTGTTGGACACGAAGGGATCATCACATTTTAAAGAAGGTCTACGGTTTACATAAATGTTGAGGCACTTCTGAAAGCAGCACAGTTAAGGAGATGGATTCTGGGGCCAGACTGCCTAGATCTGACTATGGCTCCTCCATTTACGACTTGTATGACTTTAGCAAATGTCTTCATCTCCTCGTGCCTCAGTTTCCCTATCTGTGAAATCAGGACTATAAACTACCTACCTCACAGAGATGTTAGGAGATTAAATGAGTTAGTATTAAAAAAAAAAAAAAAAACACTTAGAACAGCGCTTGACACATAATAAGCCCTTAAAGTATTTGCTCAAGGAAATAAAAATGCTGACTCTTATTAATCAGAATAAAGTTACAAATGAAAAAAGTGGATCTGGTTAACAGACTTGTAAAACATTTGAGTTTTTTTATGTTGTCTGGTAAACTCATTGGGATCAGGAGTATAATTTTCTGTTAAACTTAGGTCAGTACTCAGGATTGCGGTGATTTTAAATGCTTTTTCTGTACTTTCCCAGGATCTGTCCATCCATGCATTTCTACTGAGAATAGCGGTCACGATGCTAAGGTTCAATGGAATACTTACTTGGTGCCACTATTATCTGTAGTGTTTTGTCCTCTATTCTATACTTAGACTTTAACATCAGACTCAGTGCTAAATTAAAAAACCAAACCAGTTGCCGTGGCCTAGATTCTGACTCATGGAAACCCCATGTGTGTCAGGGCAGAAATGTGCTCCCTAGGATTTTCAATGGTTGACTTTTCAGACGTAGAGCACCAGGTCTTTCTTCTGAGGTGCCTCTCAGTAGACTTGAACCTCCAACCTTTTAGTTAGCAGCTGCGCATGTTAAGCATTTGCACCACCCAGGGACTACTGGTATTAAATAGGTGTTCAATAAACGTTTACTGAATGAATGACCAAATGCATAAATGACTTCACCACAGCTACATAAGATTGCTCAAAAAGAGGCCTATTTTCACAAAAAGCCACAGTATATGAACTTTCTCTATTATTAAGAACTAGGGTTGAAGTATCAAATGTCTTGGGTCCTAAAACTTGATGTTTACTGTTATATCATGAAGACAATAAGATAATAACAAAAGATCAGGTGAACAAAAAGAAAACTATTCCCAGAAAAATGTCACAGCTCAACACTTGAATGTCTTCAAGGATCCTTTCCCCAGGAAATCCGTAAGTATGGGTGGTGCATGCGAACAGCAATGGCAAACCCAATAAACAGAAAACCCAATAAACAGCGCGCCTCGCTGGTTCTGTGGTTTTCTCCTACCTGGTAGAGCATGATGAGAGAATGTTAAAGCAGCTGAAGTCAGAGACAGTAATTGAAATACAGTATATGTTGGTAAGTTCTTCTGTTTGAGGGAGGGAGGAAAACAACTGTTCTTAGATACTGCCCAATGCTTTACATGCATTTTGAAGTTATTCTTCACGCATCTAATTTTTAAATTCATAGTGTGACTTTTAGCATTTGGTGGAGGCCTATGCTCCAAGGCAACAAAAGAGAAGTGAAATGTCCCACGGTTGTAAAATCTTGATAAGTTCTCGGTGTCACTTTTTTCAAATGTGGAACTGCTCAAACCACACAGATAATTATAGATGACCAGATTGTAACTGTTTTATTGCTTCTTTTTCCCCATAAATTTTAATTTTGGAAAGTTAAGTGAAAAATGTGGTTTCAATTTCCTACAAATTGCACACAATTTGGTTTTAACAAGAAAATAGAAACAGAGGGTATGTTCTTTAAAGTGAATTATGAACTAGAGTTTGTTTTCCCTCGCTCAACACTGCAAGAATAATAAAGCACAAAATTTAGAAAAGATGCCTTACAAAATGGAAATCATGAACTGTAGTAAGAAAAGCATAAACTAATTTTTTATCTAAACATGGTTTAAGCAATCTAACAGGATAATACAATTGAGCTAGTCTTTCTCCCTCTGGTGAAGCAAGCTAAAGTGAAAAAGCAAAGAAAGAAAGAATGAAGGAAAGGAAACAAGAGTAGACACCAACAAGCATAGTGCAGGTTTAACAGGAAACCTCTTAATAAGAAAAGGCTGTGCACATCGCATCTTATTCTCTCCAAAAGTGCCATCGACTCCAAAAGAACTATTACAAACAATCAATATTGAAATAATTTAAACACATACTAGAAACAGAACAAGAGAGAATAAAGGGATTTTTATTGGAAAGAAATGATAGCTATCTGTAGATGCTGGTTATCATTTAGGGTTAGACCAACATATTTCCTCTATTCAGGGTAGCAGTTTGCTACAACTAGCATGTTGAAGACAGGAAACCCATGAGGGATGTGTGTCTACCACACCAAAACCACCAGCTGAATAGCAAACAATGAAATCAACCAGCTGATTTCCCCCCGCCCTTAGTGTCCAACTTTGTAAACTCTTGATAGAGTGAAATTGAAATAAAAATAAAATCTTGATCATTGAAATTGAATGCATTTTTCTTTTCCTTAAAACGATCATTGTTTTTGCCTTATTAGCAGCAGACTATGTAGACTATGTCTATGTTCTGGGTAAAAGAAATTTTTTAAGTAATAAACTATTTCATCAAAATTGTCAATCTCCATTGATCAAATTCTTCGGGACCTGTGTTACATAATAGCACCACCACAGCTTCCTCAAATTTCTACTTCCAAAAATGTTTGCTTTCAGGCATACTGAGACGTCCACAAAGATCATCTATACTGAGCATTCTATGAACAAACTGTTGCAGAGCTAATGCTAACATGAGCAATGGTATAATGTCGTACTCCCAGGTTTTCCTTTTTGGCCAAAGTGTAGCATTTGCTAATATTGTTTTTCTATCTGGGGGTTAAAATTACAAGAATGGAGTGCCTCTGACTGTTAGAACACTAAGTTCTGGCTTATGAAGGTCCAGCTATAAACTGGGACTTGGCAAACTTGAAGTATTACTCATTGACTAATAATCTCTGTTAGTCAAAACTACAAACTTTTGGTCAAGGGCATATTTTACATATTACTGCATGAAGCTCTAGCAGAAGTTCACCATCCAAAAATGCCCTTTGAAAGGCATCACAATTAGCAAAAGGTGGTTTACTCTCTTGAAATATAAAAGCTGACTTTTCTCTCCCTAAAGTCAATAAATCTTTGGTGTTGGTGAAAAGCCATTTCCTACCCGTAGCCATCCAGTTACACAATCCACACAGGCTATGACTTTTCACTGAGTGCAGACCTGGCTGACCACAGTTTTCACGTGTATCTCAGTCACAACTGCTCACCTGACAATGTAGTCTGATCAAGATGATGGTGCATTAGAACCGGAGGATTTCATAGCTAAATACTCAAAAATTGCAATGATCTAGTTATAGGGGAGTCCAGAGCAGAGCATCTTGAGGACGAAGTAGTGAATGAGACACCAACCAGTCACGATAGAGTTATCTCAACTCACAGTGACCCCCTATGTGCCAGAGTAGAACTGTTTTCCATAGGGTTTTCAATGACTGAATTTTTAGAAGTAGATTTTCAGGCTTTTCTTCTGAGGCACCTTTGGGTGGACTTGAATCTCCAACCTTTTAGTTAGCAGCCAAGCATTTAACCATTTGCACCACCCAGCAACTCCAAACCAAAAAAAAAACCAAACCCGTTGCCGTCCAGTCGACTCCAACTTGTAGCGACACTATAGGACAGAGTAGAACTGCCCCATAGAGTTTCCAAGGAGTGCCTGGTGGATTCGAATTGCCACACTTTTGGTTAGCAGCAGTAGCCCTTAACCACTATGCCACCAGGGTTTCCCCAGAGACTCCAGTGAATGAGAAAATCTACCCATAAATCTAGGCTGATGTGTTCTTGATTCATTAATTTATTCTTTCAACAGATTATCCCATAAAAGCCTTTCCACCTATTCTTCCTCCCACTCTCAGCCTTGTTTTCAAATCTATAACATCAGATAAAAAGTACCATCCCTACCTAACAAAGACCCTCAAAGATTCAGCTCATTATTACAGCCCTTATTTCTCTCTAAGGAAAAGTGTCTAAACAACACCAGATGAAGACAGGAAGCTATTCACTTCAATGTTCTGCAAGTAATTTTTCTTATTCAAAAGTGAGTTCAAGGGAATGTTCAGGATTATCTGTGGCAAAATTAATACCTTAAAAATACCCTCAATACCCTTATATTGCTCAGTCTCTCATTGGGGGGCAGGAATAAGGGGGCAAAGAAGAATATTGCAAAAGGTGAATTTGGGAAATCATTAGTATCTGGATTCTGGAATATTGTAGAACATATTCTAATTGAGAGGTCAAAATAAAGGAAGATAAATGGGTAGGGTAGATTAATTCTTATAATTTCTTCTAAGTATAATACATAATTTTCTTATAAACTAATGTTTCACTGGTTTATTCACATATGAAGACTGCCCATTCTTAAGAGGATGGAGCTCAGTAACAAGGGGAGAAAGCAAGAGACTAGAATTAAAAAGAATTCTTCCAACCCTCAGCCCCCTAGGCAAATATCCTCTCCATTTTCTGAGCTCCCAGGATTCCCAGGCTGATCTGCCTCTTCCACACACTTTCCACACTCCCCCACCATTCACCTAGATTTCCACCAGAGCATCTTATCACTTTCTCATTTCTGGGTACTTCTTAGTTGCCTCCATTGTCTGTAAGTGCCCTGAAGACACAACTTGTCCTCTATTCCATTTGTTGTGCACTTTATCACTAGTAATTGGCACTATGCTTTGCACATAGCTGGTATCCAATAAAAGGTAGAGAATGAAACTCAAGAGAACAACAGACTTCCTTCTGCTGTAGGAGGTTGATTTTCAGTCTCATATCCCTAAACCCTTCTTCAAATGGTTGGCGGTTTCAGTCCACTCAGAGGTGCCATGGAAGAAAAGCCTGGAGATCACTTTCCAAAAAATCAGCTATTGAAAACCCTATGGAACACAGTTCTACTCTGACATACATGGGGTCACTATGAGTCAGAACAGACTTAATAGCAACTGGTAAACTCTTCTTGAGATTAGTTAGCGGAAGTCCTAAAAGCAAAAGAGAGGACAGGGCCAGTAAGGGGGCTCTGAGACACTTGATGGATTTGGAGTCTCCATGGGACTAAAAAAAAAAAGGCTGAGATTTGTAAGGAAGCTAGTACAATGTTTGGCACAAAGCAGGGTCCCATTTACTAGCTGAGCACACATATATTGGCAGAAGAAGTAAGGAGGAAGAGAGGTTTTGTGGACAATGGTTTCCATCACAGGATGTCAGGAGAATCTCTGTGAAAGCTGAGAAGGGAGTCTGGGACAAGGTATAGCAGCAGAAGTGAATGCCAGGACCCAACCATTCAAACTCATGTTTGGCGAAAGATCACCAAAGGTTCTTTTCTCAACTATACATGAAAGACAAGGTCGGGACAAGCTGGTGGCTTTCCTACTGAAAAAAGCACAAGGTGAAATCTGACTTTTTTTTTTTTTAAGGCTCTTCCTGAAATTTCTAACCTGGCCAGAATGTGTGCATGGCATTTTTCCAGCTTAAAAAACGTAGTAGCAAACCTTAATAAGTTTTGTTGACAGCCTCGGGGTGGGCTCACACCAGCCTGTCATGGTTGAACCTCCCTGATCCAGACTCTTACTGGCAGGCCCTTTCCCTTTAGCAAAATCACAACCACAGCTAAACTTCCCAGCCTCTGGAGACAAAGTGTTTGGGCTGCCTTCTAACCAAGTGCAAATTTTTTTTTTCTGTTGATGAGATAGGCTCTAGAGCCTTTCCCAGGATAATCAGTCATCTTGACTGGTGACCCCAGGCAGAGGCAGACCAAACCAGGAGGTTCCAGATCAATGGATTTGTTTTATAAAGTCAGTGAACACTGTTGGGACAGATTCTATTTGGTTTTACTTTTTTTGCCCTTCTTATTGAATGACTTGTTCATCCTTCAAGAATTACTTAGAATATTTTACTTGAATCTGTTTCTAATTAAAAATAACCTCTGGAAGTATAAACATAATGGTTTCTAATTCTTTTTTGATCCACCCGTCCATCTATTCATCCGCTCAACAGCCATTACTGGACTTTTCTCTGTCAGTTCTTGTGCTTAACGTGCACAAAATACAAACTATTCCTCCAGCTGTTTTTTTTTTTTCATTCCTCAGTAAATATTTGAAAAGAAGGATGAATGAATGTACAAATTAATGAGCTAAATAATGAAGAAGGCAAGTCCAAAGAGAACAAAGTAGAGTGAAATTTATACATGTGGCATGGTTTACACTCTCGTACCAATTCTTACGAAGTTCTGCCACACGTTTAAATTGCGGACACTTATTGGCCACTAATCCCCACGATCTTGACGTTGAGCATAAAAGAAAGGGCTGGTGGAAACTTTCTACAATAACCTGACTTCTCGTCTAGATGCTCAGAAATGAAGCTACAGTGGGCCCTTCCCAGATATCTCTTCACCCTTCGCAGGCTGAGCCAGAGTCTTGTCTCCTCATGGCTGGACCAGAGCGATGCTTGCTTAGGGCCCACCCAGAGGTCAGAGTGGAGGTACAGGTGGCAGGGCCACAAATCCACTCATGGAATGTGGGAGCAGGAAGGGGACCCAGTGGCATCCAGGGCTTTGGAAAGCACATGGAACATACTCGCATCCTATGTTCTTTAAAGGGGAGGTGGGGTATACACTTGCAGTTGTTAGCTGCCCTCGAGTTGGCCCTCGGCTCATGGCAACTCCATGCATAACAGGATCATACCATTGCGATCCATAGGGTTTTCATGGGCTGGTTTCTGGAAGTAGATCACCAGGCCCTTCCTAGTCTGTCTCTGTCTGAAAGCTCCAGTGAAACCTCTTCGTATCATAGCAACACACAATCCTCCACTGACACATGGGTGGTGGCTGCACATGAGGTGCATTGGCTAGAAATCAAACCAGGTCCTCCACACGGAAGCCCTCAAGGTGTACGCTGGGTGAACCATAATAATCGGTATAATGTCACCCTAACTCTCCTTTCTGCAAATGTTTATAACCTCCCTTCCACTGCATCAAGTAAGACCTCTAACTGTCTCTCATTATAATAGTCACTGAGGAGAGTATGGGATGAATTGAGATTTGAGGAAACCAGACCTGTTAAACCTGTTTCCATGAGGGCAAGGACTGTGTCCGTCTTGTACATGGTATTCTCCAGTACATAACTTATGGCATACAATTAATAAATACCTCTAGAACGAATGAATAAATGATTAGAGCATTGTACAACATGACACTAACCTTCGGCCTAAATGTTAAACATAATGCCATATGCCTGGATTCAAATCCTGACTCTCCCGATTCCTAGCTGCCTTGAGAAAACTACTTAATTTCTCTTTGATTCAATCTCTTCATTCATTAAAGTGGAAATAGTAATAGTTCTCATCTCACAAAGGAGCCCTGGTGGCACGGTGGTTAAGCGTTCAGCTGCTAACCAAAAGGTCAGCGGTTGAAACCCACCAGTCGCTCCATGGGAGAAAGATGTGGCAGTCTGCTTCTGTAAAGATTACAGCCTTGGAAACCCCTATAGGGCAGTTCTACTCTATGAGTCGGAATCAACTCGACGGCAACAGGTTTGGTTTTGGTTTTTCTTATCTCACAGTTTTTTTTTTTAAGATTCCAAAACCACACCAGTTGCTGTCAAGTAGACTCCAACTCATGGTGACCTCATGCATTGCAGAGTAGAACTGTGCTCTGTAGGGTTTTTGGAAGCACCTCATCAGGCCTTTCTTCCAAGGCACCTATGGGTGGGCTTGAACTGCCAATCTTTTGGTTAGTAGTTGAGTGCTTAACCGTTCGTGACACCCAGGGACTCCTTTTTTTAACGTCTAAATATATGTCAAATGCTTAGAACAGTGTATGGCACATAGTACCATATTTTCATGCAAATAACGTACACCTCCTACATTTGTTTGCCAATCACACCCTCCTCCTGCAAGACATTTCTGTAAGCACACTATGCTAACTTTTTTACAGCAATACATGAAAAAAAAAATTGGCATAGGGGTGCTTACAAAGAAAATACCTTGTGGGGGAAGGGTGAGGTTGGCAAACAAACATAGAAGGTGTGCGTTATCTGTGTAAAAACACAGTACATGCCTTATAAGTGTTAGTACCAATAGTTGTTATTTATTAATGAGAATCGGGGGATTCACTCATTAAATAAACACTTTTTGAGCACCTACTCTGAGCCAGGCATAATACTAGGCACTGAGAATACAATGGTGATCAAAATAGAAATAGACTGATAATTGTTTCACAAACTGGGAACTACTTAAGGTCATTAATAATAAGAGCTACCTACCACTTCTTGAATCCATACTGTGCACTGTTTATAATGTGCTAAGTGTTGTATTCATATTATCTATTTTAATAATCACAACAAACTATGAAGAAGATATTTTTCTTTTCCCCATTATTCAGATAAAAAAAAAATTGAGGTTTAAGCAGTTAAGTAATTCGTCCAAGTCCAGGGAGCATGGTCTTCATTCTTTATTCACTCATTCACTGACCATTTTCGGATACTGTTGCATACAAGCCTCTATGCTAACGAGAGAGCTAATAATACCCACAAGAATATCACAGTGACAGCCCCAAGTTTGCTTTTCAACAATCAGCCTGCCTCAAATTAAAAGAGGCATACAACAGAGAAGTATTATAATACATTAGGTGTGATATGACATTTATCTTCACGAATTTCGGACGACACAACATAACCAACAGAACGGTCCAGAGCTCATTTTGACAATCTGTTTGCCAACAAGGGAAAAAATAATATTTTTTAAAAATCAATGCACCTGCCATTTATAAAGCATTAACAAATTAAAAAAATATATGAGCTATTAGAAAAGTAATCTTAGTGTTCTTTTTAATCCAGGCACTTACAGAAGCTAAGTAATCATTGTAGCAATTAATTGCTTTCTTGTTGCTTGCCACTTTCCTTTCATTACAAGAAATTAAAGGGTAGAAGCAAATTATACAATATATATTTATTCAAGCTGAGATGATGACATCATTTATTGTATCTGTACTTCCCAAACATTGCCTGGTTATTTTTTTAAAACTAAAATTCCTCTAGCTCCAAACTGCCTTTGCATACTCCCTGCAGTGATACACTTGATAATCATGACTCAAAAATGTGGAGCGAGAAGGGGCTGAGATAATATGTTGTCACTCCCATATTTATCATCACATTTCCTGAATCATCCAGCTTCGTAATGATGATTTCTTTCCATTCTTTGCACTGTTTGGCAACTACATGTTTTGTGAATACCTAAGGACGCTTATAAATATTCTCTTTCCTTGCAGCCGGTAAATCTTTAAAATTAAAAGACAAAGTTAAAATGACTTCTGCACTTCGCCAACGTCTCCACTAAATGTACCATACGTCTAGCAATTTCAGTATTCACAGTTTAAGACTCAGTGATGACTTTCAATCTTACTATGTGGATAAAGAAGGAGGGGTATCCTTTGCAATCTATTGAAAGCTATTTCAGGAGTTAGTCTTGATAGTTAGATGTTTTATTCCTTCTGTTTCTCCATCCTTCCCTCTCCATCCCCCTTTATTGACACCAGGTATCAGCCTGTCGTTCCATGAAACATTTTTTATTTTTTTAGAGTCAGAAATAGAGAGACAAATATTATAAGAAACAACCATTTCAAGGATCTGGTGCAATGACATGGATCAATGCTTACTGAAATTTCAGGAACCTTGATCTGCTGAGAACATAGTCAGTTCCTATAGCTCATATTTCTAGATAATGATCACGGAGTGGCTGGCGGATGGGGTAGGGAGAGTGAAGCTCCTGAGCAAATGATAGCACAGCTTTAGCACTGGGGAGAGTCCACAGCCATTTAGAAACAAGATACCATGTTTGCCTTGGTGATGCTGTGCAGGCTCAGAGTGCAATCAACTTGTATAATGTACTGATTCTATTGCACTAATTCCTACTTCAACCATCTGTTTGTCAGTTGGTCGTACGGTGGTGGCTTGTGTGTTGCTATGATGCTGGAAGCTTTGTCACCGATATTTCAAATACCAGCAAAGTCACCTATGGCGAACAGGTTTCCTTAGAGATTGCAGACTAAGACCAACTAGGAGGAAAGGTGTGGCAATTTCTTTCTGAAAATTAGCCAATGAAAACCCTGTAGATCACAACAGAATATTGTCCGACTCATTTGCTTTTGGACGAGTCATCAGGAAGGATCCATTACTAGAGGAGGACATCATGTTTGGTGAAGTAGAGGGCCAAGGAGTGAGTAAGAGACCCTCAGTGAGACAGACTGGCACAATAACTGCAGTGATGAATCAGCACATGCTGATGATTTTGAGGATGATGCAGGACTGGGCAACGTTTGATCCTGTTGTACTGAGATCGCCATGAGTCAGAGCTGACTCGATGGCAGCTGAAAACAATTCCTATTTAAACAAGTCCTCGTACCCCACTACATTCTAAAATATTACCCATCTTATTTCTTTCATAATGCTTTTACCAATCTGACGATTCTCTTATTTTTGTACTTCTTAACCTGTGTGTTGGAGCCCTGGTGGCTCAGTGGTTAAGAGTTTGGCTGCTAACCAAAAGGTCAGCAATTCAAATCCCCCAGCCGCTCCTTGGAAACCCTATGGGGTAGTTCTACTCTGTCCTATAGGTCACTATGAGTTGGAATTGACTCGACAGCAAAGGGTTTTGGCTTTGGTTTAATCTGTGTGTTGCCTTCTTTCCCTCACTAGAATGTAAGTGTTTTGAGGGCAATGACCTCTCCTTTCTGGGTCACAGAGCCTGGAAGATACCCGGAACATAATAGGTATTCAAAAAAGTTCTATTGAATTGGAATCTGAATATTATTGTACACTCCACCCTCCAAAAAATAAATGTGAGAACAAAATATTCATGTTTCCTCAACACTACTTACAGGATAATCTTAGAGTCTGGAGAGAACATAGAATTGTCCAGCAATGTAATACAGTCTCCCATATTCCGGAGTTACTTTGATGACAACACATGACTGAGGTGATCGTTCATGTAGCACATTAGAAATTACAGATGAATTTGTAAATTCATGATGTGCATCAAAAATTTAAGATTTATGAATACTAATTTAAAAGTTTCAGGCCATATTTACTTATTGCCCAGGAACAATTATACTCCTGCCAATTCCAAAAAGTATATTGTCTGAAAATATGAAATGATGCCCTGTGGAGGCAAAGCCCCACATTTTCCACGGTTCAAAGTGGCAGAAGTGTACTGTTTTCAATATAGTGACTTAAGAAGAAATACAACAGATACATTCTTCTTCAGCCAAGACAAGAATTTGTTCCCAACACAAGACCCCGTTATATAAGATGAAGATCTGGTTTGGTCCCTAAATGAAGCACACAGCGTAAGAATTGTCATTAGTGACTAGAAGGCAACAGAAAACTTACAAAAACAGAGCCAATGTTGTTATTAAGACCAGGCACTGTGGCTTTAAGGCAATATAGATTTCGGAGCTATTTATTTATTTATTATTATTATTGCGGATCCCACTCTCCCAGCCGCAACAACCCCAACTCTGCAGGGCCCATGTAACAAGGCGATAGTATCTGAGAAATAATGAGCAAAGGAATGCTGTTCTTTCTTTCAGAGCAATCTCAGGCGCGATCTTATACAGTAAAGGACGGGATCAATACTCCCAGCAGCAAGCCGCTCGATACCCCCTGAATTATTGCTTCATTTTTCTTCTTATTATAGATGAGTTGTGTTATTATTTTCCCCAAATCGATATTTTACAACCTTTTTTATCCGTTTCTCCATAAATTTTGTGATTACTTTAAACTGGGAATTCCGGTACACTAAATCAGATGCAGTATCTGAAAGGGACGGGATGTACTGACATGTTTTTTGTTTTTGTTTTACTCTTTTAGACACAATGCCTTGTTTACAGGCACATCATAATCAATAGCCCAAGAAACATTTTTGTGGAGAAAAGTTTAACATGACCCTGTGCTTGCAATATAAAAAGTGCAAATCTTTTAAAATATTAGCAGCCCAAACAGCACAAAGCTGAAAAACACAACACAAGTCATGACTGATCAGCACTTTGCATCTGAAATTTCATTCCTAATGCTTTTTCTCCCCTCCAGTTAAAGGGCCGATGCAATTCCCTTAAATTGCTTCTCACAAAGGAGATAATTCTATGCACCTTGGAGAGATTTAATTGGCTTCCATAGCTGTCTCCTGCTAAGTGTTTAAAACATCAGCAAATCAAATCAGGTAAACTCATATTCTGTTCTGCTGTCTGTTTGCTCCAAGCTTCGTTATTTAGATGCTAACATTAGCAGTGCCTACACTTAACAAAAGAGATGGAGAATATACTCCCTCAGTGAGTTCCGGGATGACTTGAGTTAATTCTATGCCTCCTATGAAATAATGTGTGTTATTTGGCAGAGAATGCTCAGTGGTAACTAAATAGTCATTACAGTGCAGCCAGTGGTAATTACATAGTAATTCACATTAACTTCGTAATAAGCACTGTATTTTTCACTATATCCATCTGAGAATGAGGCAGAATCATGGTCTTTCATTTCTTTTTAATGCTACCCAAAATAAAAATAAAGTAAAATCACTTTAAGGGTAGGAGGACAAGGACCATAACCCTGGTGAGTTAAGCTACAGATTCCACTAAAGAAATACTCAAATCCATTAAGTCTAATTAGACATGACATCCCAGGATTCATAAACAGTAGTTCTAATAAACTCATTAAAAATTTTTGGTGGTTTCTTTAGAAAATGGGAGAACATCATATTATAGGCTGGTATATTACGTTAAAGTTTTATAATTTTATATAGGCTCTTCTCTTTTTATGTAAAAGCCCACAAAACTTTATAAGAATAATTCTGCTTAAATCAATGAGTCTTAAACAACAATGTGCTTCTTGTAACATCTACTTAATAACGCAATAAACTATTCTAAGTAGTATAGAATAAAACGGGAAGCACTTTGTTCTGATTGGCTGAGAGATATGGGAATATAAGGACTTAATTCCTTATAGCCTTGCAGTGCACAATTTACACTAAAATCTCCATTTACATACGTATAATTTAATTTGGGCAATTATGAAGTCCTGGAACCACATTTCCATTACAACCTGGACCTTTGGAAGGATTCACACCATGAATGCATCATATATAAGTATACAAAGAAGTATTCTGAGGAAAAGAAAGCATGGGAACAACTTTAATTAAATAATTATATTAACAGATTAAATTAGGTCTGTTTTGAAATGGGCCACCCTTAATTAGCTGCAGTTGGGAAAGTGGATTTAATGCATTTTATTTTTTACTCATTACATTTAGCATCAATGGACACTGGCTTTTTTATTTTTTTTTTATTTTTTTTGCTTTTCACCAACAATTGCTGCCTTAAGTCCTGAAAAAACAAAAACACAAACTCTATTTTACTTGATTTCTAACACAAACCCCAAGTACGGTTTAAAGCAGAAACCCCATATAAGATTGTGATTTTGATACGAATTAAGATATGCCACTGATACAGTGATACTGTGGTACAAGCCTAACGACAATTCACACATGCATTTCTTGTCAGCCAGTCAGCCTGTCAGTCGGGCATCAAACTATAACCGAAATACCTCACTGTACCAGGCACAGAGCAGAGACCTCCTCTCAGGAGGTTGAATCTTGTCTCCGATTACCATCATCTTGCAAGTATTTCCCTTTCATTGACCATGATTATTTCGCCTCCAAACCCACTAAGCAGAAGATCACTAATTGCAGCAAAGGCTAACACATCTTATCTTCTCAAGGACCTCCAGGGAACTGAGATTTAGAGGCAAAATGGAGGGCCCACAGATGCTCTGTGACTGAGGGGGAACATCACCATATATCTCCATGGGTATTAGACAGGAGCGTGCAGCAGGAGACGGTATTGTCAAGTAGACCCAACCACAGTGCTCCCTGACTGGACCTTGGGAAAATAACCCTCTAGTCCCAATGAGGTCTCCCAACAGCTTGCAGGTGATGACAGATGTCCTGCTCTTACTCTGGGCTTTTACACAAAGATGTTGTGGTTGATAGCTGCCATGGAGTCGGCCCCCGACTCATGGCGATCCCATGCACGATGGAACAAAATGTTGCCTGGTCCTGTGCCATCCCCAGGATTGGTTAAGGATCAGACCGTTGTGATTCATGAGGTTTTCACTAGCAGATTTTCAGAAGTAGATAGTCTCTGTCTTAGTCCGGAAGCTCTGTTGAAACTTGTTCAGCATCATAACAACACACAAGATGGGTGGTGGCTGCACATGAGGTACACTGGCCAGGATCAAACCCAGGTCTCCTGCATGGAGGGCGAGAATTCTACCACTGAACCACCAGTGCCTCCTTAACTTGCATGATTCCATCAATGGCGAAAACGGTACTTGGCTTTTCTGAGGAACTTTGATTTACTCAGAAGTGAAGAAAAGTTCCTTTCTCTTTTGCCAACAGAAAGGCAAGGAAGTAAACAGAACAATGAGTTCCACTCTTTGCAGACAGATCACATACTGGAAGCCCAAAGAATCAAACATGCTACACCTCCTCAATCTTCCTTCAGAATCTACTCAAAGATCGATGAACTTTTCCACTGACTAGAAAAGACCTCAAAGAATTTGAGAAGAGCTGGCTAAATGACTATGGTGATGCTTGCTGAATAATTGTCACATACATTTAGAAATCTGATGTCTTTACGTATTTGTATACTTGGGAATCCACTCAAAAAGTAATTAGTAAATCCGTCTTTATATGATGTGTTCTGGTTCTATACGCAAATCAATCATGTGTTGATTTTGGAAAGCGCTTCCCTTTTCTGATCCTCAGCTGCCTCCTCTAGAAAATGGGAAGATTGGTGTAGGCCATTTCTGAGGGCCCTTCCATATCTAAAATTCAGATTTGCAGGCGTCTGGTCTCTCAAATATTTTTCTGTTAAAATCTACCACTAATCGAACACTTACTATATGCCAGGCATTGTGCTCAGCTTTTTAAATACATTCTCTAAACAAATCATCACGGCAACTCTGTGAGATGTTATCATTTCTCCTTTACAGATGAGGAAACAGAGTCTCAGACTGGTTAAGAAACTTGCCTCAGGCTCCCTAGCTAGAAATTGATGGAGCCCGGATTCAAAATAGGGTCTGTCTTGATTTCAGAGATCTACAGTTATACAACTTCTTCATAAATAAACTACTCTAGGAGGACTATATAGCAAACATGGTGTGGAGACAAGCTCTTGGCTGACAGGCAGAAGACAATGATCTAATACAAAGCTCTACCACTAGCTGCGTGACCATGGCCAAGTCTTCTAAACTCCGTAAACATAGTTTTCATTATCTATAAAAAATTCGGTAACTTGGTAGCTAGTTTATCTTTAAGGCTCACATTTTAAGCATTTATGGCCAGATTTTTCAGTCATTCCTTCATAGATTTTTCCATTCATTGAGTTGACTAATATTTGTTGGGTATCATCCACTTTGTAGTGGGTACGGAACTAGGTACTGAGAATATAGTGGTGAACAAGAGCCAGAGACAGATTACCCAAAAATCGAGGTACACACAGCCTTAATTGCACTTACTTACTGATCTGTAGTGCACAATTTCACCTGGGTTGAAAACTACATCTTGGTAAATAAACACAATTAAGCTCATGCGTACCTTGCTTAGTGTAAGCCAGCGCATACTGTGCTTACTGGTTAATCCACCCCTGAATGACACAGACAAGGACCTTGCCTTCGCAGAGTTTATATTCTAGTGAAAGACACAGACTATAACATGTAAACGATGAAATAATCCAGATTCTATCAGCTGATGATGAACGCTATGAATAAAATAAAAGTGCTAGATGTAGTCAAAAGGGCAGTGGGGGGTCAGTGGCAGAATTCTTGCCCTCCATGAAAGAGACCAAAGCCCTGGTGGCACAGCGGTTAAGAGCTCAGCTGCTAACCAAAAGGTCGGCAGTTCTAACCCACCAGCTTCTCCTTGGAAACCCTATGGGGCTGTTCTACTCTGTCCTATAGGGTCGCTATGAGTCAGAATCAACTCGACAGCAACAGGTTTGGGTTTTTTTTTTAATGCAAGAGACCCAGGGATTCGATTCCCTACCTATGCGCCTCAAGTAAGCCACCACCTGTCTGTCAGTGGAGGCTTGTGTGCTTCTGTAATACCGAACAGGTTTCAGCGGAGCTTCCAGACTGAGACAGACTAAGAAGAAAGGCCTGGTGATATACTAGAGCAAATCAGCCAAAGAAAACCCTATGGATCACAACAGTCCGATCCTGTTGTGTGTAGGGTTGCCATGAGCCCAAGGCCGATTCAGCAGCAGCTAATAACAACAGGAAGCATGACTAATTAACGTGTCAGTGTTGGGAAGACAGCCTAAGACTCCAGGCACCTCCATTTAGTGAATCCTATCCGTATAAAACTAAAAATTGGAGCAGAATTAGTGTAAGTCCATTTTATAAACGTAAAAAGTGGAGAGACTAAAAGGTACCATTAATTGCTTTCAGTAATACAGCTCTGGTATCAGACTCACCACTAGATGATGAAAAAACCTCCTATGAACCCCTTAACCTCTTTGAACCTAATTTTTCACAGCTGAAAACGGGACTAAAAATACCTGTCCTTCCTACCTCGTGGGGAAACAAACAGAATTGATGAACAGGAAAAGCTTGGGCAACTGTAAAACTGCATTTAAGTAAATTTACTTATTTATACAAACATAAAGGATCCCTAAGGAGCCTCGTGGTGCAGTGGTTAAGCGCTTGGTTGCTAGCTGAAAGGTCGACAGTTAGAACCCACCAGCCAGCTCCGTGGGAGAAAGGTGTGGCAGTCTGCTTTCGTAAAGATTACAGCCTTGGAAAACCTACAGGGGCAGTTCTGCTCTGTCCTACTGAGTCACTATGAGTCAGAATTGACTCAACGGCAAGGGGTTTTTTACAGAGCCTTGGTTGCTCAATGGTTAAGCGTTTGGCTGCTAACCAAAAGGCTGGCAGGTCCTCGAACCCACCCACCATCTCCGCAGGAGAAAAGACTTGGCAATCTGCTCCTGTAAAGATTATAGCCTAAAAAACCCTGTGAAACAGCTCTATTCTGTCACTTTGGGTCACTCTGAGCCAAAAATCAACTCGACGACACCTAACAATAACATACAATCATAAGACAGAGACGAAGCACACAGAGGCGCAATAGCTGAGCCTGTACTTAGGCCCCTGATATATAACTTTCTGACAAGTCACAATCATTTTTTACCTCTCATGCTAATAATTTTATTAAGTAAAATTGCCAAGCCTTCAGATGATCCTCCCACGTCTTCTGAGTTAACCAGTGCAAATGTTTCATTTTTCTAGTCTTGAAGAAATTAGAGAAATAAAAGACCTGTAAGCTTGCTCAGAGCATATTCTCCAGAGACACTCTCCTCCACCCAAACCTCCCAATAACCTCAACTCCTCCACCCAGCCTCAGTGAATATTTTAAACTTCAGTTAAAACTAAAAGGAAACGATGCACATGTGTAGATAGACAGTGAAGGCTCTATTCTGTGCAGGTATTTAGACGTGAATTTATTTTTGGCATTAAAGACCTAAATTAACTCCATATTGACTGGGAGCTGGTGCTTCCTGACACTAACCACCAAGGCTGTGCCCAGGTGGCCCTGCCCAGCAGGTCAGGCCTTCCCCCCGATATAAAGGAGTCAACCACGGTAGATGTCAACAGGAAAAGATGGAAAATTACATTTGGGAGGCTGAAAAACAGTGAGTTTATGGTGAAATCTGCTCTTCTGTTGTTTCTGCCCCATGGCTTAGACAGTCCCAATTTCTGTTTACCCCCTTCCCATCTAGAGGTTCTGAGGATATTCTTAAATCTGATATTAATAGGATGGTTGTCACCTGTACTTTCAGTGTCCTGAATAATAGGAGGTCCACTTAAGAGGGTTAAGCAAAAACAAACAAACAAAAAAAACCAGATCTGTTGCCACTGAGTTGATTCAAACTCACGGCGACCCCAGGTGCCTCAGAGTAGAACTTTAAGAGCGTGAGCACACGCTATTACCCTATTCAAGGTGAAAATACTAGGCGGGGTAGCCAGTTCAATTTGTAACAAGGATCACATAAGACTCATCAATAGGAAAGAATAATCAATGTGCTGAAATACATGGTGAAAATATTTCCCTGAAGGAAGTTTCCTCATTAAGTATTTGAATCATTTTAAAGTCCTTCTTATTACAGATGGTTCTCAATTACATTATTTTAACTTAAGTACTGTTTGGAGCATGGAACTATGGTAATCAGCGGTGGTGTGGGGATGCTTATAGAGATTACCTGAAGGAGTCAGTTAAAATGAAAAGGAGGAATAGAAAATTAATGTGAATTTAGTAATTTTTCCTAGAGGATTGGCCTTTTGTCATTACAAATGTTCCCCAAAACAAGCTTTTTAAAGATCAGTTTTAAAAACATTGCTGAAAGTTTGGCGCTTTAAAAATAGCAAATGGTTGCTTATAGCTTAGAATAAAATTTCCCAGGAAACATCACGCACAAATTCAAAAAGAGTTGTATTTCAAACAACTTAAATACATTATGATAGGATTAAAAATGGCTCTGGTTTTGATTTAAAAAAACAAACAAACTTATGTCAAAGATGGCTGTACAGAGTTGAAATAAAAGTGTTTTACAAACCCTTAAACGGGAAAAAGTTATAATTGTAAATTAATATGTAATTATATACGTGATTTCTAAATATCTATATGCAACTCAGTTAATATGTGAAATACTATAAGTAGACCTTTAATAATTCATTGGTATCTATAAATGCTTATATAGTTAACTTGGCCCTAAAACTTAAAAATCCTTTCATTAAGAAAATGGGGGAACACCTTAAATTCAAGGTCATGCTATATTCTGGCATATATGACATTAACAATTCTATTAAAGAGAAGACCTAGTTGTCCAATGAGAGGGGAATGATTAAGTAAATTATGGTACAGCCATAAAATGGACTATTATATATCATTACAATACATGAAGGAGGAATTTGAGCTAACAAAGGAGATGTTTACTTAAAATTTAAATTATACAGCAGGGCGCAAAATTGTATAAGCATACAATTGTGATTGACTCCAATAAAGATACATAAGAATACACAAAGAAAAAGTGATTGTCTCTGAGGCATAGAATAAAGGATGATCTTCATCCCTTGATGCTTTTCTGTGTTTTTCAAATATTCTGTATGAGTATGTAGCTTGTTCACAATGATGTGATTAGGTTAAAATATTTAAGGTGCAGTTCCTGTCAGACTTCACATATCCCAGAAATACCCACAACCTTCTATCACCAACAACCTCATTTCTGGGAACTCATTTTACATTAATTCCAAAAATTGACAAGGTAAAGTAACCCCCCAGGAGGCTCACACCAGTGCAGGCCTTGGTATCCCTCAACCAGTTTCCAAATCCTGGCTCTTCCACTTACTAACTGGATAACCCTGAGGAAGTCACTTCACCCTTCTAAGTTTTTTCATCTTTAAAATGGGTTAATAATAGAATTTGCCTCACACAGACTCTTATCATTTCCGTAATGCAAAGAGGAAGAAGTCTGAGAGTAAAGAGTCAATGTGAAAAAAAGGAGTGTGGAATAAGAAGGAAGAGCAGGTAAAAGATTAAAGAAGGCTGTTGGAGGCCCAGTGGAGTGGAAAACCTGGTCACCAGTAGACAGGGGTGAGAACAGAGGGGCTCAGAATGAACTACAGCAGGAATGGCTGCTGTCGGGGGGAGAACCATGATGGGAAGAGACCTGAGTTTAGCTTGCTGTTAGCTACTATCGAGTTAGTCCCCAACTCATGGCAACCTCACACAAGAGGGAACAAAACACTGCTGGGTCCTGCACCATTGCTGTGATTGGTTGCAAATCGGACCCTTGTGATCCATGGGGTTTTCACTGCCTGTTTTTCCAAAGTAGATCATAGGTCTTTCTTCCTAAACCACCCGCCAAAAAAAAAAAAAAAACCATACCTAAATGCTTCACAATTTAGGTATTTACAGTTTAAGTTAGGATTTGGCTAAGTTTCAGATACGGTAAGGGTTTTATATGCATTCCTACTTTTACTTATGAAAAGTACAGTACTGCTTCACATAGCAGGGAGCAAATTTATGAAACTCATTGACCCCAGAGATGGTTCAGGTTGAAAATAAAAGCAGCTCCATGCTGTAGACGAACGTACATTTGGGAGCTGTTTCCAACCTCTGAGGATAGCAGCCCTCAGAGCTACATATACTCATATTTGGGAATAGCTGATGAATTCCAACCAGTGTGGGTTCTCAGATTCTGATCCCAAAGAATCCAGGTGTAGGACTACTGATGCTGTGCTATAGATTTTCCAGAAATAAAAAGAGACAAGAACCCCAACGCAAGGTACTTGTGTTTTCAAAAGAAGATAAGGATATATCTCATTGTAATGTTCTGGGGCTGAGGAATGAAACAATTATCAAAGACTACAAAATTGTTTGAAATTCGTAATGCCCAGATGTTTATGATACATTGTTAGATAAAAAACAAATTACATATTATGTAAAGATTCACCTTATTTTTAATGAAGCAGATATCTGCATAAGAAAAAGACTAGAAGATACATACCATTAAAATAATATTAACAGCTATCATTTATTGAGCACTTATGCTAAAAATCTGGTAGAAATGTGGGTGATTGTAATTATTTTCTCGGTGCTTCCTATCTTATCTGAAATCAATTTGTATTACTTTGTAATCAAGAGATAAAAACAAGTTTTACTGCGTTAGTGGCTGCCACATTCCTTGGTTAGCTTTAACAATGAACAGAAGGACTAGCCTCCATACCGTTGCAAACATGGACAAGTAAAATATAAAATAATCTTCCATCAAACATTTGCAATACATTTTAAGAAAGGAGAAAAAGAAAAAAATATGTGCAGTCTCCCCACTCCCTGAGATATTAAAGTTTCAAAATATATAGTTAAAATAACTGCAGGGTTAATTCATCATGATGCTGGGGGGGAGGGGAGGAAACGAACCTTGTAACTCTCCAAATAGTTTATTGGCTTTGAAAACCAAATCATGTTATATCATACTAAATAGATTAGAGGTTCAAGACTTTATAGTATTGCATTACATTGGCAAGAATACTCAGTTCCTACCTTTATTGTTAATAGTTTTCTAATCCCTTACCAGAAATTTATAGTTTAGAAATGGCAACACATCTTAAGGATTAAAGCCATGTGACAAATAGTTCGTGTCCCTTAATAACCAAATCACATGCCTTAGATTGGAGAAGCTTATCTGCCTTTTCCTTCCATACGGTTTCACTGGTAGGAAATACTTTATATCCCTATTACATGAATGATGAATGGGGCCGTTGGTTATGGTCTGTTATTTGCTTGGCTGTAGTCAATATGTTTTCTTTGGACAGGGATTTCTGTGATTTATCTCTCTCCCAGCCTTATCACTTATTAACTCTGAGTAGACAGGAAAAAGCCAAGGTTGTGAATAAGGCCTAGTGTCCATTTAGACCTCTAATGTCAGTGAAAATATCCCTTTTAATGATCCTGTTATACTAGCTACTCAAGTCCTGATTACACTCCACTCCAAATAGGAAATAAAGGTCGTATTTCTCGGGAAGTATGTACATAAAATATGCAAAATAATATGCTTCCTTCAGATCAGCTTTATTCTTTGCAGAATTGGCTTTCATTTTAGATGTCACAGAAGTACAATGGGTACTTTTAGTGATTTTTTGTTGTTCCCATTATAGCACCAACAGGGTATAAGTGTACAAACCCCAGTGCGTACAGGATCACCAGTCACATCAACATACATCAGATCCAAAGGAACCACATTTGGTGAAAAAACTCCCTTCAATGAACGAAAAGAGTCTGGGGACCTACCCCCTTTGTGTCACAAAAGCAAAGAGAGTAACAGTTCCTCTGCCTTGAATTCTTTTCTTTGTGTGTAAATGGCTCATTTGGAGTAATATTCAAGCCATGTGGACAGGAGTAGCCTGTTAATTTTTCTTTCTTGTTGGGTCTTTTCCAATTAGGACACAGCTAAGGCAGAACTGCTCGTCAAGTGTTCATTACTCAGCCCTCTTCTGGCTGAATCCTAAGTGAAAACAATCTGATATAAAAGAAAACACATTCTTGCCTTCCTCTCCCCGATTTTTCCTGAGTTTGCTTAGGCCTCTCTGCATAACAATTAACATATGTGCAGAGCATTACCCTTTGCAAAACATTTTCATGCCCATTCTTTCATTGATACTCACAAGACCCTTGCAAGGCACAGGGGAGTGATGGCCCCACCACCCTCCTGAGGAAGCCAAAACCTGGTAGGCTCAACCCCTCTGTCTCCCTCATCCCACCTCCAAGCCCTCTCCAGGTCCTGTCAAGTTTTTCTCTTAAATACATCCTGAATCCTCTCACTTGATTCTACCTCTGTTAATTATCACTGGACTCAAATCACCAAATCTCTTTCCTAGACTACGGCAGTGACCTCCTAACAGCTCTTCCAACATACAGTCTGGTCTCTTGTGCTCCATTCATTGAGTAATGGCTTTCTTCCTAAATGCAAATCTGGCCATGTCCACTGGTCTTTTAAGACCCTTTAAGGACTGCCCGTTGCTCTTAAGATCACAACCAAACTCCTCCCCATGGCTTACAAGGCTCTGCTTGAGCTAGTCCTTTCCCACCTCTCCAGCCTTCTCTCTCACCACCCTTTTCCTCCTCCTTGATTTTTCAGTCTCACTGGAATTTTTGCAGCCTTCCAAGATGCCACAGTTTCTCCCACCCAGTGCCTTCTTAGATGCTTCCCTCTGCTGGAACACTCCTCTCTCTTCCCCAACCCCATCCTACCCCCTGCCCTTCACTGATTGCCAGGGTAACTATTACTCATCCTTCAAACCTCAGCTCATGCATCTTTTCCTGAGGGAAAACATCTCTAACTGTCCAGTGGGGTTCAAGTGTCTTTGTTATATGCTTGTCTGAACCCTGTTCCTGTCTTTACGGGCACTGACCTAGTTTGAAATAGCAAACTCATCAATATTTATGTTCCCGCTTAGACTATAAGATCAAGAAGAACAGTAACTGTGTCTGGTTTTGCTCAGCACTCTATCTCCAGGGTTTAGAACATTGCCTAGAACAGAATAGGCAATCCACAAATATTTGTGAAATAAACAAATGAAATAACAAACAGAAGTGGTAAAATCAGAACTAGAACCCTGGTCTTGTTTCCTACTTTAATGCCTAGAAAGAAACAATTTCTTTACTAATCAAGATGAACGTAGGCACTTGTTCAATCAAAGTGTGCTCTAATCGCCTACTTTTTGGTTTTTAAAAGAAACTACCTTCCCACTGTCTGTTTCTCTCTTTTTGAGTTTACTTTTAGGAAGCACTCACAATGTACCAGGCACTTGAGGAATGACTACATACATCGACCCATTTAGTCCTTAGATGCAGGTACTATTAACATATCCCAATTTTACAGATGAGAAAAAGAAGAATATTTATCATTTAGATCCAACCACATTTTTTCTTTAACAGAAGCCACAACCCCTGTGTTCTATGCATGTAAAACCTCAAGTGAAAAGGGATAGATTCTAAATTAACAGCTCTTATTTACATTCCATGTCATCCAGGGCACAAAAATCAATGAGGACCCATTGATCCTGGGCAATATGTCAATCAATTATCGAAGAACACCTATCACAAGTGAGATACTGAGTCAAACTGCTTCAACACAGTGTACAAAATAGTATAAGATTGGGGAGGGTTATCTCTTTCTTCATGGAGCTTGTGGTCTTACTGTGAAATGTCTACTAAGAGAGCTAAAGGTATAAAGGAGTAAACAGTGAATGAGTGGTCTAAGCCCAAGCAACAAAAGAGATCTGAAAGCAAAGACTCTTCCAGTCAATCAAGATGAGCCAAAGGGAACAACAAAGTCACCTAGTCCAATTGGCTCATTTTCACAATGAAAAAAACTGTTGTCTGGAACACATAAGCAACTCATCTAGGTCTCATGGCCAGTTAGCAGCACAGCCAAGGCTAGAGCACAGGTCTCCTTGCTCTCAGCCTAGATCCCTGCCCACTGTATAACAGTGGCCAGGGAAGTCCTCAGGGAGGAAACAGAATTTGAACTGGATCATACAGGAGAACTACCGTGTCCAGAATAGCCAACTATGAGCTTGAGGAATAGTAAGGAGGCTAGTTAGCTGGAGATTGGAGTCTAGAAAGGAGAACGGCAGCACTGGGCCCAGATCACAGACAGCCGTGATGCCAACCAAAGGGGTTTGTGCTACATCTTGCACATAGTTAGCAGTAGGGAAGATTCCCCTGGATGATGCACACGGTGTGTTCAGCTGCTAACTGAAAGACTGGAGATTCAAGTCTACTCAGAAGTGCCTCGAAAGAAAGGCCTGGTGATTTACTTCTGAAAAATCAGCCACTGAAAACACTATAGAGCGCAGGTCTACTCTGACACACACGGGATCTCTATGAGTAGGAATCAACTGGACAAAAACAACTGGTTTGGTTTCTCTGCTGGGAAATTATATGAAAGTGGCTATTAAGGAAGTTTAACCTGGCAATGAGTTAGACTATGAAGAGACTAAAGAACAGGAGATTCATTAGACTCTAACCCCCACTTCTTCCTACAACTTTGTTTATCCCCAGGAGAGTGGCTTTCATTTTGTGGAGGAGTTTTCCAAGAACTAGTAACAGACCTTTCTGGCCTGAAACCTCTTGAACCTGGAATTGAAGCAGATTGTAACCTGAACGCGTTTGAAGATGGCTAGAGATGGGCTGTACCCCCATTACTACAGCTTCCAGAGGAATGGTGGAAGTCTGAGATGGAAACAAGAGAACAGGCACATGCCTTTCCTGAAAAATCAATACCAGAGAACTTTATAAATCAGGGCTGCCTTATTAAAATATGGTTAAAATATTGCTTGGTTTCTCTACTTACTGAGATCTTCTTTGATTTCTTCTATTTTGGTGCCTCCTTTCACTATGGGGAATTCTCTGTCTTTTAATTCTTCCTCCTCTTCCCTCACTGTCTGTATACTCCGCCACTATGGCAGTCATTCTTTTCAGTATACCTTCCCTTCAGCTCCCTTAAACCCGTTCATTTATCCCCCTGCAAGGCCCCTGCGTCTACCTGACCCCCTCAACTCCCTACAGACACTATAGCTTTAGGCCACCAGGTCCTGTCAGAGGCTCTAGAGGAGTTCAAAGTTCAACTTTAGTAAAATTCTTCCTGTTTGAGGCCATTTCTGAGAAACTATTTGTTATATCAAATTTGTCATATTCTCATTTACAAATCTATTTTTCTTGCTGCCTTATTCATACTTTGGACTTTTTATCTGTGGTTGGTTAGTGTTACTTGTTTCTTTAATTTACTCATGACTGTAGTTTTGTTGGGAGTCCCTGGGTAATATAGCTGCTAACCGAAAGCCTAAAGGTTTGAGTTCACCCAGAAGTGCCTCAGAAGAAACACCTGGCAATCTACCACTGAAAAAAATAAGCCATTGAAAACCCTCTGGATCCCAGTTCTATTCTGACACACTTGGGGTCACCATGAGTTGAAGCCAACACCACGGAAACTGGTTATTGTAATTTTGTCACTAAAAATTCTAAAGGACATTTCTTAGACCTCTAGGGAGATGATGGTGATGATAAATAATACACGTAAAATACTCCACAGTAGAGACTCAGCGACAGATGGATGAGGAGAGAAGAATGGCCACCCTTTATTAATGGAAACTACTAGTATCTGGTGGGGTACTAGGTGCTGTACATGCACTTTTCATGATCCTAAAAAAATCCCAGCAAGGTGTTACCATCCTCTTGTAAAGATGAGCTAACCATGGCTCAGAACCATCATATGACATCCCTATTAAGTGGTAGAGCTGAGAATTGAATCTGCATCCATCATCTCTTGAACCCAAGAACTCAATCACTATGCTATGTTATCTCACTGGGACGGAGGGACGGCAGGAGGGAGAGAGAGAGGGAGGGAGGAAAGAGAAAACCAGATGGATGAGAAAGAAGGAAAATTTGAAAAACCACTCCATGGTAAATGTCATCAAGTTCCATAAAGCACATTCAATCCAAAGTAGCCCTTCCTACGTGCAAAGTGATACGTTATGCATTGGCAAGGGATGCAAAGTTATTCTGGGCATGAGGTACAAAGAGGAAGTATTTCCAGGAACAATTTTTGTTTCAGAGTTAATTCTGAGATGAATATAGAGGGATTTGGGTTAGCCCTTCCACAGGGGCAGGAAGTTGGGTAAGGATGTGTAGCATGGGAGAACCTGGTGGTAGAAAGAATCTGAGGAGTAACTAAACTCAACATCTCTGCTGTCGGATGACCATGCAATGGAGCCTTCAGCAACTCTTTTCAGGGACCAGGCAGTATATGACTCTCAGTGCACACCTAAGCTGGTCAAACATCATCCTGGTGGTCTTTTTTCCCATCATATTTTCTCCAAACATACCAGCCTCTCCTAGAGAGATGACTGGGATGAAAGTACAGCCTACATTTGGATTTCACCACTTCTTACGCGGGAAACCAATTCTAAGAACTTTAAAGAAACAGTTAAAGGCTCCTAAGAGTCTTTCATCATTTCCAAAGGTTACTTAAGGCTTAGCAGGAGAGCTCACAATTTTAAAAGATCTAAGTCACTTCAAGATGTAAGAACTGCAGGAAAACATGCTGTGCGGATAACAAAGGTGTTGAGGAGACCCTCTTAAAGGGCAGTGAGGTTTATGGCAGATTTATCTCCCATTGGACTGACTGACTAGCCACATATGGAGAGACTGTGAAAACACTACTGTGATTGTGATTAGATAGTTTTGTTGTTTTCTTCTTTCAAAATTTAAAGTCAGTCTTGCCCTTCACTTACATAAGAATAACAGGACGCAATAAGTAAGACTCTGGGAAATGCTATTGAGCATTTTTGTTCTAATCAAATTGGCTGGTATTCACTTTTCCTAACTCAGATGAGGGCAAACGCAAGAGAATTTGGCAGCTAAGAATTCCTTCTGTGTCCCTGGTCTGAAGAACCAATGACAGAGAGCTAGGCTCACCCTCAGTGGGCTGGTGACAGTCTTACAAGTGGAGCCAGTTTGCAGGCAATCTGTGTTTAGTCAAGTTCTTTCCTCCTTCTACAAAAGGTCTGTCTTTATTTGCATAGATTAGGCCAGGCTGTTCCTGTCTGAGAAATTTTTTTTTATGATTATAGACTTTTAGAGACTTCCACATATACATACCCAAACTCTCTCGCACACTCTGAAAACAGCAACAGTGCTTTAGTTTGGGTTGTTCTTTTTCAGCTCTATCATATTTCCTTCTTTCTTTTTTTTTTCAAGAAAGAAAATTTCCAAGCGACATTCCACTAAGAAACAAGAGGGTTGGCTCACTAGATCCAGAAAACCAACCCTCACATGTTGAAATGCTGTGGAGGTTAAAGAAAATGAAGTGTGAGCTTCTGTTGGTGGAGGGAGGGAGGAGCTGCACATGTACAATGTCCTCTGCAGTTGTTGGGACCTAATGAACAGAGAGGTTTTATAGCCATCACTATGCCTTTGCTAGGAAGTGCCGATAAGCAGAGAGGTAAACTGAGTAAATCACAGGGACCAGTGGCACCAGCCATGAATGTGACCCTCGGTAAGGGCATTTAATGCTACAGATCAAAAGGCCCACATGTAGCTCGCTAATTTACAGTGATTCCCTTTTGTTAGAAATGATGTAATTTCACAGTGACTGTTATCGATCAGCTATATCAGTGGGGAAGTTTTTGTGCCAACTTCTTCAAAATTGTATGTTTCCAGTGTAGGGTCAGCCTGGACTCCCTCCTAGAAAATGTGAAAGACTAAGCTTTCTTGCCAATTGCCCACAGTTTGAGACGAGATTAGCAGAAGCATCTTTTCATACTTTAAATTTCCCACGTGTAGACACGTGTGTACACACCAACTTATCGCTCTTTTCCTTAACTACTTTTCTAGACTTGCAGATCTGCTGCTTTTATCTTTGATCTTAATTCCCATATGATATAGGTTTTCCAAGATGTGATTTCTTAAATTGATGGTAATTTTTTTTAAATGGTTAAAAAAAAGATTCAAAATAATGACAGGTCCCTAGCTATTTTCTTTTGAGAACTTAAGTAATTTAATGAGGATGACTTTTTTTTTTTAAAACTTTTATGGCCAGGTGGCTCAAGGGGATATTTAGTTGAACACTGATTAAAAATAATTTCTTCTAAATGAGACCTGACCACAAAATGGAACCATTAATGGGCAGGGACGTGTCACTAAAGCGGAAACCATGCCTGATTGCCTCTTGCACCTCCCACCACACAGGCATTTTCTTCTTCTTCTCCTTTTCTTGTTCTTAATAGCAGAGTAAATAAGCAGCCAGCGAGGCCTAAATGTTTTCGGCCAAAAACAGAGTCCAAACTCCTCAGAGACAACATTTGGCCTCTGTGGTTTTGTAATATGTTCCAGAACACCGAGTTCAGTGAAGAACATTGTGAAAAACTCCCATCCATTGGAATGATGCTGCGGAATGTTACAGTATCAGAAGTTTCAATTGGTCCTTTTCCTGCAGGCCCATAATGAGGCTTGTAAAAAAAAAAAAAAAAAAAAAATAGTGCTATGTGGAAGTTCTCATGGGAAAAATGAATGGCAAGAAATCCTAGCTTTAAAAGAAACAGCTAATCTGCTAGTTTGATTGTTCTTCAAAACTTACGCTGAACCAATGAGCCTAATTAAAAACACTTGGCCTACTTCTATAAAGCATCATAGCTTTCTCTATGCTTCGTTTGTATACACCACAAAACTCCAGATAGACTATTATTTTTTTCAAGTGCTCACTAACAAAGTGCTGACTTTGTTGGGATGGCTGAGCTAATTTCTTGAACTCAGTGTGAAACCTTAGCTAAACAAAATTGTGGTAATTTTCCTTAATTTGTAAAAGTGATTGGAGTGCAAACAAAATTTTCCTCTTGGGTCAATCCTATAATTTTCAATTAACTAAAACTAATCGTCAGGCAGGCACCAAACCTGCATGTTGTTTAAAGGACTGGGAGGCATTTCCAAGGGTCAGGATGCATTAATTGTTTTTATAATTTTGAGAGAGAAAGAGACTCTGAGTGACTAACATGCATGGTTGGTTTTGCTCTTAGTATTACAATAAAAAAGGAAAGCTGCTTTGAGGTAAAAAATCACAGCAAAAATAAAATTGATCCATTTAATTGTATGGTTATAATCAGGATGTGTTCATAGTGTTAATAGAGTCATCCCCTCCTTGCTCAGGAGTCTCTTTGTGTAAAAGCAACTTCCCCTCCCTACTTAATCTCCTCGTGGTCCTTTATTGAATGAAGAATGAAACATGGGACCAGTTTCTGGGATCAGCTAACCAGGCACAACACATACTAAGCAGAGGTCCTAGAACTTCACTACTCAAAGTGTGGTCACCGGACTAGCAGCATCAGCATCGCTTTGGAGCTTGTTAGAAATGCAGAATCTCAGGTCCCCCCCAGACATACTGAATCAGAATCTGAATTTCAACAAGATGCCCAGGTGTGTGGTTTGCACATTATAGTTTGTGGATCACTCTCCTAGAGTAAATATTAGGCACTCAGACTATGCACTGGATTTGTCTCCACAGGGGACCTACTTGGTTCTCGCCATCTGGTAGGAGGAAATCCATATTCGCCCTGTAACCCTAGATTCCTATCACAAGGTGGGTCCATGTGCCAACACTGTTTTGAGAGGACAAAATGCAGCTACTGGAGAAAAAAGCACCAACCCAGAATTAACTATGAAAACCACCAAGTGTTTTTATACAAATGGTATAATCAGGCTAGAAAACAGTTGTACTATTAACGCACGCTTCTACGCCAACAGAGCTGGTTTCGCATTCAGAAAGCCTCCGGCTTGTCTAGAACCATTTTTCCCTTCCCTTATGTCTCATGCTGCTTCTTTAGGTATTCAACCAATCATTTAAACTGACTGACTTAGTTCGAACTAAGTTGAACTGTCATTCAACATGGATACTCAGATGAATTCTTAAAAAAACAAACAAAAAAACTCATTTGCTCTTACGTATGGTGACATGGAGAAAGAAAGTCTGTCTCAATAGAAACTAGATTTAAAAATAAAATACACACTTATGCACACAAGATAAAGTGAAACACCCGCAAACCCAAGGCAGGTCTGTGTTTACCATCCATAGTGGTTCTTACCTGTGTAAATGAATCTTCCTGGAGTTCCTTTGCAGAACTGTTTGGATTTGTAGGACAATGTGACTTCTACCACACCAGGGATGTGCCGAGGAGGGGTCTGCACACGGATGGCATGAGGAGTAATCAACTGGAAGAGACATTGGGGGAGGGGGATTGTCATTGCAATGTGTAAAGGACCCATTTCTCACCTTTCCTATCAGCTCTCAATAAAACAAACTCTAAAACACATGATTAACCTGTTACTGCTTAAATACAACCTCGATGGAACCTGTATAAAAGACACTGACAACTATGTTTACAAGTGCTCTGCGTACAGCCAGAACATTATCTGTATTTTCCTACCCAGCAGGCACTCTGCTTCCTGGTTTGAAAAGTGAACCTGGCCTAATGAAATGATTTATCTAACACAGGATATCCTTTGGAAAGCTTCCGTTTGAAGCAGACACCCAGCTCAGAGCTGAGCTCTGCCATGCCTTTCCAGAAGTTGGTGGGTCTGGTGTTTGAACTGAGCCCTTGAACATGTGGAAAACACAGAGGTAGGAAAACAGTGGGTCAAGGCACTCTCATTAATTGCAGAACACACGTATGAAATACCCCTGAAGAACATTTGGTGCATTAACTGACAGAGGCACAATCAAAGAGCTTTAAAGCGGAAACCAAAGAATCGACCTCCCTGAATAGCCTATGGATCTGGCTGTTCTAAGGACTGTCCGTGAAGGGAAATGGAAGGTTGGGGAGGGGGCTGCAGAGTGATCTCTGGTCTATTATGCAATGCCATGTGCACAATGAGAAAGTTCACTTCTGAACCCTGTTGGCAATCAGATTACACTGTGAAGTGGAATTTATTTTTTATTACTCTTATCTTTGTTTATGTAACTCAAATGTTATTAATGGCCATAAAACTGGTATTATCTGGGTCTTTGAAAAATCCAGCCCTTGTATTTGACTGGTTGACCTCTACTGGTGCTGGGTCCTGTGTATTATCTCTCTCTGGTGTCTGCAATTGCCCATTCCTTGTCTCCTTTCAGATTCACTTAACATGTACATACTGAGTCAATGTACAATGGAACATCACATGAGTTTGTCCTAACTCACATTTATGCTGTTCTTACAGGGGTAACTTAGAAAGGGCTTGTACTTCAATGTGCAAACCAGGCCCATTTCAAGGGTTTTGCCCAGAGAATCACAGATGGCACTGTTAGAAGCCGAATGTCAGCCGCTGGGTCACACCTGGGCAAAGTGCCCTCACACCAAGTCCTGGGAAAAAACATGTGAGAAGCTTGCTACTGCTAAAGTTCTCAAGTCTTTTCTGTCTAATGCTCATGAAACATAAAGAAAAGGACATCTGCATAAAAGATATTTTAACTTCGCAATTAGAAATGCTTTATCCTCTTCCACAGAATATATGGACCCTTAGTTTCTTTGCTGAAGACGTGCAAAAGGCGCTTCAGAAGACCATGTTTATGTGGAGCTCCTGGAGTTTGGGTTGCTCTCCATGGCTGAGTATTTTCAATGGCTAAGTGGAGATGCACATAAAAGTGCAAAAAGCAAACAAACCAAAAAACCCTTTTCATACTGAAATGCTCTGAAAACACTATATATATGTGTCCTAAAATAAGCAAAGTGTATACAATTACATATAGCCTTGATACATCAAGATTATCATTTGGAATACCTCTTATTATATCTTGCTGTAATACAGAAAACCCTAAGTGACTACTGAGGCATGAAGGATGGTTTCTCCCCTACATTAAATGGACCCAGATGGCTGTGATTTTTCTAATTATTTCTATTTTATCCAGTTTCTCTGATTTTTTTCTCTGGCTATTCTTTGCACCTTCCAATCTGCTCTTCTAATCTGTGAGTATAGGAACCAGGAAATCAATGAATAATGTACAGAGAATAGGAAGGGAGAGGTTTTGAAGGACAGTAAAAGGTGATCTTCCAAAACCAAGTGCATGTGTCATCTCGGGCACCATTCTGATAGCTTTAGTAGGATGTTGGAAACTAACACTTATTCAGTGTCTGAGAGGTATCTACTACATTGCTAGGGGTTTTACATGCAGTCCCTAATTTGGTTAGAACAATAGCTGTATTAGTATCCCTTTTTTCTTCAGCAGTGAACACAGAGTCTTAAGATGGTTAAGTTGCTTGCAGAAAGTCACTCAGGAAGAGCGAAAGGTGACACCAATGCATTTCAAAAATGACAGGGACAAATGCTTGCTTCTAATCATAGAGCAGAAATCATTCATATGGAAACTTCTTACAGGTAGTAACTCAAATTTCTCAGGCCCAAAGAGTGCATGTGAGTTTTTGTATCCCCATACTATCTCTATTTTTTTTGTATTGCCTGATCCTTGGCTATGCCTCTGATGGAGGAGGTCACCATATTGTTATATTCCAAATAGGTGGTGATATGGTTCTATTTTTAAGAGTTGCATAGGATATAGAGTAACATTAATTCACAATAATACTTAGAAGAAACTTCAGCCAGTTAGAAACCACTTTATCCACCCTCCTTCTTCTCAGGGAAAACAAATTTTAAAAGATGGAAAGATATTACTAAATATATGGATGGAGACTTTTTTTTAAGTATAAGAACTTATACTATGAGTTACTATACTGAGGAACACAATATATGGGCTTTATAAATTGATTAAATATGACTGCAATGAAACTACTGAATGAGAGTCAGGTTTTAGCATAAAGCATAAGGCTCAGGAAATCCAAACAAATATTCATTTACAATTTCATTTTCAATTTTAATCAATGGCTGTAACTAAAGAAAGTTTCCTTCTTAAAACAATTATCCTCCACCAATGAGGCAGAATCTAAACCATGATGAAAGAATGAATTTGTTGGTGTTCTCCTTGCTGTGGATGTCAGCCTGGGAACAGTCTCTAGCACTGACACATGATATTGATGGCATATGCAGGAAAAACTAAAAAATTGTAGCTGAGTTCTAATGTTTGGTGGTTCAAACCCACCCAGTGTTACTGCGAAGAAAAGGCCTAGCAACCTGCTTTGTTATGATTACAGCCAAGAAAACTCTATGGAGCAGTTCTACTCTGTAACACGTGGGGTCGCCATAAGTCAGAATAAACTCTACGACAACTAACAACCACCACCAATTAATTTGAAAGTATAGGATTATTTAGTAATCACTCAAAGAATCGTCTAATTTGTTGCTGCAAGGAACTTTAGCGATCATTTAAACTAATCCTCTCATTTTAACAGCTGAGGACAAAAATTTCAGAAAAGCATAATGGCTTCCAAAATGACCCAACAACTTAGGGGAAGGATAAGGTCTAGAACCCAAGACCCCCAGATGCCAGGATAAATTTAACATATTGTCCCAACCTCGTTGAACTAAGGGCAGCCACTCTAAGCAACAGAGGGAGGTCTCCAATTAGTCTAAATTTTTCAAACGTTAATCATTGGAATACCACTTTCTCAGCGTGACCATGTCTATACACCACCTATACAATTATGTACTGAGTATTTTTAAAAAAACTGATTACTTTTTAATTAAAATTTTATTTTAGAAGGAAACCTTACATCACTACAATTGGAAAATGAGTATCATCTGTCAAAATAAGAAGGAATTGTAGTTAAAGTTGGAGTTCTGATGGCGTAGTGGTTAAGACCTCAGCTGCTAGCCAAAAGGTTGGCAGTTCGAATTCATCAGGGGCTCCTTGGAAATCCTCTGGGGCAGTTCTACTCTGTTCTATAGGGTTACTATGAGTTGGAATTGACTCGACAGCAATGGGTTTGCATTTTTTTTTGGGTAGTTAAAGTTAATACAGTGTTGTTAAATTCTAGCTACATACTGTTGACAACCTGAAGGCTTCTGTCCTCTCTTCATTGAAAAGGGAGATTAGCTAGTGTTAGAAGTCTCAGAAAGGGACACTTTCTCCCTTAACATAAATCAGAAGGATTAAAAGAGAAACAAAAGGAGAATAACTTTTTCACTATGTGATTCAGTTCTACTTAATGTCTGTCAAACCCAAAATTGTGTCCTGTACTACCAAGTGCACATGCCCCAAACTTTGGGAAATACTGTTCTAAGTGACTAGAGGATGGATTCGCTTTTTTGGCTTAACTTGTATAAATTACTTTCTGAATAAATTGGGCTAGAAATCTGTATTCATTCCAAACTTGTATATATACAGAACAAGTATGTACGCAACTTATATACATACCACACAAGTTGAGCTAAAAACGCAGTATTCTGAAACTTTAACATGTGACATCACTTTCCTCCTTCCTGGAAATCTCCACTTCCTTCACTTCTGTGACACTCATTTTGAGACCTAAGACTTTCAAAGTATCTGAGAGTATACTGAGCACTTTCACATTCACTATCTTTTAAAATCCATCCTTGTGGGATAAGTATTCCAAAGGAGAAAGACGAGAGTCGGTTGACAAAGATTATGTCAATCACTAAGGAACCCTAGTGGCGTAATGGTTAAGCGCTTGGCTGCTAACTGTAAGGTTGGTGGTTTGAACCCACCAGCTGCTGTAAAGATTATAGCCTAGGAAACCCTATGGGGCAGTATTACTCTGTCACATACGGTCGCTATGAGTCAGAATCAACTCAATAGCACACAACAACACGTGAAACCCTAGGAAGGAAACTGATCTCTTATGCTTGTAAATAAGGGTTTTCCAGGGCTTTTCTCTTACTTACTGCTTCCTGATTATTTTGGTCTTCCTCATTTGCTCCTCTCCTCTGCCAGCTTGTTAACTGTAGAAATTTCACAAGTGTAGTCCTATATTTTCTTCCTTTTTTACCTGCCTAATGCTTCTTAAGTTCACTCATTAGCTCAACCACCACAGCTAAACTGACTTCCAAATCTACACCTGTAGCCTTGATCTCTTTGGCCAAGCACCAAGTTTTTATTAGCAACAGAGTAACAGAATCTCCCTAAGTCTTTCTTACTGACACCTCAATCTCAACTTGACTCAAGCTAAATTTATCACCTTGCTATATGTAAATGAATTTCTTCCTCCTGTGTTCCCTCTCTTAGTTAAGGGAATGTTCTTCTCAGAATTACCCAAAATAGAAAACTTAGGATCATCTTTATTTTTTCACCCTCCTATTTTTCCTTAAGTCATGTTGATTTTGCCCCCACTAGACCCTGGTGGTACAGTGGTTAAGTGCTACGGCTGCTAACCAAAATGTCGGCAGTTCGAATCCACCAGCCATTCCTTGGAAGCCCTATGGGGTAGTTCTACTCTGTCCTCTGTCCTGTAGAGTCGCTGTGAGTCAGAATCAACTCAATGGTAATGGGTTTGGACTCCACTGGCTCTTCTTTGCTTCTCCACTTTCTCCTGTTCAGGTTGTCAGCATTTCTGACTCTATTATAATATTATAATTGCCTTCCAACTGATCTCTCTCCACTAGAATTATCTTCTTCCAATATAATCTCATCAGGTCATGCCCTGACTAGACCTTCAACTGCCCCCTTTGCCTACAAAATATAGTCCAAACTCCTTGGCCTAACACTCAGGGAATTCAAAGGCCTGACAGTCCATCTACTTTTCTAGCCATGCTTCCCATTTTGCCGTTCCACATTCCAGAGTCTAGACTGCAGATACACAAAACACCACAACCTGACCAAAATCTGTGCTTTATTCATGTCAACACTTTGCCTGAACATTCCCCCTGCTGATATCCTACTTGTTCTTTAAGCCCCTGACCATGTACTCTTTCTTCCCATAAGTTTGACCTGATCATTAGAGTCAGAGGTGTCTGTACCTTTCTAGAAATTCATACAATTATGGCATTTATAGTATGGCACTTAGCATCTGATTTTGCTTTGTGCCATAAGATTTCCTTACATATCTTTCTCCCATTAGATAGTCCCTGAGAGCAGGGACGAGGTCTAAATTCGTGTTTGTATCCTCTAAACTATTTAACTCAATGCCTTGTATACAGGGTACTTTCAAAATATTTCTTGAATAAATACATATATTAGATAAGAATTCTACTAGATGTTTGACTCCACTAGGCGTTCTAATCTATCCATAAGAGTCAACTGTTCTTTCACTGCTGGTATTTAACTGCTCATTTCCTCAGTTTCTCTTAAAATTAATTATCCAACTGCCTTAGCACTTGGGCATGGGACCACTTCTCATGTTTCACTAAATGGCAAAAAAGAAGAGTCTAAAGGTCTATGACTCCAGTGAAAACTGAAAAGATGAAAAAAACAAAAAAAAGTTAAGAAAGTAATACTAAAAAAGTAGCCCACAAAGACACACATTAAATGTTAAACCCATTGTTGTCGAATTGATTTCAACTCATAGCTACCCTATAGGACTGAGTAGAACTGCCCCATAGGGTTTCCAAGGCTGTAATCTTTATGGAAGCAGACTGCCACATCTTTCTCCTGAAGAGCACTTGGTGGGTTCAACCACTGAGCTTTCAGTTAGCAGCTGAGGACTTAACCACTGCACCACCAGGACTTCTTACATTAAATGTTAAGAGTATTTATTTCTAGACTGAACATTAGATGTGATTTATCGTCTCTATGTCTCACCCTGTGTGTGTGTATAATTTCCTAATTCTGACTAAGATATAATAATAACATAAATAATTGTGAAATAAATAAATTTGTACACTGGTAGGTATTATTTTTATTAACAGAAACTATTACTTAAAATTGAAAATAGAATAGTATCAGTTTTGTACAATATATATTTCACATAAGTGTTTAAGAATTAGCTGTATATTTGCACAAAAGAAAGACAAGAAGGAAAAATATGAACATGTTAACAGAAGTTGCCTCTAGATGGTAAAGTTATGGGTCATTTTTATTTTATTCTGCATTCCTTTCTGAAGTCTCCAACTTCTCAATGACAACAATGCATTAATTTTATAATAAAAAAATCATGTTGAATACGTGGTGTTCAGAAGAAAAAGGCACACATGGTCTCCACAAGGCCCTGGGAGAGACTGCCAGCACACCAAGGACGTGCAGGCAGGGGCAGTTACACCCCCTCTGAGCTACTTGTGTGAGCATTTTTCCTCTTCAGACAAGAGCACAAGACCAGAAGGGCCCCGTGGTGGTCAGCCACTAGCACAAGTGGCTGCTGTCCAGGGGCAGGATACGTGGAAGCCTCCCTGGATGGTGCAAACAGTTAATCCACTCATCTGAAAGGTTGGAGGTTCGAGTCTACTCAGAAGTACCTCGGAAGAAAGGTCTGTTGATCTGCTTCTGAAAAATCTGCCACTGAAAACCCTATGGGGCACAGTTCTACTCTGACACATGTGGGGTCACCACGAGTCAGACTCGACTGTACAATAACTGTTGTTGTCCCCACATCCCCTGGTTGCAAAGTCAAGCTACATGGAAGTGAGACGGATGGAGGACAGACGTGGAGGTAGTGAGATGGGGCCTCCTCCCTCGACAGAAGTACAGGAAAGAGGACAGGGGTATTGTCTGTGGATGCATGGCTGATAGTACAGCTGCGCATGGAAGAAGAACTCCAAGAGGCAGCCTGAAAGGTCCAGAAGCACAGTGAGGGCACATAGGAGACGCTCAGCAAGTGTTAGCTGTGTTCATAAGGCTACTGAATGACAAGGCCAAAGCACATTATGGGTTATGTGACTTTTGTGGTCCAGATTGGGAGTTCAACCATCATGGTTCTACAAGAAAAAGCATTCTGAGTTCTGAAAGTAAAACTCTAACAGGCAGCCTGCAAGGGACAGAAACACAGACGAGGGACATGGCACAGAACAACTCTCTCAATGTTTTTTTAGTAAAAGCCTCTTGTAGTATTAAACAGATGACCAGCATGGTAGATCAATGAGGGTGCCTAGAATTTCCACCTCCCATCTGTCAGTTTGTTGTACTGTGCTCGACTGCATGTTGCTATGATGATGGGAGCTATGCCACTGGTGTTTCAAATACCAATAGGGTCACTCATGGTGGACAGATTTCGGGGGAGCTTTCAGACTAAGACAGACTAGAAGAAAGGCCTGAGATCCACTTCCAAAAATTAGCCAAGGAAAACCCTATGGATCACAGAATATTGTCCAATATAATGAGGAAGATGAGTCCCCTAGTTTGGAAGACACTACAATAGCCTCTCATCAATGGACTCAAACCAACAATCATGAAGATGGCACAGGACTGGGCAACTGTAGTACAGGGGTACCCATGAAGCAAAGCCACCCTGAGAGCAACTAACAACCATCTAGTATTTAAAAACATTAATGGAAACGTTGTAGAATTCTTGGGTGGGGAAGGGAGACAAATCTTGGGAATAACTTTCTTCTCTAATAGTCAATTGCACTTATTATCTGAATCACTCTAATTCACACTTAAGCCGATGATGGTGATGCCACAGTGATGACATCAGCAGTAATAACCTTTCATTGTCTTCTGACCTTGTGCCAAGCATTGTGCTAAGTGCTTTCAGTGGTTTATATCATGTAGTATGAAGGGATAAGTATGGTTATTAGCTCTGTTTCACAGATGAAGAAGATGAGTTTCAGGAAAAGTTAAGCAACATGATCAAGGAACCAGTTAGAAGTAGCAGGTATGCTTGTTTCCGGACCACCCTGCCTGTCCATCCCTACTATCCCAAATTGTTCTTCCATGATCCTACTAGGTTTACTTTTTACCCTACCTCAACCCTTAGAGCATAGCTCATATTATATGCTTCTCCTACATCCTCAAAAGTTTTGGGAACATAGTAGGTGCTCAAAAAACAAAAAAAAAAAAAACCTTCCTCTGTGAAAAACAAGCTGAGAATGATTTCCCAGCAAAACAAAAAAAGTAAAAATAATTCCAAGTAAGCCTTTATGCATGTTTTCGAACAAATGGAACTATATGAAATACATGCAGTTTGATGTTGCAAGCCACAAAGACAAACAAATGACTGGGATTACTAGAAAGCACACCAGTGAGTTTTCATTACTAGCCTTAGGATTTAATATTTTAATGTTAATTACCTTCAACACTAAAAAGTTACAAAAAAAAAAAAAAATGAAGCAAAGACTTAAAAAGAAGGGGTAATAGGATTTTCTCCTCCAGAAAAATAATGCATGTTTGTGACTAGAAAAAGCCTAAAGTGGGCACTGGTACAGTGGTTTTGAGATGTTGTCCACCCATGGGCTCTGGGTGCTAAGGCATACTGACCCGTTCACCCTTTGTCACCCTTCTGTGCCTCAGTTTACTCACCTCATACCACATTAGTTCCTATCTGCTCTGGGGGGTGCTTATAATAATATTAAATATGTTTGTGTTTGGGCAGAGCTTCTCCAGGGGACCCTAAAACACTTTTAAGATTAATTTTTTTAATTTATATATTAATAATTCTCACAGCATTCTTTCTCCTCCTCAATTAGAATAATAATATCCATCTCTTTTGAGATAGGCAGGGGGTGCTAAGTGATGGACATAAAGCAGACACTTAAATAAGGAAACTGTAACATAAAAGCATAATTAAAGCTTTGAAACCAAATTGACTGAAGCTTTTTAAAGAGACACCGCAGTGATGGTGACCAAAAAAAGCAAACTTGTTTACCTTTCACTCTGTAACTTTCATCGTTTTATAGTTAGACTTGGCATTTAAAAAATTACTTTCAGGAGTTCTTAAAGGAAGCTGCAATATGAAAAGTGTATATTCCTCGTGACTGTGCTGGCTGAACCTCCATATTACATTTCTATTTCCCTGAAGTGGATACAACATAAATCACAGAATGCCAGCTTCTCCTGAGTCCCTCAGCGCATTTTGGTTTGTTCCCTAATCAGAGTTCTCTGGGTTTCGTAACACAGATTCTTTTGTTGCCAAGAATTGCTTCTCTCAAAGGCAGTATGTGATTTCTCAGAGAACGTGAAAGAAAGCCAATGGAAGCATGTACGGTTTCACAAACATTCTGGTTTTCTTTTGTCTCTTCGAGAAAATAGTTTTAAACCAACGTTTAGCAAAATATGTTGGGCCACATGAATTCCCAAAGATAAACTTTATGTATGAATGTCAGAGGAGACTTTTGAAACTAAAGTCTCAGAAATTGAGTTAAATACAGGATTTAAAACCCAGCTTCACTACTAGGTTCCCAGTATTTACCATTGTGTGAGAATTAATACCAGAAAAAAACAGTTGCCAACGAGTCAATTCCAACTCATGGTGACCCCATGTGTGGCACAGTAGAACTGTGCTCCATAGGGTTTTCAATGTCTGATTTTTTGGAAGTAGATCACCAGGCCTTTCAGCAGACTTGAACCTCCAACCTCTTGGTTAGCAGCAAGCAAGTGCATTAACCATTTGCACCACTCTAGGACTCCAGGGAACTAGAAGGTACTCGATTAATACCTGATGAATATTGAACAAATAAATGTCGTGATGCCATTAACCGCTACCCATAATTAGGATGAAAAGTCACTGAAGTCCCTTGTGAATCTCAAAAAAAGAAATAATCAATACCACTCCATTCAAAAATCTTTTTTTACTTTGCCCCACAAAATGCCTGGTACCCTCATTAAGCATCCCCCAAAATATACTGCCCTATTCTCCTGACAAGGAAACTAACCAGTCCCTAAATCAATGAAGTTAATTGTACAAAACAAAATTGCAAGAAGATTAGCTTTCAAAATAACAAATTTGGGGAGAAAAAGACTAAAATAAATACATTATACTTCAACTACCTTTGGTTTTGTGGGATTATTTATTTATTTTTGGTCTTTTCTTTTTTTTTTTTTTAAATAAACTTTCTCCAGCTCTCTTCCCAGGATGTAGATGGTGTGCCAATTGGGCCCCATTAAAGACTGGATCCCATCCTGACAATCTGGGAGCTGGAAAAGCGCTGGTGAGTTCCTGAGGTCCAGGGTATTCCAGAAAGAGAGGATCAGCCACCAGCAATGCCTGTGGTTTGAGCCTGCACAGTAAGTTCTTTCTCCAGGCTTGTTTTTCTTAATTCAGTAAAGAAGCAGCATCATTCCCTGCCCTGGTCTGGCTTAGAGTCCTGTGCTGCTGTTTGTTTGTTTGAAATTTAAAATACAAAAGAAAAAGGAAAGCCAGGTACATTTATGGAGGTGCTGAAATGCTTGCTATCAAAGTTGGCGGTTTACAGGGTTCTATACTCAGTTACATCTACTTAACAATAATACTTGGTCAGAATCTTTGCCTATGGAATTAGGGAATAAAAACATAACAGCCAAAAAACTGATAGATAGGGTAGGCAGGGAATGAATTCACCTTTCACCAACATGACTTTTTGGCTCTTTCAAAGCTCTAAAAAAGAAGAAACCGAAGCTATCAAGTACTAATCAGATACTCACGCTGACATGGTGTGTGTATGATACAGCTCATGTTTATATACTGTATACTTTAATACTCGCACATATATTCTGTAATTCCTCAGTTAACATGCCCCTTCAAGAAGTGAGGGTCACTGCCTAAGGAAACTCTACAGAAAACTGAAGCCAAACCTCTTTTAATACTGTGCATTACAGCTACGTTTGCTGGAAGTCTTTCGAAAATGCATTACACACGTCTCGCTGTTTTAAACAGAATCTATTGAATATAATTGTCATCTCTTTCCCAATGACTCAGGGCACCGTCATTATGAACAGTCATTAATGTGTTGCACAGTAATGTAGTTCTGCGTCTGCTTTTTAGTTTTTCCGTTCTTGCCCTAGACATTAGGCTGTCAGCTGTCACTTCTGCTGTCACTGAGGCTGTTTCTAACAACCCGCCTCCACTCCCAACCTGCCTCTAGTTTGCTCCTTCTAATTTGCTGTGACCTGGAAAACAGACAACACAGTTTGTTAAAAATTACTGTTCTGGTTACCCCCAGAGACTTCTATTTTGTTTTGTTTTTGCTTGCTTCTGGTTTCGTGAAGAGTTTTGGAGAGTTGCGGTTGTTCTAAGACTCCCCTCTAGATAAATGAGGTTTTACTATATTCATATTAGTTTAGAGATGCTCTGGAGTTTGATGGATTTTAGTTAAAATCTCAGCTCTAACATAACCAGTTGTGTGACTTTTGGGAAGTCACTTGCCCTCTCTGGCCTCCAGTTTCATTATCTGGGTGTGGGAGGAAGGACAGCTATGTGACAGAATTAATTGACATAATAAGGATTACTTAACATAATGCCTACAATGCTTATTAACCACTCAGAAAGCGTTAGTTTTATCCTACTTAATCCTCACCATTACCAGTAGATTTATATTAAGGTATTTATGTACATACTTTCTTGCATACGAAATTTATCTAAATATAAACTCTTGACCCATGCATGCATTAACGAAAACTAAACTACAATCTATCAGGTGCTGACACTTTGAAGCATCATTGAATAATACAACAGCTACTAAAGGAGCACTTGTTTGAATGAATGAAGGGCGAAAAAGGAAGTAGTATCACTCAACAAATTTTCATCAATGTCTCTGACATAAAAGGCTGGGTGCTAGGCACTGTGGGGGACTAAGCTGAATTTGGCATGAATCCCTACCCTCAAGGGAGAGGATATGTCCTTAAGTCACAATAATTAAAGATAGAAATTTATAAGGAACATAATATAGTACAGGGAAGGCTATAGTACAGGTAAGGCTATAGTACAGGGAAGGCAAACACAGGAGTTTAGACACAAGAGAAAATGCTCTACACCTGAAGCTGTCGGAGAAGGTTTCACGGAAAAAGCTGGTATTTGAACTGGATCTGAAAGGGCAGAAAGATATGGGCACAAAAAGGAGGGAAAAGCATTCTGGGAGGAGGAATGAGCAAGATATGAGTGTGAGGGTAAAAAGTCACTACAGGCACAAGGAGCAGCTAGCAATTCAACATATCCAGAACATAAGATGAACCCATTAAACCCGTTGCCGTCGAGTTGATTCCAACTCATAGAGACCCTACAAAAGAGAATAGATCTGCCTCCATAGGTTTCCAAGGGTGTAATCTTTATGGAAGCAGACTGCATCTTTCTTGCTGGTGGATTTGAACTGCTGACCTTTTGGTTAGCAGCCAAGCACTTAACCACTGCGCCACCAGGGACGATAATGAACAGTGAACGGTAATGTTAAAAAGAAAGAAGCTTTATGGTGGCGTGCTTGAATCCCAAATGGAGGTGTTGTAGTTTTAGGAAAGAGGAAGCCAGTGAAGATTTCATAAGGAGGACAGCTTCTCCTTCAGATCATCAGGGAACCATTTCAGCAATTAGCACGGAGCACATGTATCACCTGAGTACAACACTATATAGATATCCATTTTCTGCATAAAGTCAGACGACCGCAGCCAGATATGAATTCCGTCTTTGATTCACATTAAAACTAGAAACATATCTTACTTCTATAGCTTCTATTATCAAGGCACATACAAGTACCTCCTGAATGCACTGTAAACAACTGGCTGAAAAATGTCATCTTAACATCATTTGTAACTATTCCATAAATATCAACATAGATAGACGATAGATTTCAGGTGCCTTAATGATCAAAAATGAAAATATAGACTAAAGCATTTCCAGAATAAAGTGAGCATGGCTGTAACTATGTTTAAAAGGCCGTTAGAATATTTATATATATATTTTTTAAATAGGCTAGCTCCTTTAGAAATGGTTTTCCATAAAATAACGTGGGTTTAAAAGTTTTTCTTCAAAATCATATTCAAAGTTTAATACAACTGATTCTGACTGCTCTTTTTATTCTTTACAAACAAAGTTTATAATTTTGCATTAAGCATCTTCCACATAATAGGTGGGCAATAAGCATAGGTTAAATATAGACTTCGCAACTTAAATATTTAGGAAATCTTAGACAGCTATGACTTACTTTAAACTCATGTATTGAATTAACTTTTTACAAAACTTACACATGTAAGCCTAAATATATGCAAAATGAGTGGACAGGAATTATTTACACTGTATCATTGACGTTATAAAATGATTTTTGAAATACTATCTTTTCCCAACTTAATTTCCTTTTTTATGTTACTGGAATTGTATCTTGTATACAGTGTGATATAGAGAACAGTTATTAGAGGGCTGGTGCCCTCATGTATAAAATTTAGGCAGGTTTGGTAAATGTGAAGAAGTATGTTAAAAGACTATGGAAACATCAGGAGAAAATCTGGTACAACATAAAGCTGAACTGGGGGTGAGGTCGGGTGTCAGGAGAACTGGGCTGTAATCCCAGGACTAAGTAGCTAATGTGTTCCCTGGGCAAGGCACTTTACCTCTCTGGAGCCTCTTTTTCCTCACTTACAAAGTAAGAGTTGCACTTGGTGACTGGAAAAGTTCCTCAATGCCCTCAAAATGTTGTGACTCTACATGTGGTTCAGCAAAAATCAAGGCCTGGCAAGAAGGCCTAGGGAATTTCCAGTGAGATACACACAAGCATCTGCGCCATTCATTCTTTAAAATCACAGAGGAGTGAATGCTATTTATTTACAATCATTCCTCTGAGCTATGTGTACAAATGAGAATGGAAAGCAGAGACAGATTAAAAAAAAGCAGGAAAAAAATCAAGAACTGCATTTAAAATCTTGTTTTCTAATTTTGGGATTCAAGTGGCAAAATTGCTTCTCAGTCCCCAAAACTGCCATTTACCCAACAGTATTGACCCACTGGTCTCCCCTCAGCAGTTTCTTTGACTTCTCCCTGATTCTGGGAGTGTGGGTGAAGAAAGCACACATCTGAGAATAAGAAGATCATGTGTAGCCTCATACAGGGGCTATATACAGTGATGTACTTCAGCTTCTCCCATCTGAGCTAAGTGGTGCAGGCAATCTTTAAGCATAGCTATCCTACAAAATCAAATGACATCTAATGCCAAGTATGAAACCAAATGCAAAATATTAGAGAAACTCTGTTCAAAGCCTTGCAATATTAAAGAATAACATCTGTACACATTCCTGGCCTAATCTGAATAATTACTCCGCAAATTAGTTCAGATGATTTTCACACATATACCTCAACCCAATTACATCATGATTCAGTCTTATAATTTTGCTTCATTAACATGAGATCCAAATGTGCTTCAGACTTCACCAAAATATCTTCCTGTAAGGTGGTTCCTGAACAAAAAGACTCATGGCCACAAAAGTTTGGGGCATTGCTGCATACTGCACCGTACGTATTCACAGTGCTTATAGCACTTTACAAGCTCTGCAAAGTCCTCAAACAAGGACCAGTTGAATTTGTCTGACTCAACATTTCCCATATTTAGCTAGGAAAATCTCCCTCCCTAATCTCTCATGGGGTACCTATTAATATCTCAAAGAACTAGTATTGCATTGAACTACCTGGAAGATGAATTACAGCAACACTGTGGTAGAAGTCTTAGATTTATATCAGATAACAGAATCTGAGGCATAGGAGTAAAAATATTGACCGAAGACATATCAATAGTGAGATCCAATTTTGTACCTAATTAAATTGGTGTGAAGAAGTTCACAGAATCTTTTTGCAAATAAACATGATATTGTGTATCCCTGGTTTGTTCTAAAAGAAAAAGAATAATAGTAGAAGAAGCTATTTCCCACCCATCACCACTCTCTCCTTCTTACTTGGCGGGGCTTTCAGGGGAATAAACTCTAGACAGAAGGAACTCTTAAAATTGTAGCGCTAACTAAACAGTGAGAATTTAATCTAAGCTCCTCACTTTCAAATGGGGAAATTAAGGAACAATGGACGGCACTGACTAAAATCTACAGCCTAGGATTAGGCAGCAGCAGAACTGCAATTAATATCCAGGTCTCCCAACCTGCTCCGTGCCTACCACTGCTCCATACAATCTACACCCTTGGTTAGAATATTGTCCTCAGTTCCCTCCACCCCTTGCTCCCCACCAATCCACTATAGTGCTTCCTTTAGAGGCAGCTTAAATACCTTTAGCAGCATGAATTATCACAGATATGTCAATGAATCAAAATGAACGTGGAAACCTAGAATACCTTGCACAGAGATTAGTACATGGTACATTAGCACATTTTCACCTCTGTGGCCAGTCTACTCTGACTATAGCACTCTATCTGCCTTCTAGAATCTTGCATTGAATTCTAAACCACAAATTTAACACTAGATTATATAAGCATATTATATAACTTTCTAATTTGCTTCATAGGAGCAAATTGTCTTTCCAAACAAAACGTCAAATCCCACAAGAGCAAATTTTTCTTAATAGCCCCCACAGTACCCACAACAGTTCTACATACCCAGCAGGCAAGCCCACCAGTATTCATTGTTTAGAAATTAAAGGAATTGAGACAAAGATATTAAAATAAATATTAGCTCTAAGACCCGGAGCATGAACATCTTCCTGCTCTAAATCATGTGTTGGTGGAAAAACAAGAACAATCAAGTGGATATCTGGTCAAGAAAAAACTTATTCCGCATTAAAAATTCACACACAGTCTTGCTGGTTTTCCTGAGTTTATATATAAAGCACTACAAGGATTTTTAAAAGTCTACTGGAGTTAAGGCAGGGTAAGGAACACAAGAATATCAGTAAAATAATCTAATTTCTAAAAAGTGGCCAAGGAGAGGGGCAAGAAACAATGAAGAAAGTGTAACAAAGACAGCAAATCAAATTCCCAAGAAAGCCATGTGGTTCACCCTGAGTTTGGGGGCTCTCAGAAGGCAGCCGAGTTAGGAGCAATGGAGTACCACCTTTCTTTTTCCCAACCTCAGGGGGCAATCAGTGAGCTAAACTGAACTCATTTGCAAAAGATTGGGATGGTAGGGGAAGAGCACAGATGAGGGTAAATTAAGCCGGCCCTATTTTCCCTGGCTCTTTTTAAAGTTCTTTAGCTAAAAAAAGACTCCAAATAATAGCATTAGCTGCTAATCTAAAATGTTATCTGCCTGTCCTAGCCCAACAGCCTGCTTCCTGGGTGCTTTGGGCTGTAGAGTGAGGAAATGGAGAAGAGACAAAAGTCTACTTAGAATTAGAAAGTACTGGATCTTAGGGGTGGCATAACCTCAAGAGACTGTGTCCAGGGGCAATGACTTTGGCTAGACAGGGGCCCTTCTCTAGAGATGAGGCCCAAACAAATTAACCATCTTGCCCAAGGTCACTTAGGTAGATGAAGGGAGAGGTTGTCTTCTGTCCCTCTCCTTTACTTCAGAAGGATAAAGTCTTCCTAGAAGCCAGTGGCTCCAACCACAAACATGTACAGCTAGAAAATGAAGGGACCGCTTTCAACTCTCTAATTCTCTACATGCTAATTCTACTTTACTGTGGAAGATGATAGTAACTGTCAAGATACCTCCACCATAAGGCATCAATGACAACAGTGGGCACAACACTATGGTCTGATGAAGTAAAACCCTAGGGTAAAAATCTTGGCTAAATCATGGAACTTTAAGAAGGTAAGCCCTGGAGTTGGACAGACTGGGTTCAAATCTCATCTCCACCACTTGATAATTGAGCATTTATTGAACCTCCCCAAGCCTCACATTTCTTCTTCAATAAATGGAAGCAACATTGTCTATACTTGTGAGGCAAGCATGAAAGCCAGCCCAAACATTTCACATAGTGCCTGGCAGAAACTAAGGTGTCCAGTGAATGTTAGCTAATACTAGTCATGTTCTACATTTTCCACAGATTTTTCAACTTGTCTCTTAAATATTCACAGTATCAAGTTCTAATGCTATCCAATACAAGCCTTGAAAAATGGCTCCAAACTTGGCTGATATTTTTTGCTCTATGAAAATAATAGACACTTGTGTGGTTTTATTTGATTAAAAACCAAAACCATCATTACTACTACTTGCTGTTTTTTACTGCTTCTACTAGAATTCTAATGGCTTACTATACGTGTCTTTTCTCTCTCTCTCTTCCCGCTTTCTGTCCTTCTTCTCTGTCCCTCAGGAGTCCATTTGCTCTCTCATTAACTTGGGCTTCTATTTCTTTTGTAAAAACAGTACAAACCAAACTAAAAATCCATTGCTGTCAAGTCGATCTGACTCATAGTAACCCTATGGAACAGAGTAAAACTGCCCCACAGGGTTTCTATGGAGCAGCTAGTGGATTCGAACTGACAATCTTTTCGTTAGCATCCAAGCTCTTAACCACTGCGCCAAGTATACTTCAAATCTCATCTCTATCACTGTGTAGCACTGTGACCTTAAGGAAGGTTCTTAACCTCTTTGATACTCAGTTTCCTCATCTGTAAAATGGGAATAATAAGAATATCCAAAACAGGACTGTTAGGAGGATTAAATAATACCCATAAATTGTCTCCATGTGATAAACCATAAGTAAATGTAACTATTTCTCACCATTATACAAAGGATTTTTTTATTGGGGCAGCACCAAATCCTCTCTCTGAACGAAAAGGAAGGGAAATTGTGTCTGTTAAAAAGCTTGTGTGAACATCTAAGTATGTAAATAATTAAGAATATTAACAAAAAGGTTCACCCATGCAAAGCTCTTTTTTCTGAAATGTGAGGATTATCATGATGATAACTGCCCAAGTTCAAGTTCTCCATTGCAGCTATTCAACGACTAACACTGCAAGGGATTTACTTATTCTAAAAGAATATGTGCTCAAATATTTTGGGCAATTACTTGATAAGCTTCCAGTAGAAAAGGCTCACTGTTGATTTATGACATAGTCACAAATTAGGGCAGTTTGGGAGGATGGGATGGGCAAAGAAGGAGCATGTGGCCCCCCCCACCCCAGCCCCAAACTCACCCTCGGTTGAACCCACCCTGAGGGGCTTCTGGTGCAGGTGAGGCTGGGGCAGTGGAGGTACAGGGGTAGGAGGAGAAGAGAAAAGGACAAAAGTATTGCTTTAATGGGTTTCCTTTTTCATGACTTGCATCAGTTTTGTTATGTGGAAACAAACCGTTTAAAGCCATTTGGATAAGTCTGGGATAGATTTTAACCTTCCTTACTAGTTTCTGAAAATCAGCCAATGAAAATCCTTTTGGATCACCACAGTCTGATCCCATTGTGCATGGGGTCATCACAAGTTGGGGGCTGACTCAACAGCAGCTAACAACAACCACCTGTGTCTAAGGAACCCATGGGTGGTGCAAACAGTTAAATATGTACTCAGCTGCTAACCAAAATGTGGGAGGTTCGAGTCTATCCAGAGGTGCCTCAGAAGAAGGGTCTGGCAATCTACTTCTGAAAAACAAGCCATTGAAAACTCTTCGGAGCACCGTTCTACTCTGACACACATGGAGCCGCCATGAGTCAGAACTGACTCAACAGCACCTTTTTTTTTTTTAACCTGATCCCAAAAAATGATGAGAAAAGGAAACTGGGAGGAAACAGGGGAACCTTGACTAGCAACAAGGCAGAGGTTCAAATTAATGATTTCCTAATGTGTCAAGTGCTTATTCCATACCCAATGCAGTCTGCTTAGGCTAAGACAGGCAGAATTTTAAAGGAAGCTTCAGACTAACCCACCTAATTCTTAGAGGGTCAACAGGACCTACTTCCAAGTTATAGTCTGAACCCAACTTCGAAAGCCTCACTTTGACTGCAGTGACATGAAGCAAAAAGTCAATATTATGTTCTCATTCTTCCCCTCTCCCAACTTCCATGAAAAGCAACAGGAAGAAGGACAGAAAGTGATGAAGACACAGCCCACCATCTAGCTCAATTGGCATGACACAGCTTATAAAGACAATGCTCTACATTCTACCTTCGTGAGTAGTGTCTGGGGTCTTAAAAGCCTGTGAGCAGCCATCTAAGATACTCCACTGGTCTCATCCCTTCGGGAGCAAGGGAGAATGAACAGAACAGGATACAAGGAAAAGATTAGTCCAAAGGACTAATTGTCCACAGCTACCAAGGCCTCCACCAGACTGAGTCCAGTACAGCTAGATGGTACCCGGCTACCACCACTGACTGCTCTGACCAGGATCACAACAGAGGGTTCTGGACAGAGCTGGAGAAGGATGTAAAACAAAATTCTAACTCACAAAAAAAAGACCAGATTTACTGGCCTAAAGGAGACTGGAGAAACCCCGAGAGTATGGTCTCCGGACACCCTTTTAGATCAGTGGTGAAGTTACTTCCAAGGTTCACTGTTCAGCCTGGGAGTGGACAGCCCCGTAAAACCAAATGAGACTAACAAGGTACAGGAGTCCAGTGACAAGGGCCAGAAGGCAGAAGGGGACAAGGAAGCTGGTGATAGGGAACACAAGGTTAAGTAAGGATATTGTTGGTGTGTTGTGAGATTGTTAACCGTTGTCACAGGGCAACATTTGTAGTAACCGTTAAATGAGAAACTATTTTGTTCTGTAAGCCTTCATCTTAAGTGAGAATAACAGCACAATTGGAAGAGCGTAGTCAATGTCACTGAACTGTGCATGTTGAAATTTTTGAAATGGTGTATCTTTGGCTACGTGTATTTTCACCAAAAAAAAAAAGGTTGAGAAGTTAGAGGGTTGATATGTTGTGGGGTTGTTAACCAATGTCATAAAACAACATGTGGACTACTGTTTCATGAGAACCTATTTGTTCTGTAAGCCTTCACCTGAAGTACAATAAATAAATAAAAGATACAGCCCACAAGACCTGGTTGAGGCTGTCCTTGTGAGGATTGCTATCACACACGTAGCCAAGACAGCAGGGATAAAGACACGAAAGTGGCAGCAAAACATGAATGTGATGCCTCTAATTCACAACCCAGTGGTTCCAATAAAGAATGGAATGCAGTTGGCAGGGGAAGCTCAGTTCACCTCTCATGCCTGGGATGTTCCACCTTGGACAACAATTAGGCGGGTGGACAGAGAAACCCATCTCTGATTCAGCTTTATAAGAGCTTTGATTCTCTGGCCAACAGTGTATCACTTGTAGGCTGCATGGGAAAAACAAAGCCAGAGGCAGCACATGCTGGGAAGGGGCTTGTCTGAGTGGCTTATTGGCAATGAGAAGCGCACAAGAAAGGCTTACAAAAAAGGACAGGCTCTGCTTTAGAAAGATAAACATACCCAACTATCACAGGCTTAACTCTTTGCTCATCTCTGTGGCCCCTCTAAAGAGAAAACACAAATAAAATATCTACACGGGCTATACAGTGGCTTCATGGGAGGATAATTAGAAATGGAAATAGAAAACCTGAGTTCTAGCTCCAGTTCTGCTACTGACTTCTTTGGGCGGCCACATACATATCATTTAAATTCTATGGGCTCTACTCAGCTGCATGCTGGTTATGGAGCTATGGGTCTCTAGCCTTAGTATCCTCATCAAGAAAAGATAGGTGCTAAAGGGGGCATCGGTAGTTCAATGTGGGAGACCCAGGTTTGATTCCCCGCCAATGCATCTCATGCGCAGCTACCACCCATCCATCAGTGAAGGTTTGCATGTTGCTAGGATGCTGAGTAGGTTTCAGTGGAGCTTCCAGACTAAGATGGACTAGGAGGAAAGGCCTGTCGATCTGCTTCTGAAGATCAGCCGGTGAAAATCCTATGGATCACAATGGTTTGACCCTCAACCAATCATGGGATAGTGCAGGATTAGGCAACATTTCATTCGGTTGTGCGTGGGTCGGCATGAGTTGGGGCCAACTCCACCGAAGCTAACAACAACGGGAGTGTTTCCCTCATAAGGTTGAGAGAAAATCAATGTGATCTATGTCAAGAACTCAGCACAGTGCCTAGAGTATGTAAGTGCTCAGGAAAGTTTAACAATTAATACGACTCTTTGTAAAACAAAGTGGGATGAATGTGCTCTAGGGTGCCTTGTAGCCTGACCGTTGTGTTTTACTCTAAACTCTGGTGAGGTAAAAGGGAAAGGGCTGTGGCCATGCTGGCTGAGAAATCTCAGCTCACGATTTAAAAAGCATAGGCAAGTTTGCCATGGCATCTATATAATGCTGATGTTTATGTTTTGTAATCTTGAGCTATTGCTGGTTATTGCCAGACAAGTCAACTGGCAAGCTAAATTAATGATCACAGTGGTGTGGAAGGTACTGCACAAACAGTCATTTTCATACGGTTGCAGTCACATACCAGGATGCCTGGGAGCTGTAAAACCCTAGGATTGGAAAAAGCCCTGGGTTCTTCTAAGCACATCACTCACTCTCTGACTAAGGGTTATTGAGTACGTTGAGAACCACCTACACCTGGATTATTACTGTCATTTGAATGGTGTTCCTTGAAGAGCAGCCTACAGTAGACTCCATCTACACATTATGCACAGATCACTACCTTGCTGAAGTTTAAGTGGAGCTTATCCTGTATATTATGTGACTTTGCATCTCCTTGCCAGTACCCAATATTCAATAGAATCCTCACACCATGTCAAACCCAAGAGAATAAATTACAAAATAGAAGCTCTCCCACTGCATATGGGGCAGAGGATGGAAGTCATTCCAGCAGAAAGTGTTGCCTCCTGGTAAACCCCACCCATCTTTCTTAGTGCCCCAGCGTTTTGTAGACTGGGGCTGGCCCACCCAGAGTGGCACTACTAAATTCCACACACTCTATTAGAAATTCAAGTGTAGACAGTACCCTCAACTAGACCAAGCTATTAGATATTAATGTTCAGACAACACCTACCTCACTCCAGACCAGCATGGTACCGAATATGACCTGTAACCCATCAAAGAAATTGTCCCCTATGATGATCACAGTTGCGCCTCCCGTCGTCCATCCTTCACTCGGGCTGATGGCTTTGATACAGGGAGTAGCTGCTTTTCAAAACACATGAAAAAGAGAAGGAGTCTGCTGTTAGAACCAAACTTTAATGATGGGAGACTTGAGAAAAAGAAAAAAAAAATCTTTCATCTTTTTTACTAACAGAAAGTCCCTCAAGATCTCAGCATTTTCTAGCTGCAGTGGGACCTGAAACCTAAGGGTGCAATTACGGTTTTAAAAGCATTCTTTTCGTTGTTTCCATTAAGAATACATATATTGCCCCCAAAACCTTATCACGCTTGGTATCTTACGAGATATAACACAGAAGTTAATCTAAATTTATGAAATGCTAAAGATTAAAATAAAATGAGCAACTTTTTGGAACATGCTGGAAACTTTATCTATTTGCTTCATAAATATATCTCCTAAAAAGAAAACTCATACTTTTTTAGACAAACAGTTCTGTTCAATGGGAAGCTAAGAAAGAGAGGAGGCAGGGGCAGGAAATTATTCTCGCTCCATGCCTTCTGTCTATAACACTGGCATAGCAACATTCTGCATGAGAAACCATTATGATTTTTTCAAATAAACGTCATGGATCCCATTTTACAGATTCAAAGAATGTAGGTCACTCAGGGTGAATTGTGTAACCAAATAGCTGAGTCAGGGCTGACCACAGAGAGTCCACATGTCATTTGCTTTGTTGTCTTTCCCAAGCTTTAAACCCTAGAACTGACTTTTGCAAAATGTCATATATCTTCTTTTTCCATTATAAAGGGCCCTTGGAGATGGGAAATATTTGTAAATACTGTGACTGGAGGTGGTTTGCACAGTTAAACATGGCATACTTTCAACAGAATTGCTAGGGTATAAATGTAATTGTGGGATCATGTCTTTGAAATCTTTCAGAGGGCACCTTCAAGGTGCCACCAAGGATTTTTAAACTCTACACTGCCACGCTGTGGGAGGTGTTGTGCAAGGAGAGAAAATGGGACCCTCCTCTTTAATAAAAAGTTTACTAAGTATCCAAGACTGACTTCCCAAGTATTGAAGCCAATGAGAAGATTGGCAAAAAATTACTGTACTTTGTCAAATTTGGCAATATCTCATACTTTAACTTTTGAAAGAAAAAAGGAAAATGTTAAGCCCAGCCCAGTGGGACCATTGCTCACGTGCCACTACACAAACAAGTAGAATGGGCTTGATTTTGATTCAAATTAATCTTATAAAATTGCACAGAGAAGTTTGGAAATATCCAAAGTAAATATTTCTTGTTGGCTGAACCCATAGCAATGCATTTACAACTAAAACTGGGCAGCTCAGATGCCTTTTCTCTTCCCCCATGCTCTCCCAAAAACAAAATAATTAATCAAGAAGATGTAAATTACTCATGATTTGAAAATTCTTGTCCAATTTTTAACACACTTAAAGGTTATGATCAATATTCTAAAGATGTGGGACTTTTTCTTAAAATTTTCCTTTAAAAGTGAAAATGTTTCAATGCATGGTTGAGTACTCTCAAGCCAACGGTAGATTATAATGTGTAATTTCAAGCAATTCTCAAGAGAAATAAACTACATTTAACAACTACATATGATATTTAAAATATAAGCGGTTTGAAAGTATTTTAATGTTCTAAAATCTTAATTCTTAATTTCTAACTCAGTACACTTAGTAGCTGGAGCAGAATAGAAAAGGTGTAGCTATATGCCTGGATACTTCTGAGAAGAATGGAATATTGATTTAACTGAACCAGTCTTGAGAAAGTCCTGCCTGATGGCAAAGTATGGAATCCAATCGTGTCATTAAACTCCATGATCTGGTGGTCTTGGTGTTTATTACGTACGTTAGCTTTGGAATAACTTCTAATTTTTTTTATTTTAATTTTTAATCACACAAGCATACTTCTTTAGATAAATATAGTCTCCACTACTCTTTCTCACTATTGCTCAAAAGAAGACAAAAGGGTGTGCTCATGCAGCTTTGAAAGTCTTGCTTACAGCAAAGACATTATAAGAACATGAACAAGACCTGCTGGTTTTAGACTTCTCTCTCTTCTCTATTTGTTATTTGTGGTACACAGAAGGCATATCGGGGTGTGTGTGTGTTTTCAAACATTTCTTAAGGAAAGTGGTAATATTTTCATATTCTGTGAGTGACCATCCAGAAACAAAGCTTTATGTCAACTAGTTAGAGGAAAGAAAGAGCATCAAGCTTCCAGACAACTTGGTGAGGAGACAATATATAGCACCATCTTCTTAATCTTTAAGAGAAAAAATATTGAAGGGAGTACTCCAGGAAAAGAATGACACACTTATCAACCTACCTATCTCTATATTCTTCTATTCCTGCTTAGCAACTATTTGCCACTCTTAGAAAAGGTAAGCCATGTAGCCCTTTTAGACTTTAGACCTGAAAGGGTTCTAAAGGTCACTTATACATCTGTTATATCAGCAATGAGAGAAGTTCTGTGATGCTTCCCACTGTGAAGTTTGAAAAATACGTAGGGGAGATGTGAGCTGTCTCATTAAGAGAGAGGGTTGGGGAGGAGGTGCTACTGATATTTAGTACCTGGAGGTCAAGAATGCTAACTATCCAGAAATGCATGGCATAGTCCCCCAAATGAAGAACTCCAAAATGCCAATCATGCAAGTTGAAAAACACTGTGACTAGCTAGAAGGGGCCCTGGTGGTGCAACTGTTAAGCACTCGGCTGCTAACCAAAAGTGTGGAAGTTCGAACCCACCCAGTGGCTCCATGGGAGAAAGACCTGGAGATCTGTTTCCACAAAGATTACAGCCTAGGAAACCTTATGGGGCAGTTCTACTCTGTCACATGGGGTAGCTATGAGACAGAAATTGACTCAACAGAACACAACAACAATAGCTAAAGGGATCAGGCCTAAGAGCTGATATCAAGACTCACAGATCCACGTGGGCCAAGGCAAGAAACACAAATCAATAGCAGCCCAGGATCTCAGAACAAGCATGAAATGAATGGCTGCTAGTGCTCAGGATAGGGGAAGCAATGGGAAATAATGGAGATGTTGGTGAATTGCAAAGCACATGCCCTACGTGTAGGCGGCATATGCTGCTCAGCTTCAGCCTGGGTCATCCCACACAAAAGCTGGCCAGTGTGGTCTGATTCACTGATATGGCAAAAGAAGCCAGGAACTCAGATTTTTATGTGAGATTTCCTAATCTTTAAATGTTGGCAACCAAAACCAAAAACCAAACCCGCTGCCGTCGAGTTCATTCCAACTCATACCAACCCTACAGGACAGAGTAGAACTGCTTCATAGGATTTCCAAGGAGTAGCTGGTGGATTCAAACTCTTAACCACAGCGCCACCAAGGCTGCAAACGTTGGCAACTAAAAAAAAAAAAAAATCTGTAGGCCAAACAAAACATTAATGGGCTGGATTCAACTCATAAGCCATCATTTTTCAATTTTACCCTAGAGTTCCAAACTTACCAGGCTAAAAGCAGAACAGGGAATAGTTGCAAAAATGCCCAAAATTACAAGTTCCTAAATGTTCACTGCAGGAATGATAGTAAAACCTTCAAAAGGGTCTAGGTGTCCCCCAGTAGTGGAGTGGTTAAATAAGTTATAGTATATCCATGCTATAGAATACAAGGAGTGTCATTAGAATGGATGAGAAAGAAATGTTGATATTGAAAGATGTCAAGAATATATTAGTAAGTGAAAAAAGTAATTTGCAAACTAATGAACAGTGTGATCTTATTTTAAAAAATGATATATGTAAGCCTGTATGTATGTGTGGGTGTGGGTTGTACATGTAGAGTTATGTGTAAACAGGTATGACGGACACAGGCCTGGAATGATGTACACCAACTGTCTTTAGGAGTTCTTATGAAAGAGGACTATGATTAGGGTGGGGCTGAGAGAGAAGGGGGACTATTAAGTTTTACTCTATAGACATATGTATGATTGGAATGTTTTATATATTACTTTGATAATATAATAATAAAAAGGTAATAGGTTACAATAATAAGAAATTAAATAACAGCAGTGTTTAATTGTGTAAGAGATAACAGATGCACTTTTTAGAGCAAACTGATACTAATTTTAAGAAATCAAAAAAGAAAAAAGAAAAACCGCTGTGCTAACTAATGGATCCTGAGCCTCTCCTTTTCTCTTCTTTTTGAGCGAGTTTTCTCTGAGGAAGCTCAGAGCACATCTACAGCAGACAGAGACTTGTTTTTCTTTCACTCAGGATACACGGAGAGATGCAGTAGGAAGATGGGAAAAGATTGCTTTCAATAGTCATCTCGGATGGGTCCAGTGGAATTTGAAAGTGAAAAGATTTACGGAGAGTTCAATCCAGCCCAGGGATGTAATAATCAATACAATTCTATCTCCAAGAAAATATTATGGAATGAGGGAATTGGTGGTGGTATTTATATTCACAATCACTTTTACCAGCAAATTCTTGATTTAATTAATAAAAAGGTTCTTTCTCCTTCATCAATGAATTTTCACACTCCAATTAACCACAAGGACAGCCAGCCAGTTTCTGGTTTTAAATCTCATTAAAAATAAAAGTATTTGGAGTAGATTTTTTTTTTCTTTGCCTTTTTTTATTCCTACCCCCCACCCCAGCAACCAAAGTAGAGGAGATTTTCCTTCCTTCAAACTATGACAATAACATGATTACCCCACCACAGTTTAGCATAATGGCTCTGAAATGCTCGTGGCACATTGCAGAGTTAAAGTGGAAATTATTAGGTAGCTTTTCTTTGTTATAATAATGATCACTCCACAAATAAAAGCTCTTCTCCCAAAGGTACTGCAAGGCACAAAATGCTAATTCTGAAGATTATGTGTGCGCTTTTATTAAATATTACTATGCCCTGCCTGTTTGAGGGCTTCCCTGCTCTGATTGTTTTATGAGTACCATGTTAATGTCATTCCCATCTTGCTAGCAGCAGGCACACGTTTTAGCGTTTGTATGAGAGCTGATCAAAGGCCACGTGCTGGGGGAATTGCTGAGAAAACACGGACAAGCGACAAAAATCTAACAGATTAATTGGTTTAAATTTCATTTCAGGGTGTTGAACTTTGGCTCGGGACTCTAATAGTACACTGTGAGTCAGGGCCTAATTACCAGATTTCCAATTTGCTTCTGAACAATGGTCGTGGTGAGAAGGAAAAAGAGAGGGAAGGATAAAAAAAAAAAAAATCGTTCAGCCTCCCGTACATATTTAACAACTAATGTTCTGTGTGCAGATAACGGCACGGGGGACATTTGCTATCACCTGCTCTACCTCCAGAGCATTTATATTTCGGTTCAAATAGCCATGGAAGGCAGAAGAAACCACAAATGCCATCCGCAGTTTAAAATTTTCTGATTTACAGAATCAGTGTTACATGACTCAAGTGCCTGCGCACTCACACTGGAAGAGTCGGGCTCTTTATTAGCAAGGGGAATTTATAAGCTGGAATCGCGCCTCAGCCTCCAGTAGAAATGATCCATTTCATTGATAGAAAGCAAAGGGCCAGGAGAGCCATGTTTACCTCCAGGTTTATGGGTGGCCTTGGGAATAAGGGTTAATTGAGCTCAGAGGTGCCTGCCCATTGAGGTGAAATAGTGGTGTGCGCAGCTATCAGCAGGGTCCCGGGGCTGCTCTTACTTTGTTCTGGGATCAATACCTCGCTTGTTTGGGGTAGCTGTACAGATGACCCGGGTGGGTTCCACATTAATCATTCCTTATGCCAAAAATGAGGCTTTTGCACCAGTTGATGCCCCATTAAGGAAGCCTAATTAGAGATGAATTGTTTGTTTTCCCCTTCCTCTACTTAAATAAATGCCATTGTTAGTTGCCATCCAGTTGATTCTGACTCAGGGCAACCCCATGTATTACAGAATAGAACTGCTCCACAGGGATCTCCCGGCTGTAATCTTAATGGAAGCAGATCGCCAGGCCTTTTCTTCTGCATTTCCACTGAGTGGGGTAGAACCACCAGCCTTTAGGTTAGCAGCTGAGCGCAAACCATTTGTGCCACTGCGCCACCTAGGGACCTACTTAAATTAATAAATTCGGTGGTTAAGAGCTACGGCTGCTAACCAAAAGGTCAGCAGTTCGAATCCACCAGCCACTCCTGTCCTACAGAGTCGCTATGAGTTAGAATCAACTCAACAGCAACTTTTTTTGGGGGGGAGGGGAACAACACTTTATCAAGCTGGTAAAAAATACAAACTCAGAAATGTTTCAATTCCTTTCTTAAATCTCAAGAGAAAATGCCACTAAAGTGGTACGGTTATTTTCTATTTCCATTGTATATGGTACATGAGTAGATCTAAGCTCTCTTTTGCCACCATTAGAGTAACCAGAATTCTCTATTAATGAGCATTTCTAACAAGCAGGTAACTGATGCTTACAACAGAGGTTCTGTAAGATACCAGCATCAGCTCTTACTGACTTCTGAGTCAAGACAGAAAGATGAAGTTATGTTAAGTTGATTTTAACATTTGGAGTATTATAGTATTTTAAAATGGGCAAGAGCTCCAGCTGTTCAGATTCCACATCTCCCACTTGGTGCGACCTTGAAGCAGTCACTTTAAGCTATAGTTTCCACACAGGGGCCTATCTTGTAGACTTCTGGCAAAACACGCAGAAAGTGTCCACTTTTGTTGTTTTACTGTGTGCCAAGCACATAGTACACTAGCTGGCTGCTATCATTATTATCATCAAGTCCATATTAATCAGAATTTACTTGTTTACTAGAATGCCCTATTCTCTAATCATTCCAGATTATATAATAATTTATTGTTATACTTCCCTAGGAACTTCAAATTCAGCTACTTGCTAACATATCCAGCTAAATTTACTGAGTAGGTGGATTTGGCATCAGTCCCTCCAAAGCAGAATGTTTTTCAAAGGATCTCATTTGCCTGGAATGAATATTAATGGGAAATTTTTCAGAAATGAGGAATTGACTTCAATGTTATTGTCCCAAACTTTTCAGACTTGGCAGAAGATGCTATGAAACCCATGAGCTCAGCTCATTTCTGCAGCATACTTGTGATCTGATAAAATCTCAGGCCCTTCTCCCTTTTATCTACTTGATTTTGGTGATGTTGTGCTTGGGAGCAACCCTGTTCCACAGACTAATGGGGACACAAAGTACCTCTGACTTGGACTCGCCCACCGATATCTGCTCTTCCTGCTAAATCAAAACAATTGTTTTTGCTGTTTATTGGAGCGAAACAGTGACTTTCCCAACTGCTCACAGCTCAGTGGCACCAAAATTTGCTTTCTTTGATCCTGGAGATTAGCAGCTACTAGACAGGAAGGAGGACAGAGGGGCTGCCCCAAGCCAGAAGACTGGCGTTCTGTATTTTCACCACGTACAGGGGGACAATCTATTCTTGGTTCACCCATCCTCCAACTGGATGCCTCCAATACCAGCAACACTGATAATGCTGACCTCAAAGCTAGCCCGAGTTCATGCAAGCTTCACTTTTAGAATGCTGACATTATTACAGAGTCACAGTCAGCCAACTGAATGAATGAATGAGCTAATTAAATAATTAATCAGACAGTTTCGTTATTCAAGGTGTAGTAGTCTTGTAACACTAACGCTCTGCTTTGAGTTACTAGAGATTTGTTTCTGCATTCCTTTGTTTTCTGCCGTAATTGCTTGATGCAGTTAAGCATTTTATTGGTATATTAGGGTTTTTATTTTGTTTTGTTTTGCTGTTGGTCTGCATTTATTGCCCTGTCCACTAGCACATCTAGATGTTACTTGGCAAAGAATCATGGTGTATATACAAGAGGGTCTGTGTGTGTGTTGGGGAGTGGGTGGCAGAGGTGGTGTTTGTCACTTTTTTTTTTAAAAGAGAAATGTAACCCATGATACAGAGATTTCTCAACCCCAGATGCAATTAAACCTATTAAATATTAAATGAGGATATTGAGAATTTCAAGTGTTTTTCATCCTTTATTCCAAAGTGACTTCATTTGGCAAGAAAGCCCTTGCTTTGACAACGCTAATGGCTCTCATAGAGAAGGACAAAAGGAAAAATCCATAGTCACTAAATGGAAATGTAGCCCCAACGTTGATCAGCACTAGGCAGAAGTAACCTGGCCGTGAATATCCATGTGTACCTAAGCTTTATGCCATAGCATCTATGTTCCAAGCTATGCCATTTGCTAATTATACACAGAGCCCAAATTGTATCTACCTCCTGTTCATTTTGCAACTTCCTTATTTTACTCTAAGGAGACCTGGTGCAGTGGTTAAGCACTTGGCTGCTAACAGCGGGAGAAAGATACGGCAGTCTGCTTCTGTAAAGATTACAGCCTTGGAAACCCTATGGGGCAGTTCTACTCTGTCCTATGGGTCACTATAAGTCAGAATCTATTCGACAGCAATGGGTTTATTCTCCTCTGAATTAGCAAAATCCCTCGACAATCAGTGGACATAGAACCTGAGCAAGGGAAGGACAGAATTCCTGGTACAACAATTATAATCCAAAACATTCCAGGGAAAGTACTTTTGGATTTCTGAATATGTCTGTCTGAGATCCAGAAATCTGTGCAGGTTCAGTACACAAAGTGGTTTAACAATTTAGCAGTGAAAAATCTTGACATCATGATATACCTGTAGCTTCCAAATTGCACTTGAAAGACTTGCTGAAGGCTTTTTGATTTAATGACACCTAACATAGCATTGTTTCATAATATGCAAAAATTGTTTGTTAAATACACTGTGGAAGCTCAGATATTTATAACTCAAGGAGGTGTGGAGGCGCTATTTTTCACCTCCGTTTGATCTGCCAAATTCAAAATTAAGATGTACAAAATACTAATGCTAGGGCAGCTAACGGCAAATATTGCCATCAGTTAGTTCTTTCTTTTGCCCCCCTCTTGTTGTATGATTGTCAGCTACTTCCTTGCAAAGGAATGGGGAAAAAAATTGTCATAGAGGGTGGGGGAATCCTCAAAATGAATTACTCACAGATCAATTGTGATATTTGTTGCAACAATAGTAAATTCTCTTGCCTCTGATTATACAATAAGTAAATAACTCTTTTCTTCCTGCCAAAGAGAACTTTCATGCATGAATTTATTTTTAGGCCAATTTCCCTTATTATCCTGTTGTAAGAAAAGTTCAAGGAATGAAAGCCAGGGAAGAAAGGGAAATGAAAATACCTTCCAAAAATGGACACCCTATATTGTAAAAAGAGGAAACAATTTTCAGGCAAAAAAAAAAAAAAAATCAACATGTAATGCTTCTTCAAGGAATACTCAAGTCTGTATTCACAAGCAATCTTCCTGGGTCTGGAAAATCATAAAGTCAAATATGAGCAAGTCTAGTGGAAAATCTGTGACGTTAATCTTGGCTGGAGTCATGTTTTTAACAGGCCTTGAATGTGTGTGCCGGATTATCCAGATGGCCATACAGGAATCAGCCTGATAGGATTAAACCTTTATGCTGAACTCTGCTCCATCTGTTCACCAAGGTTTGCCTTTCCTTATCTGAATATGAATTTTTAGCCTCCTTGTGTCTGGGAGCAGGACTAAATTCAGCATTTAAAATATAGATGCATGCAGATAATTGAACGTTCCATTCATTAGTCTCAGTTTATATCAGCTGGGCCTTTTTCTAGAAAACATTTTCCCTAAAAATTTTGCTAAAAAGAAATTTAAAAGTATGTAGGGTCTCTTTTTTGTTAGAGGGTTTTGTCTTGCTCTTCCTATTGAATTATAGGACTCGTTCAATTCACTCTCATCATAGGGGTTTACACTGATGTTTGCACACAAAGTGAAGAAAATAAGACATGGCATCCTTTCAGCAGAGTTTGGCCATAAGAATCTAATGGAATAAAGGATTCAAGCAGAAGAGTCAAATCTGTGTTTTGTTCTTCCTTTACATTACAAGGCGATTGGCATTAGCCATCATTTGATAAAATTAGTTATATCAGCCTTTTCCATCATTTTCCTTAGGTTTTCTATATTTTTAAGGCTACTTTTTGGGGGGGAGGGAGCGAGGTCTTAATTCAGAGTTTATCCTGAATGAAACAGGCTGACGTTTGTTTTGCCTCCCTGTGCTTGTATTCCTATAAGAAATGAAGTTATATATTTATAAGCTGGAAAACCTGGCTTAGGAACAAAAGTTAGTTATAGGACAGAGGCCTATGAGTTGGCAATAGGCTGAAGCCTGGTAGATGGTTCTGGGGTTTCCAACCGTGTGACCAAGGAAAATGAGAGTTCCTGGGTGACTCAAACAGTTAAGTGTTCTACTAGTAACCAAAGGTTGGTGGTTCAAACTCATCCAGAGACACCTCAGAAGAAAGGCTTGGAGATCTGCTTCCAAAAGGTCACAGCCTTGAAAACCCTCAGAAGCACAGTTCTACTCTGTAACGAATGGGGTCAACATGAGTAGGAATCAACTCCCTGGCAACTGGTTTGTTTTTTTCTGGTTTACTGATCGCCCAGAACTTCCCAGGCAAACAGCATGCAAATGAATTATAAGTTGCATCAGAGAGGGATTTTTAAAAATCCTACTTTGAGGCCAGTTTATGGTAACATGATCACTGGAAGTGCTCAGTATGTGCTTAGCATGGAAATCACAAGAGGTAGTAGCCGTGGAACCTCAGCCCATGGAACATAGAACCCCTCTAGCACTAGCAAGAGTCCCTAAGTGGTGTAAACAATTAATGCACTTGTCTACTAACGAAATGGTTGGCGGCTAGAGACCACCCGGAGGTGCCTTGGAAGAAAGGCCTGGCGATCTACTTCTGAAAAATCAGCTTGAAAATCCTAGGCAGCACAGTTCTACTCTAACACATACGAGTCATCATGAGTCAGAAAATCAACTCAAGAGTAACTGCTTTATTGTTGTTGTTGCTTTAGCAGTCTAGCAGGGCTCCCTCCGCTCTCCCAGTCCCCTCAGTAACACTCGCTTTCTGCTCTAAACTGTCATGGATAATAGGCCAAGCAGCTCATCAAATAAGTTAGGCTTTTCAACAGAGAGGTACAGCTACTATGTTTAAGCAGTACCCTTAACTGGACAGTCAGTGAACAGAGAGCAGCGAAATTTCTCATCAAGCTTAAGATGAGTTAGGCTTATTGGTAAAAGTATGCATATAAATATCTTGCAAAACATATGTCTTTTGCTCTTTAAATGGACGAGAATTCTAGTCAGATAACAAGAGGTGGTTCTCTTTCTGGAAGCAGGTGACCCTAAAAGATGAAGCCCGCTACAGGTAATCTCTTGTGAGATGGACATGCTCACACACACAGCTCTAGTGCCTGTTCTCACATGTTATCCTAAATGAGAACACCTTACTGGAATTCAATCTCATTACTTAAATCTGCTCTAGACACATGTAGCTGTTTTAAATTGTAATTAATTACAATAAAGTAAAAATCATTTTCTCAGTCATACTAGCCACATTTCGAGTGCTCGATGGTCACATGTGGCTAGTGGCTATCATATTGGACAGTGCACAGATAGAACATGTCCATCATCACAGGAAGTTCTACTGGGCAGTGTTGATCTAAGGACCAAGTTTAAATAACTAAGCCTATATTTGATAAAGACTAATTAGAGCTACCATTTATAGCGGGCTCTCCGCGGACCAGCCGCTGTACTAGGCACGTTCAATCTCTAATCCCTCCAAAAGGGATCACAGAATCAAAAACCCACAGAGCAGGCAGGAAGGTAAGTGAATAAAATGGACTGGGCGTAACACAATGGGAGTGGTGGGGTCTGTGGCTTACTGGAGAGTATATGCCCTTCCAAAACGGAAGCCACTGCTCAGTTACACCTAATTGTTGCCATTTGAGAATGCGGGCCCCACACTGCCAGCTCTTCTGATTATAAAGGGAACTTGCAAATCCAGATTTTCATATAAAATCGCTTTATTTTATACTGTCAGCAACAAATTTAGATAATTTCTTAAAGCACCATGCAAATCAAACCTATATATGGCTGGGAATTGGGTTCAGCCCATAATCCACAGTGTACAATGTACATAAATCCTGGAAGGGCCAAGAATCATCTTTTGGTTATTTATTTCTGCAGCCACACGACTAATACTGCCAGTCACTCATCAAACAACCAACAAACCACAACCACTTTGATTCCGTTTCTGATTTTTAAGGCTGTTCCCAGAACATCATGAGAGTCCTCAGCTGCCCTCCCTCTGCTATGCAGAAGATTTTCTATTGTCATCATACAAGATGGCATAGATAGTGACTTTTTAAGGAAACTGTGTTTTGAATGTGAGCAGCATCTCAAAATCAACCTAGCCCAACCTTTAGTAATGCACAACTCCTGCTTTGTGCTTTTCAGAATAGTGTTGTTTACATTTCTCTCCACGACCCAGGCTGTGATTGCTAACATTATTTGAGTGAACTTTTATTATTGAGAGCGTTATCATTTTGAGCCAGTTTCCTCTCCTCCCTGACACATTCACTGATGCTGTAATCCAGTGTTTGTTATAGCACAGATGTTTCCGTGGTGATGATCTGTGACGTCACAAGCGCCAGAATGAGTATCATCGAACTTATCCACACAAGAGGTGTAGAGAAGCATGGGGACTCCACTTCCGTTTAAACACCGTGTTATACTGACTCAACTTCCTCAGAAATTACTCTTTGGAGTCAGGGCTGTTCTAACTGGACTGTGAAGAGCAAATGCTCACATTTGCCTGTTTTTGTGATTCATTTCTAATGTCTGATTACGTGCAAAGTCCAGTCTACATACAAAAACCCAGTTAATCTTCCTCCGAGACCAGCTTTCAAAACATTACTGCTGAAAAGTTTTCTGTAGTTTCCCCTCAGCCTTCAGGATCAAGTCCACCTCAGGAGCCTGGCTTTTGAAACTTTCAGTAATCCGACCGACTCTCCCTTTCCAGCTTCATCCCTGCCTCTCCTCAGTCTGGAGGCAAAACTGCAGTATTTAAGAGCACTGGCTCTGGATTCAGGGTGCCTGGGCTCATAGTTCAGCCTCACCACTTACTAGCTTGGGCAAATTCCTTAACTTTTCTTAAGCTTCAATTTCCACCACTTTAATTTGAGATAGTAATATTAACAAGAGAACCCACCTTGTGAGGTGGTTGTGAGGTTTTAGTAAGACAATCTCTGTAAAAGGCTCAGTAGTGAGCTCTGTAATATGTGATAAATAAATAAGACGATGAGGAGGAGGATGAGTGGGAGGAGGAGAAACTAGAGGAGGAGGAGGAGGAAGACAAGGAAGAAGAAAACGAAGATGATGATGACAGTCTCTCCGAATCCACTGTTTGCAAACATGCTTTGCACATTCCCATTTTTTTCACACCATTCACTTCCATCCAGCCAAACAGTACTTGGCCAAAGTCTTGGCCATTGAGTCTTCTGAGTGAAGCCGTTTCTTTCTACCCCAGTCTACAAAACACTAACCCTTCAGAATGCTCCTTCACGTATTTTCCATTCATTTGGCATTCACTGCACTTTGCCTTAAACTCTTATCTTGATATATGGATGTGCCTGATGCAAACAGTTTGTTTGTGCTTGATTACTAAGCAAAAGGTTGGCAATTCGAATCCATTCAGAGGTGCCATGGAAGGGAAGCTTGGCAATCTACTTCTGTAAGATTATAGTCATTGAAAACCCTATGGAACAGTTCTGCTCTGAAACACATGGGGTCACTATGAGTTGGAATTGACTCAAAAGCAATGGGTTTGGTTTTTGGCTTTGATATGTGTATAGTGGTTAAGAGTTCGACTGCTAACCAAAAGGTCAGCAATTCGAATCCACCAGGCACTCCTTGAAAACCCTATGAGGCAGTTCTACTCTGTCCTATAGGGTCAATCGACTCAATGGCAATTTTTGTTTGTTTGTTTGTTTTTTAATGTGTATAGCTGGGCATGTATCTGTATGCAAATAAACCCACCACACCCTTTGCAAGCAGGGATTCTCATTCGTTCATTCATAAAGTGGATGGATAGCGATCTGCACTTAACCAGCACCTGACCATTAACTAGCATTGTTAAGTTTTCAAAGGGTTTTCTTATATATTATCTGGATAATTCTTAAACCCAACCCTGAGAAGTAGACAAGCAGATGTCATTCTTCATTCCACTTCACAAATGAGGTAACTGAGTCTCACAAAAGCAACAATCCAAGTCTTGAACTTGAGACTTCGAGAGTCCACTTTGATTGATATAACTCAAATATTTAAAACACCCAAACTACCTTTTAATTTTCGGTATTTATCTGAAATTTCTGCTCAGTTTGGCTAAGATATTCACTTCAATCATGTATATACAGCCAAAGTCCCGTAAAATATGACTTGTGCAATGCCTTATTCCCAAGATAGAGGGTGGATATTTATTAACTTTACAGAATATTACTACTCTATTTCCAAGTAAAGTTATTTTCCCCCTAAGACTCAGGCTCATGTATGAAATATAGTAAAATCTCTTTGTACCTTCTTCTACTTCCAAGTTCAGGAAAAAGCATCCTAATATAATACCACAGGTGCCAGTTTAAACACAGGAACATTGAAAAATACTCTCAGACTTCCAGGCTTAGAAGCTTTCCTATTGTTATAAGTTGAGCTGCTACACACATACAGAGTTTGAATGTAAGTGACAGGAAACTCTTGAGAACTAACATTTTTAAAGTGTAGGGAAGTTACCATTAACTTTCATTTCAATCTGGACACTAGCCATCTCAACCGTGTTCATTATAGAATTTTGCACATACAAAGAAAATAACAGCTTACTAATTAACAAATAAACCAAACCAAAACAAGCCTGTTGCTGTGGAGTCAACTTCGACTCATAGCAACCCTTTAGGACAGAGTAGAACTGCCCCATAGGGTTTCCAAGGCTGGAACGTCTTTCTTCTGTGGAGTGACTGGTGGGTTTGAACTGCCAACTTTTCAGTTAGCAGCCAGGCGCTTAATCACTGTGCCACCAGGGCTCAAATACATTATCCTAAAATGGCGTCTTAATATTTTCCCCCAACAGCTTCTTTTTTCTTTTTTCATTTGAACAACAAGGATTGAAATCCATAGGCCTTTAGCTAACGAAATCAAGAAAAGCTTCTAGGATTCTGCCAAATTTGAAAAGTAGAGGAATCTGAGGTCAGACTTCGTAGCTTTGTTGCACATGGTAATTACTTACTGGAAGAACACAGCTGGTTGGATGATTCAGCCAATAGATTCTAGCAAAGAAAACCAAATCCAGTTGCCATCAAGGAGACTCCAACTCATAGCGACCCCATGTGTGTCATAGTTAAAACTGCTGTACAGGGTTTTCAACGGCTGAATTCTTGGAAGTAGATCCCTGAGTCTTTCTTGCAAGGCGCTTTTGTGTGGACTGGAACTTCCCAATTTTCAGTTAGCAGCCAAGCACATCAACTGTTTGTACAACCCAGGGACTCCTTCTAGCACAGAAAGACTGCTCTAATTCATGAAAGAAATATTTTCCTCCTCTATCAGGGTTTACACGCAACTACTAACCAAAAGGTTGATGGTTTGAACCCACCCAGCGGTGCCACAAAAGAAAGGCCTCACGATCTGCTTCCATAAAGATTGTTGTTGCTATTAGTTGCCATTGAGTTTGTTCTGACTCATGGTGACTCATGAGTTACAGAGTAGAACTGCTCCATAGGGTTTTCTTGTCTGTAATCTTTACAGAAGCAGATCACCAGGCCCTCCTTCTGCAGAGCCACTGGGTAGGTTCAAACCATCAGCCTTCAGGTTAGCAGCGAATGAAAATCATTTACGTTACCTAGGGGCCTTTCCGTAAAGATTATAGCCATGAAAACCCTATGGAGCAGTTCTACTCTAACCCGTGGGGTCGCCATGAGTCAGAATCAACTCAATGGCAACAAATTTGGTTTGGGATTGGTATCAAGAAATGATAAAATACATTGGGACTTCTGGGATGCACCCCCATTGTCCACTTTTCCACAGATAATGCACCTGACAGCATCTGTCTCAGGCTTGGCACATAGTAGGTGCTCTGTACCTGTTGGCTTCCCCACCTCTGCTCAAAAGAGAAGTAGATAAAGAAGCAAGTTCTCAATTAATTTTCATCATTCTTCTATGTAACAGCCAAAGTATAATGCTATCTATTTGTATTTTACATATGTTTGTATCTTAAAATTTTTATTATTTTGCACCAAGGTGGATGAAAGAAACCAAAGAGCTCAAAAGAAGCCCCAAACCTGACACCATCTGTGTCCGTTTCCCTGGTTTCCTCGGTTACATTTCTCCCTAGAATCGCTGGTGAAGAATGTGGGTTTGAACAACTGGTGCCCTGCTGGCTGCAACTGTCAATTAAATCAGTCAGCAACACAGGGGCATATGTTCACATATAAAATATTGATTAATTTCACAGATTGGGATAAAAATACAGAAGGACTTGGGTTCCACTTTCCTGCTAACCAGTTCCATTCAGATCTATTTTTGTGCCCCGTGGGCTGGAGAGTGTTACTTTTGTGTTTCACTTTTCTTCCCCTTCTTTGGTTACTGTCTGGTTTCCCATGTCAGTGCCTCTGTTATGACTGACCAGCAACATACGTTTAAGCAGGATTATAATTACTAGGTCACCTCCCAGCCAGCCTGCCCATCGCAGGCTGGCAGCAAAGCAACCGTCTTACAATCCATGCCTCAGAGTTTCTCTTTCTCCTCTCCAGGTAGATCACTTTTTTTTTCCTGAGGATGCTAAAATCATGCTGATAGCATCATGTTCATCTGATAAGGATGATGATCACCTAATTTCTATAAAGTTTCATTTCTGTCTGCTGGGTATTTCAAGTTGCAGGGCTGGCACAGGGAGATTGAGATGGGCTGCTTGATAATGTGACGTGATACCAGGATTTTTTATCTTAACCCAGAAAAGCGCCTTCCCATATATCACTGCACATGCCAACTAACTTACCCTTGGGATTTGGCACAGATCTGGCTTTTCAATTTGTCTTTGAGTAACGTCGTCAATTCGCTTCAATTGAAGCAGGTATTATATTATGGGCTTAAATAGCAGGAGAATTTCTCTCCACCTCTGAAGCCCAATGTTAGGGGGTTGGCACTGGCTAAAGAGTGGGAAAGAACAGTGGTTAGGACCGCCTTGTGTCAGCTACTTGGAGGTCCACAACCATATCCTAGAAGGATGACCTCAGTTTCCCTCTCATGTTAAATGGACATAATAATAGTGCTGCCCTCCTATGGCTGCTAAGAACATTAAAAGAGATGATACAAAGTGCTTAGCACTGAACCTGATGTGTAGTCAGTGCTCTGTGGCTGTTATCATTATCACCAAAATCATCATCACCAGAAACATTGGTTTGAAAACTAGCATTTGACTGGATAATAAACTCTGCTAACTTTGATTGAGAAAACACAAGGGGCCTATATCTCCAAGTCACAGTGAAACCAATCCATGCTCAATTTCTAAAATTATTTTCTCAGAATTAGATCTCAGACCCAACCCATCTTCCCTATTAGCCCTCCTCCTGGTTTCCAATGTTCCCACTTGGGGCCTTTGAACATTCTTTCCCCTCTGCCTAAAACGCTCCTTCCTCTTTGTCCACTAAATCCTCCTCATTCTTGTTTTAAATTTTTGGAAGTCTCCCTGATTCTTCAGACTTGGCTAAGTCCCTTTATTTTAAGTTCTCGTGTCGTGGTGGTGGTGGTGGTGTGCTGTTGAGGCTATTTTCGACTCACAGCAACCCAGTGTGACAGAGTAGAACTGCCACTTAGGGTTTTCTACGCTGTAATCTTTACAGGAGCAGATTGCCAAGTCTTTCTCCCATGGAGCCACTGGGTGAATTTGAACCACCAACCTTTCGGTTAGCAGTCGAGCACTTAACCCTTGCGCCACCAGGGTTCCTTAGTGGTCTGTATATCTGCTTTATACACTTACCGTAATTGCAATTTAAATAATTATTGGACAATCAGTTCCTCAATTTCGGCACATAAATATGCACACACGTAACTATAAACTTCATTATGTCAACAAGTGTCCTTGCCTTGTTCACCTCTGTATCCCAATTGTCTAATACAGTAGACAATCAGTATGTGCAAAATAAATGAATGATGGAATAAGCAAAAGAACTAATGAGAAATCATCAGCTTTATTAAGATACTAAGGAACTAAACAGTTGTATAAACATTGAGAACTGCTTCGAGCCATTGTTAACAATCTCCACTACATCCACACTGGGCTTCACAAGCAGTAGTAAGTGGAATCTGGCATCCCAGGCTGATCTGGCCCCCATTTCAGCAAGCAGCACTTCATTCTCCTGGGGGTTAAAATTAGCACCAGTACACTCCCCCTGCAACTGGGCTCTAATCATGCAAGGGCCCAGGTGGAGCTTGCTGACAGATGTTAAGGTTAGAAGGAAGGGTAGCGGCCAGATGAGAAAACAGGGCCACCCCCTTCCGGAGGTACCAGGACTTCCTGTCTTTAGGCCTGGCTGGTTCCTGCCCACCCTGCCCCTCCCCCATGCATCAGTTTCAACACAGTTGCTCTTCTTTCTGTCATTTGAACTCAAATCCTATCTGGGAAATTGATGGGCAATCCTGCCCCTGACAACACAATGTCAGCTTTGCTCAGTGTCCAGCTGGTTCCGTATATATTATCATAATGTGCTGCCTCGGTGGACCCTGGCTGATTCTCTTCCTTTACTCAAATCCTCCCTTCCAAACTAATTTCTACTCTCTGACAGGCAGATCTTACTTGTTTAAAAATAAAAACAGAGTAAACAGCTTGGGAGAAGTTTTGATTTTTAAAATCTTATTAGGACACTAATGTTATTCTAATGGTAAACTAAGCCAAAAAGATGTTCATTTGAAAAGCAATGTTTGACTCTTTAAAAAACATGTATATGCTTCCTAGGGTCCTACACTGTTTCCTGATGATTTGAAAGAATTATTACTTCTCCCAGCCCTGAAGTCCTCTAAAGCAGTGTTTCCCAAACTCCAGTCATGATGTTGCCCTGTCCTGGGACCACTTACACTATTATTCACTTAATATTACTTGCTTGTTATTTTTGTTTAGATCGACTTACTTTTTCTTTAAATTTAGCCTTGCCCTAGGCAATAATAGCTGTGAGATCATGACTTAGGTATGCTAGCTTTATTTTTTGCTTATGCATTAAGATAAGCATATAAATATTTTAAGAAATGTTTCAGTGTTTTTCCCCATCACTCAAAATCATCTCACATACTGCATGGAAAGCACGGGTGGAAAAGCTAACTCCTCCCAGTTGAGTGAGTTATACACTACACCCTCTCAGCTGAAGGAATTCAGGGAGAAGAATGTCTGCTGAGAGTTAACTGAGACACAATTGGCTGTGTACACCACACCTTTCACCCTTCCAGGCCTCCTGGACCCACTGTCAACCTCCTGCAGAGCTGCCCAAGATGGCGGAAAGTTGGCCTTAAGTCTGTCCTGTGGAATGACCATCACCTAGGGCATTGTGGTGGCCACTCACCAAGGTTGTGTGTGGGTAGCTCCTTGGAAGATGGGAGAACCTTTCACTGAACCAGGTGCATTCAAACAACAAACGATCAGAGCTTGAAGGGCTCTACCAAGCCCCCACTTAACTGATGAGGAAACAGGCTGAGAGACATTAAAGTATGCATGTGAGGTCACATAGCAAGGTAGTGCTTTTTTTTTTAAAAAAAAATTTCTGCTTGTATAACTTTGAAAACATTCAAACAAACAAAAAATGCAAGACCTGGTCACTATTTCTAAAATATCATCTTAAGGAGAATTTATTAACAGACATAAATGCTTCTATTTGCTTTTTCACATCACTTGAATCCTCTGCTTTTTGGACTGAGAAATTCTCAAGTGAGGGTATCTCCTACGCTGAGTGTGTACAGAGAGGCCCCTGGTTCGGAGCAACCAATTATGCAAACAAGCACAATTGGAATTTTGAAGCTTTTGTAACCAAATATAAAACTGAAAAGTAGGTTTAAAAAAACCTCTGCCATTGCTGTCCAAAATATAAGCATCAAGTGCACGTCTGCACGCACACACACGCGCGCACACACACACACACACACACACATACACGGGCTTATTAAAATCACAGGTGTGACTCACTCACTGATTTAAGTCAGACAAAACACCAAATAGTGGAAGTTCCCCATAGTTCACAGGTTTGTCAAGGAACTCATATAAGAACATAGCCTCCTTAAATCCATATCAGTTTCCCGTGTTATTTCTAGCAGGAGGTTTAACCCTTCAGTATCCTAACAAGGGTACTGTTAGTATCCGAACAGGCGCTTGACTCTTTTCTCATGATCTCCTTTTTCCCTATTTTGTATATATGCCAGAGCGTCCATATGGTCAGCAAATGATTTCGGGGGAGATGAATTAGAATATCCTTGCAAATAAATAAAATATTACCAGTCTCCTTCTTATCTTGCCAGTCCCACAGAAAATATACCAATCATCAAAAAAAAACAGCATTTTCTTTGATTAGCAGAATGTGTTTTGTCATGAGGAAAACAGCTTATTGAAAGAAAGTGACCTATAAGGTAAACATACACAATACGTCTTTTTTCTTCTTTCTTTCTTTTTTTTTTTTTTTTAAGATACGCTCTGAGCTAACTTTTGAAACGTCTGTCTAAGATACCAGCACAATTGTTTTACTTGTCTTGAGACAAATAAGAACAATGAGATAGGAGATGGAAAGAATTTCTGCATAATGTGTAAGAGCAGTAGTTAAGAGTACAGACTCTAGAATCAGGCTTTCTGGGTTTGAATCCTGGATCTACTACTGCAACTCTGGGCAAGTTACTTTCTCTCTTTTTAGCCTCAGTTTCTACATCTTTGCAATGGGGTGTCTATAGAGGTATATTACTGGCATAGAAAGGGCTCAGTGGGTGTTTATTTTCATTTTTCTTTTTTTATTGTTGTAAAAATATGTATAACACAACATTTGCCAATTCAATGTTTTTCACATGTACAGTACAGTGATATTGCATTAATCATGTAGTGTAAGCAAACATCACTGATAATTGTTGCCAAATTTTCCATCAAGATAAACAGAAACACACTGGTTACTAAATAATGATCCTTAGTACTAGTACTACACAGAGCTATCAAGACCCTGGTACAATTCCAATTTTTCTGCAGCTTGGGGTGAGCTACTCACCTTCTCTAAACCTCAGTTTTCTTGTCTTTAAAATGAGGATAATAATTGTTATATCATGTCAAACTTGCTGGAGGATTTTAATGAGATGATATGTGTAAAATGCTCACCTCACTGCTGGTATATAGCAAATGCTCTATAAATGTTAGCTGAAAATAGCCCAAAAATAACAACAGCAGCAGCAGCAATAGCAAGAGTATAGTGGTAACCAAAAAAAAAACCAAACCCATTGCTGTCGAGTCGATTCCGACTCATAGCAACCCTATAGTAGTAATAATAATAAAATACTATTGCCTGGTCCGGTAACCATCAAGCATGGCAGTTAAGTCTGAGCACTATTTTCTCCTTTGTTAGCAATGCTGTTGGTTGTGGCATGTTCAAATAAGGATAACAAAGATCATCTGCTTAGTTAGCAGTTACCCGTTGCTCCTGAACTCTTTAATCTGTCTGAAGCTGAGATCTTACTGGCTACCAAGCCCCTAGTGTTAGGATTTCTGGTGTTATCTGCTTTATGAATTACTCAGGAGATACGTTGAAAATCAGTCGTTACTTACATCCTTGTTTGTTATCTTGACTGCTTGCCGTATTTTTAATGTTTCAAGAGAAGACAAAAGGCGTCTTCCCAACTGCTCAAAGAAAAAGCCTGATGTGCCTCTTGAAAATCTGGGACCACAATGCTTTATGTTATGACACATCTGGATATTCTCAACCCTAATGTTCTGTTCTTGCATCTGTCTTCCTTTTTTCGGTAGGAAAATCAATTGATAAGATGTAATATGCCACCCTCAGTAACAAAAGATGACGCCAATATTTTTCTACTTAACCTGGACCCTTCACCAACACACTCCTGCCTTGCGGGCCTGGCTGGAATTTTGCACGGAAACCAGCCACATTAAGGGCTGTCACCTAAGTGTGAAGCTCTGTGTCATTCATCCTCTGCCCTTGTGTCTAGGATGTACGTTTCTGTCAGGAAATTGGAGTGATGTTACAGACATTCTTCTCCTGAGTCTCGGAGTCCCAGAATGGGAGAAAAATGAGACCAGAGGCAAGCCTAGGCCAGCCTGAATTGTAAAGGCATGGATGCCAAGAAGGCGTCAGGGGAGACCCCAAGTCCTCTGACATTCTGTGTTACCCAGGGACCACGAAGCTGTGCAAGAGTGAAGTTCACCCCTGACGGCCAGTACACCATGAGTGAGTGCAAAGAACACTAAATGGATTTTGACATAAACTCGCTATGTGACTACCACCCATCTGTCAGTTTGTGATACTGTGGTGGCTTACATGCTGCTCTGATGCTGGAAGCTATGCCGCTGGTATTTCAAATACCAGCAGGGTCACCCATGGTGGACAGGCGTCAGCAGAGCTTCCAGACACAGACTAGGAAGAAAGGCCTGGGGATCTATTTCCAAAAATGAGCTAATGAAAACCTTATGAATCACAACAGAATATTGCCCGATACAGTGCTGGAAGATGAGTTTCCCAAGTAGGAAGGCACTCAAAATACGGCACAGGACCATGCAACATTTCGTTCTGTTATACATAAGGATGCCATGAGTCAGAGCTAACTTGATGGTAACTAACAGCAACTCTGTCAAGGTGGCCAGATTACATACCATTTCGAGGCCTTAGTTTTTCCTTCTGTGTAAAATGAGAGGGGTAAACCAGATGACCCCCATACTTTCCTGACTCTTTGTTCAGCATGAGCTGTGACTCATTCATTGCTAATGGTGGGAGGGGAAACATACACTTGGGAGTGTTTCCCACTGTGGTTTTCAGTTTATTTTCACTCATTCAGTTTTAGTTTTGTTGGGGTTGACAAGTCAAATATAGCAGTGGCCCTCCATTCTCATGGTCTCAAAAAGGCAGGGGTCTCCACTAGTTCAAAGAGAAGCCAACAGGTAAACTCTTTCTAAGCTCCTAATGAAAAAAGCAGATCAATAAGCAAAAGCTATCTGGAAAAAGAACTCTCAAAATGTTTGACTTTCTTCCTATATTGAACACTCTAGCTATTGACAGAATGGAGAGTAATCAGGTGGACAGCTCCAAGCCACAGCCAATTCCCTGGTAAGCTTCTGAAGTCTAGCAGGCAAGGGCAGAGTTATAAATAACTCAGAGTTACCTTGCCCTGGGCTTTCATGAGACACTAGGAGCCCATGTAATTGAACCTTGAGTTCGTCAAAGCCCTGCTTGGACCATACTACTTTCACAATTGCCCCAGAGACCACAGCCTAACCAGCCCACATGGGCCTGCGTGATCTCGTCCTTGGCAACCACCCCAGTCTCATCTCCTCTCACTCTCCCTTCGGCTGGGAACAACGAAATCCATTCCTGTCTCCTTTTTGTTCCTTGAACTCACCTAAGCAAAACAGCCTTTGCAAATGCTGTTCCTTCTGCCTAGAAACTTTGTTCTGTCCCCTTTGCCTGGTGAAAACGTATTCATCTTTTAGGTTACGGTATAAATGGGATTTCTTCAGAGAGGGCATCCCTGGTGCCTCACTACTCACCATCCCCTTCTAGTCCCCTTTTTTTGCACAACTTTAATTACTTAATGGCAAATTTTGTTTACTATCTTTTTTCTCTATTTAGATCATAAATTCCATGAAGACAGGAAACGTGGCCGCCTTGTGCTTCTGTACCTCATTTAGTATATGGCATGTCGTAGATGCTCAATATGAATGAATGAGAATGAATTAATGATTTAAAGCCCACCTCATTGATACCTTATTCCTTGGCAAGAGATCCGAAAGCAGTCAGTGAATTTCTCCGTTCCCCTGAAGCCCTGTTTCTCAAAAGGCACTTCCTGAGGGAGGTGTTGACTGAGGCATGTGCCAATGGCTCCAGTTCAGAGCATCACAGAATATTGCATGGCTAAAAGAAGACTTACAGGTGACCCACCCCACCTCTCATTTAATACATACAGAGGCTGAGGCCTAGAGAAGCAAAGTGACTTGCGCAGAATCACACAACTAGTTCAAGGCAGAGTCAGGACTGGAGCCCAGGTCCCCAGCCAGACAGCCTGACCCTCCTAGTAGATGCACCGGCATTTGCCAGTCAATTCGTAGGGTGGGCCTTATCACACACGGGGGAGAAGAGAAGGGCCTCTCATTTCTCTTTGAAGCTCCCCACTATCTCTCCATTTGGAGTAGTCTCCCCAGGCTTGAATCATCTTTCTCCACATGTCCATCGAACAATAAATTTCAACGCAGCTGGGCCTAGGGAGTCAAGGTGGTCGTATATCCAGGGGTAACCAACAGAAGCAAAAACCGCTTCTGTCTGAAGCAAAAGGATTAAAGAAGGTCAAATGTGAAAGAGCAAGAATAACACCATATTGTCAGGGACAGCTGGAGAGGGGCACGACTACTGAAAGGTCAGAAGGAACTGGGGGTGGTGGTGGTGTAAACCTGATTCTCTCCCTCTGAAGCTGTAATTACAGCACAGAGATGGGCCCCCGGATGTCACCTCCACTGTGTATTCTCCAGAATATGGTTAGTTTGACCAAATGCTACTTTTGGGTTTTGATTGGTTTTGTTTTGTTTGGGGACCCTGGCACAGTTATACTTCGTGTCTCAATCTTCATAAGACTTTCAAGGGAAATTGATTCATTCATTTCTGATGCTCAAAAAGTTAAATTTCAATCATTTTCCATTAAATTTTTTTTTTTTAAAAAGGAGGCATTTTAAAAGCATCTATATTTGAGCTAGGAAAGTAAGTAGAACCTCAGGTCAGAACTCATAAACACTAAAAAGTTCATATTTTAAAAACTCTCAGTTTATAGTACCATCAGTTTTTCAAGTACAGATGAAGGTTTTACAAATTCATCATCATTAAAAAGAAACTAAATGACTAAATCTGAAGAACACCAGATTGGGGCCTGAACCTCCACTCCTAGAAAGGGTCCGCACTAATGGCTGAGTTCAAGACCCCTCCTTTCCCCAGCGACCACGGAGGAGGCAAGTACTCTAACCCTCCGAAAAGGGGAGAGGGGAGTACCCAGAAGGGAGGATGGGAGAAAAACACAAGCACGCCAAAACAAGAAAATGTCCCCTAAAAAAAAAAAAAAAGAAATTGAGCATTTAAACTGCTTGTCAGACGGCTTCCTGACAAAGCCACCAGAGTGTATTCCCAGGCATTTGCATAAACGCTGCTGGTGAGTTCACCATAGCTGCTAGCGCTAATGGTACATAAAGTAATTTAGTCACTTCTCCCGGCATTCTATGTCAGAATGATGAGCACCGGCACTCTGCCTTGTTGCATATTAGATCATTAGATAATAAAGTGTTAGCGCGTGCAAGCTGACAGGGTCTCCGCACTCCCGCATTGTGAGGCCACTGCATTTTACCGCAAGGGGAAGAAATAGAGAAACCGATGCCACAACTGGCCTTACATTCAAGTAAACACAACCAGAAACTCAGGAGAACAACAATGACAGTAAGAACACTCCCCAAGCTCTTTGATGATGCCCAGAACACAGTCCCCATGATTTTGCCCAAAGGACAGGGAGACAGGGGAGCACACCAGCTAGAGCTTTACCTTACTGTAGGTGGCAACAATTCAGCTCCTTTAAGGAGCACTGGTGGTGCAATGGTTAAGTGCTTAAGCCGCTAAACCCACCTAGTGACTCCCCTGGAGAAAATACCTGGCGACGCGCTCCTGTAAAGATTACAGCCTAGAAAACCCTATGGGCGGTTCTGCTCTGTCACATCAAGTCAATGACTCAATGACACCTAACAACAACAGCCTCAAATCTAGGTTTCTTCAAAGACTGGAGCCCTAGGGCTGTTCCATTCTGAGGTGAGACTGCCTCTCTCCCCCACTGTCCAAACCAAAAACCCACTGCCATCAAGTCGACTTCGATTCACAGCGACCCTATGAGACAAGGTAGAACTGCCCCCTAGGATTTCCAAGGCTGTAATCTTAGAGGAGCGGACTGCCACATTTTTCTCCCGAGGAGCCACTGGTGGGTTTGAACCACCAATCATTCGGTTAGCAGCCAGGCGCTTAACCACTGTGCCACTGGGGCTCCTTTCTCCCACTGTACATCTGCTTTAAGAAGCAACCTCACTAGCCTAAACTCTCCCATAAATATCCAACCAAAGAGAATCTCAGTATTTACAAAGAAAAACATGAGGGAGGGCAGAAATTACCATAAGCTGGAACACGCTGAGATTTGCCCTCTCTGGACCACACAAGATTCTATAAAATAAATTTGCTTTCGTCAACTGTCACACTTGAAATACAGGGACATTTATTTGAGCACAGAGGTCTGTGAGTTCGTGGGTCACACAGGGGAGATGGTGCCCGAATGTAAACCATGATCTCTGTTTCTACCTATATGCAGAAAGATGAGCCACAAAAGGGAACTTTCCTCCATCTGTCTGACAAGCAGGATATAAATAGAGATGTGCAGAATAGCTCAAAATAATTCAGGCTACCTATAAATGAGACAGTAAAAAGCCCAGAATGGGGAAAAAATGAAGACTTCCATAGGTTTCAAAATGTGAATTTTTTTTTTTTAATGTCAATATGCAGTAGCTCTTTGAGATGGAGATGGGGGAATGGAGAGACAGTAAGGGGAAGTTCTTTAAGTCTTAAACAGAGTGTTTTCAAATAGGATGGGATTTTTCAATGGCAACATAAAGTATTACCTACCCCCAAATCAACATAAATTAATATCTCAGTCCACTCCCACACATCACCAATGAAAGAGCTCAAAAGTTACCCTTTGCTGAGTAGATATTTATGTATCAGCTTGAAGTGTCTAAATGAGTGGGTGGTTATGTGTGGTTGGTTGATTCATTCTGCAGAGAAGCAGATTTCTATGTTATTGTCATCACTAAGGACCAGAATGTGTCTCCCCTTTCATTCTGCTGGAGAGAAGCGATATAAGACTTTGGAGAAAGCAAGGCCCCCTATCTGGAGGAGGTAGAACATGCATGTCCCCAAGGAGGATGAACCAGTTGCCATTGAGTTGATTCCGACTCATAACGCCCTATAGGACAGAACAGAATTGCCCCATAGAGTTTCCAAGGAGTAGTTGCTGGATTTGAACTGCTGACCTTTGGGTTAGCAGCCAAGCTCTTAACCTGCACCACCAAGCCTCCTCAAGGAAGGTGAACTATACTTTATTCAATAACATGTTACACGGGCATTTTGTGTGCTGGTAAACTAAGTAGAGAAATAAAATGTTGTCTTTAAAATTTAGAATAATATGATATCCCAACTGAAATATTAATATGTTCTCATAGGCATGAGAATATTTGAGCTATAAGATTAGAGACGTTTTAATCCAGAGGCCTCAAACTGTTGTTAGCCTATGATTGCATTCTTTTCTGTGTGACTTTTTTTTTTTTTTTTGCCCCCTTCCCTTCAGTATTTAAAAATTTTGTAATTAATTACCAACAAATAAGAATGAGGAGACTTTTAATGGTTGCCAAACTGGAACACCCAGCCCCACTAGGCTCTCCTTGCCCCCTTGGCAACAACTGGTTGGGCTGAGGGGCAGCGGAGCATGTATTTGCCCAGCCCCCCGGCTCCACCCAGCCCACTTCCCTTATTTACATTACCTGTCCCCCACCCAAAGCCCAGATTATCACCTACTTGATGGTAGTGGGTTTGGTTGTTTTCAGTTTTGTTTTGTTTTGTTTTTTTAAAACCAATCTTCTGCTTCGTTTTACCAAGAAGGAAACTAAGGATCCGAAAAGGAGGGGTGACTTGTCCAAGGCCACACAAAGAGTCCAGAGGTGGAACTAAGAGTGAATTTAGGTTTCCTGGCACCTATTTCAAAGTCTTTCCCCCACCTCACACTGCGAAGTAACGGTATTGACCTCCATCCCTTGGAGACATCCTTCCTAACAGGTTGTTCTGTTTTGGTTTGGTTTTTTAGGTTTCAGGGTTTTTTGCCTTTTTTTTTTTTTTTTTTTTTTTGATGGAAGGATGGTTTGCATGACGTCAGATGTTCTCTTGCAGACTTCCCAAGAGCAGAAATAAGAGCTGGGTGTGGTTTGTACTTGGAGCGCCATGCAACTGTGAATACTTGAATGGCAGATTTCAAACTGACAGTCAAGTCTGCCCAATAGGACAGTCACCACTGTAACTAATCAGCCACAGGCAAAAACAGAACTTCCGTTTTTTAAGCCAGTGCTCTTCAAATATTGCCCACTGCCTATTTAACTATATTTTTCTTCCTCGTTTCTCCTAAACACTTCCAGTCATACAATGCCTTAAGTGACTCCAAGGGATTAGAAAGGCAACATTACTGTAAAGTGGGGATCAGAATAATTTTAAATACAGAAATGGAACTAGGAATGTAATCATGAGCAGGTGTTTCAAATGGCCTCCTGCAAAAAGTAATATTCATCCATCTCAGCACTCATGAAACCATAAAGAAGCAGCCTTCGAAAGATGATGGTTTACTTTCAAAAGACTGTAAAACTGGATGTGGTGAAGAATCCCTTCTAAGAGTGTTACATTTGGCTAATTAATAAAAAGTGCAGTTTGTGTATTCCTTAAGCAGAGAGAAAAAAAAATTAGGCTAAAAATGATGACAGTGGTGTGTTTATTAAATTGGGATGCAGGGAGAGAAGGGAGAATTCTGCCTTACGAATTATATCATGGACAGCTCATGGCCCATGGGAAAATCAGGCAATCGGGCGGTAATTTGTGTGGTAGTGTTTTTAAAATAATCCTGCCAATGTAGCGAACTGGAAAGTGCAGTGGGAGAAATGGGTTAAGAGTTTTATTGGCGGAGATTGGAGAAGCCTAGTACGGTGATTGGTATCCAGCAGAATCTTAGTCACTGTTTCCTGGATGGATAGATGGATGGATGGATGGATAGATGGATGGATAGATGGACGGACACGGATGGATACGTTACATACTCATGGAGCACAGAAAAATTCTGACATGCACTCAATCCAGGCCATGGCTCCTCTGAGCGGCATTCACTTTCCTTGATTCAAAATTTTATCTGGTTTCCTCTGGTCCCCCCAAAGGCACCACTGATTAGCCAGGAGTCTCAAGACTAATGTTATTTCTCCCCACCAAACTCTATCTACAGAAAGCAGGCTCTATCATGTGGTGATGAGGAAAAGGGTCTATAAAGAGCACAGGAAGGACATTAGATCTGGGCTTCATATTCAGAAAGCACTTCTAATCTAGACTTTGGACTTTATCTCCAAGTGAGGTTAAACATACAGTCACAGAGATACACCAACAGGATTATAAAGAAGATAGAGCTCATTATTAAACTTTAATAGTCATTATAAATACTTAAAATGCATCACAATTTTGGTTACCCTGATTTGCCCTTTATTTTTGAGTCAAGTGAGAGCTTTAACATAAAGAAGTGGCCCCAGTCTCACTCTCTCTCTCAACCTGAAGGAAAGATATGTCAGCCATTTCCAGGGTAAATAGCTAGGCAATAAGAAAGGGTGGCCTTCAAAACATTCTTCCTGTCTCTAAATACTAGGCATCCTATTTTGAAGAGTAAAAACCTGAGAGAATCAATACTGTTCAAAACGATATTTGAAATTTGAAACGGTAGAAAACGTGGTAGAGTTGGAAGAAAGAAACCAAATAAATTCACAGTTAAAGTAGCAATGCCAACCAATGAAAATGATTCGCCTACCATGTTCCAGATAAGAGGGCGTACCTTCCGAGGGGTCAAGCCTCCGAGCCCTCCGCCCATGCTTGGAGTTATTATGGACAAACATGTTATCAGAGACTGCCAGGACATGGCCATCCACGTTGACTGTTGTAGACACCACGACCTGAAGACATAAGAGAGAAATGAATGAACATTTTAATATAAAAGCATGGAGGGTAATAAACTCAAGTTAAATAAATAACAGCTGGGAGCTGAAGAAAATTGCATAGCTATTTCACATAATAACTGGTGCTTATGCTGTACAAGTCTAACAAGAGAAGCTATTGATGAGTGGGTCTTTGGCATGGAATGCTTTTGATGTAGTTTTAAGTAAAATTGCACAGTTTATGGTTATACAGCAGAAGGTACACTGTTAACCATAATTTTAACAAGAGGATCTTTATTAGCATACTTTTTTACACAAGGGTGGTTGTGTTTCACCTAAATTACCCTTGAGTTTAGACACTGAAGCAGATATCGTGGTTGATCATGCACATAAAAATCTTTTGAATCTTTAAAATATCCCCACCCCCACCCCCCACTGTGTCAGGATTAAGAGGATAGAGAAATAAAAAGAGAGGTTTCAGTGAGAGCAGGGATGCAGCTTTCTCTCTTGGGCGTCTTTTTGGGGTTTCTTGTACTTTTTTTACTTCCACGTTAGCTTTGATTAATCAAACCAAAGCCCCCCTCACCACTATCACGACCCCCACCATTCCCCTTTAAAAAAAACAAAAACAAAAAACCCTGCTAATTAAGTGTCTTTCATTTGTGTTTGCAAGTCAACAAAAAATGGTGGCACTGGCCCAAGCCACAATTCAGATACCCTGGCCATCTCATAAACTGACTCTGAACTCAGTTTGCCAGAAGGGACCCAGGCAAAGGTGTTGTCTGAGAGAACTTTGGCTAAAACAATGAGAAGAAATGACCTACACTTCTCCTTATATTAAATGCGGGAAGGGGATTAAAACTGAAACCCACAGAGATATGTTTATTCATGCAACCTCTTACAACCAAATATAATAATTGTCTGTAATTGCAGCTTCAGCTCCCACCTCATGCTTTGACACGGGAAACAGCAATCAGCCAGCTCCCGTTTAATCCACCTATTATGTTGACTAATTAACTTTGCTCGACAGTTTATTTCTTTCTCCATTATCAGCCCCTGTCAGCCGCAAGCACCCTGCAGCATAGGGGGGACCTCGGGCTCTTTGATTGATCACTGATAGATTGACATGCAGATTAATTTAATTAGAATCACCTCACTTGAGAAATGAAAGACAATGGCAAGAGGGCTAATAGATCTGCTCTCATAATGAGGCAAGCCTCCAGAGCGAAGGCTGAGGATTTCTGATTTATTTTGTTGAATTCCCCAGTTGCTTAGAAAGATTCTTGCTTTAATTGTTCTTGGTTTTGAGAGGCATTAGCCTCTGAAGAGGTGAAACGCTTTACAAGGACTGGCACACACTGAGGCCCCAGTCTCTAAGGAAGCCTTTTCTCAGAGTTGGCCAAAGGGGCCACCGACTTTCAGAGTCTTGTGCAAATGCTGCAGTTTCGTGACCTGAGCTGGGCAAAGGGGAAAGTTTTAGGCTTTGGCCTATGCCTGTGAATGGTCAGACACCCACAGACACCCACCCACACTTAAAAGTGCCACTGTCTCCCCACTTTGACCTAAAAGCATCCTGGCACAAAATGTGGTGAATTCCATTCCCCATGTCTCAAAGATAGCGACTCACTGCAGCCTGTGGAAGCATTCATTGCTCATGGTATTACGCATGAAGTTGATTTTCTTTTCTAAATCTAATTTATTAAAATGCAAAGTAAATGACTGAGAGTCCGTTCAGGGACTCGAGATATTCTCCTTAGTCATTGTGAAACCCAAAATTCCAGCTAGAACAAGTCATTCCTGAGAGGAGGGGAAAGTTGGAAGCAACAGTTTACTAAGTGGTTTTTCTCTCTATTCATGATTGCCCAACCAGGTCTGACACAGCCTGAAGCTGATTTGTATGCCTCATCAGTTGTAGGTTAATTTAAAAGAAGGAGGAGGAGGGGAAACCGGAGGGGAAGAAGAAAATTGTCTACTCTTTTATTTTCACAGTGTATTATGTGCAGTGGCAGAGTCCCTATTATTCAAGGAAACGGAAACTTGCTTTTCTTTTAAGTTAGGGAGATGGCTTCATGGAACATTTATAATTATATAACAGTGCTGGGTCTTTCAAAGAAATTTTGATTTACTACGAGACCACAATTGAGTGGTCACTGGAGACGTTAGCTGAAGAAACTATAAAAGGAATCCCAAACGGTATCTGTTTCCAGTGTCAGGAAATACAGAAAGTGGTTATTCTAGATGTCTGTCTTTAAAAAAAAAAAAACAATGACAATTCACCATGCACCTGTAAGACACAGTGCTACAGGCTCTTAAGGCTTAAAATATTCAGTATCTTTTAAAGACATTGTCATCTAATTCCTACATTGAACAAAAATGTCAAAAACGGTTAAGAGGAAAAGAACTATACCCTATACCTTTACTTTTTTTTTTTTTTTTTTTGGCAAGAGAAGAATCTCAGAGTCACATGTGTGGTAAACTCATTTAATTGAAAGCTCGATCAAAACTAGAGAAAGCTTAATACTAGAGAAAACCATTCCTTTAATTTATAGAAAATAAACACGAATACATTCCTCAAGAGGTCCCTGGGTGGTGCAAACTGTTAACACATTCAACTGCTAACCAAGGGGTTAAAGGTTCAAGTCTACCCAGAGGTGCCTCAGAATAAAGACCTAGTGATCTACTTTCCAAAGGCCAAGGACTGAAAACCCTATGGAGCACAGCTCTCTCTGAAACACATGGGGTCATCATAAGTCAGAGTCAATTTGATGGCAACTGGTGTGTTCCTTAAAAACTCATAATGCAATCCATTTCCTTACCCCAAAATAATTTCTCTCATTCCAATTTGGAAATAACCAGGATACATTTAAATAAAACACGCTGAAATTAATTCACAGAGCAACTTACAAATTAAAAAAAAAAAAAAAAAA
>NW_004443947.1:23257991-23367288 GCF_000243295.1 Trichechus manatus latirostris | reverse complement strand
AAAAAAAAAAAAAAAACTAACTGTGAGATGCAAAGGGAATACTAAAGTGTCCTTTAAAATTAAGCCCATAGTAGAAGGGAGAAGGGCCTTTACAGTTTAATACAAGATTAACAAGGTGTTGACACATTCATGCAGGCAAGGGGACAGCCAGGCCTGCCAAATCTTCAACCTTCCCAAATTTTGTCAACAAAACACAGTTTAAATTCGGGACAGATAAACATGGAAAATGATTTTACATTTTGACTCAACCACCCCTACCCTCTTTACCGCCTTCCTCACTCCCCTGCCCAGTGAAAGAGCTGGAGAGAATATGAAGAACAGGTATATTTAGAATTTTATGATATCTGATGTAATTAGACCTTTACTTTCTACAATACCACTGTCTAGTACAGTAGCCATACATGTAGCTATTTAAATTTAAATTTTTAATGAATTGAAATTAAATGAAGTGAAAAATTCTGCCCCTTAGTCTCAACAGCCACATTTCAAATGCTCAGTAGCCACGTGTGACTAGCGGGTGCTATGCTGGACAGGGCAGATATAGAACATTCCCATAACTGCAGGATGTTCTATTGGACAGCACTGCTCTGGAATGGTTTTGAAATAAATTGTGCCAATTTAGTCTTAAGGATTCTTTACTTTGTATCTCCTGAAATAAATATTAGCTAGGTGGGGAGGTTTGGGGCTAGATGCACGTGTATTTGTATTGCTACATTTACTGGGATCGCAGTTCTATTTGAGGGCTTTATTTTTTAACATGGTAATAAGATGTGCTGTCTGATTAACACCCAGCATGTTCCATGATACCTTCTAGCTGGGTCCTACCCTCCAGACTCTGTTTGGGTGAAGGAATGAGAAGGGCAGAACAGAAACTGCAGCTACCCATGGATTTGAGAGATTTCTTGGCTCATCTCCATGGTTCAGAATCAGGCCTCCTTACTATATGTTTCCAGGATCTAGATATCCCAAAGGTCATTTTTACTATCCCTCCTATTTAGAATTGGAAAGAATTAGACACAAAATCCATGATTCTTGGCTCCCAACCCGGGTATGGCTGGTTCATGTGATTTGGGGTAGGTTAACTTAACCTCTCTGGAGTCCTTGGGTGGTGCAAAGAGTTAACTCCCTCAGCTGCTAAACGAAAGGTTGAAAGTTCAAGTCCACACAGAGGCACTTTGGAAGAAAGATCTGGTGATCTACTCCCGAAAAATCAGCCAACGAAAACCCGTGGAGCACAGAGCTACTCTTACACAAATAGGGTCGCCATGAGTCAACTCGACAGCAACTGGTCAAACTGGTAACTTAATCTCTCTAAACCCCGGTGTTCCTGACCCTCAAATGGGAATAATAATAGTACTTAATTTGTAAGGTTATTGTGAGGCTTAAATTATTTAAATTGGCTAGCATGATTCCTGGTGCATGACAAACCCGTTGCCATTGAGTCGATTCCGACTCACAGTGACCCTATAGGGCAGAGTAGAACTGCCCCATAGGGTTTCCAAGGCTTTTAATCTTTATAGAAGTAGACTGCCACATCTTTCTCCCATGGAGTGGCTGGTGGTTTCAAACAGCTGACCTTTAGGTTAGCGGCTGAGCTCTGAACCACTGCACCACTAAGGCTCTGGTACGTACCAAGCATTCAATAAATGTGAGTAGTGGTAGAATAGTTGTTGTTTTGTTGGTGATGCTAAACAAAATTTCCAGAGAATGATTATCTGATTATCTGAAGCATCTTGACTGTCATAAAGAGGATCACTGTTATTTTAAATAAAAGGATAGAGAAATTGTTTCTTCTAGCCCCACTGCTTTATCAGCCTAACAATGAAATGTTACCATTTTAAAGACCTTTGTGCTCACAGCACATTATTATACTATTCAGGCCTCCTGTGATTTGCAGTTTTCACCGGCTTATGTAATGTAGCTCTCTAGAATCTATGTCTTAGCCCGTTACTTTCTAGCCTTGAAACTAAATGAAACCTTGATGTGTTGAAAATAGTCTGTAAGTCGGGCATGTTATCAGTTCAGTCTTGTTTCCCCAACATTTCTCATTAGTGAGGATTTCTCCAAGAGTTTTGTCATTGGTAAGTCGTTTGCTTCCTCGCTGTTATTCCTCAGGCTGCCCCTCCTCAGGCAGGAGACCTTGTATGTCCCAGCGTCATTATCTACAATTCATGAAGCATAAGCTCTGTCTCATGAGCAGATTTTCAAAAAGACACAAGCAGCTAAATTCAAGCATGAGTGGAAGATGGCATTAACAAAAGTGGCAGTTCATGTGGAAAGCAGGGGTTATGACAAAAGCAGCCAAAAGAGTTGAAATCTTTATTTTGAGGCATTCTCACAACAAATATGAAATCGGGGGAAAGATTAAACCATAAGAATATTTTCCATGCTTAAATTTAGAATATTTTGACAGTTAAGTATTTCCCTCCAAAAAATAACCATTCCAGCAAGTTAATTTTGAGTGACTAGGAAAAAAACGATAAATGTTGGTTTTGACACAAATTAACTCATTGTGAGGAAATCAGGGCTGAAGTTCGTCTGTTACATGGCTTTCTTACTTCTGGTTTTAGCTTGCTCTGTTTTTGCATTAATTTGGGGACCCTAATTTTAAGGTATTAAAAGCACTGGTTTGAAGTACCTAAAGTAAAAAGGCTTTGAGCAACATATCATGGAATATTACTCAGCAATAAAAAGGAACTAACTATTGAAACTAGGAGTCCCCGGGTGATGCAAACTGTTAACATGCTCAGCTGCTAACCCAAAGGTTGGAGGTTCAAGTCTACCCAGAGGCACCTCGTAAGAAAGGTCTGGTGATCTCCTTCTGAAAAATCAGCCATTGAAAACCCCATGGAGCATAGTTCTATGCTGACATACATGGGGTCACCATGAGTCAGAGTTGACTTGACAGTAAGTAGTTTTTTAAGTATTGATATAGGTAGCGAGCTGGATGAAGCTCCAGAGATTATGTTGAGTGAAAAAAGGCTAATCCCAAAATATTACATAGTGGATGATTCCATGTATTTAATATCCTTGAAATAACAGAATTTTAGAAACAGAGACAGATGAGTGGTTTCCAGAGGTTAGGGACACAGTGAGGTGTGGAGGGAAGTGTGTGAGGCTATAAATATGGCAACGAGGAATCTTTGTTGTGATCTAACTACTCAGTATCTTGACTGTGGTCGTGGATACATATAATACATTATTATTATATACAATAAAATTGTATAGAACTAAATACACGTGTGTATATGTGTAAACACACACACATACAAATGAGTACAAGTAAAACTGGGGAAATTTTAATAAGATGAGTGGATTGTATCAATGTTCATATCCTGGTTGAAATATTGTACTATAGTTTTGCAAAATGTTACCATTGGGGAAAGCTAGGTAAAGAGTATGTGGAATTTCTCTATCATTTCTTATGACTGCATGTGAATCCATAATTATCTCAATAAAAAATACAATTTAAACAAAAAGCACTGATCAAACTTCTAACCTTGACTCCTTATAACCTCCATTCTCTACCCTACCTCTCTACTGAAAAACTTCTTTACAGACTCATCAAATGTTACAGTCACAACAGACCCAAGAGATGAGCCAATCTCGTGGTTTCCAGCTAAGAGAGTTCAAATGCAGGAATGGGGAACAAAATTTCAGAGACAGAATCATAAATTCATCCATAATAAGGCCGCATACTAAAATGCAGAGTAACTTTCCTTTGCCTGGGATCATATCAACTCTAAGTCGAAACACTGGTTATACTCATACACATGAGAAGCTCTGGCTGGCAGTTTAATATGGCTTTGAACAATTTTACAATGGAGAATACAATTCTTAACAAATGCAATTAGGTTGAAAATAATTCATCACATGAAGTTCGTAGGAGAAAAAAAAAAAAAAACTCTTTAGTAGTTATGACACTGCCAATTTGTCCAACACCTTTTACAGCTTGGTTTACAAACTTCCTCTAGGTTATAGGACAGATTAATAGTAGGGGCAAGTCTGAAGGGAAACTTCCAGACTCCTCGTCCAGAGCTCTCCAATGACAGCCTCCAGCTTCTCAATGCTCAGTACAAGTAAAGTCCTCTATGCCTCAGTTCTCCTGATAACCTCCAGTACAAATGTCTGGTGTCTTGTGTGATGGGCTACAGTTTAAATACTATTTACATAAAAATGCTCTGTAGCAGTTAAGTCTTCATTAACTTTGTCCTTTACAAAAGCCTGAACTGATAAGGAAAGAGATATTTTCTCAAACTTGTCTGATTGTTAGTTTTATTTAGTTGAAAGATCCAAAGCACTCATTAAAACTTATGGAGGATGCATAAACCTACAGGATATAAGAGGGTAGAACTGCTGGGTAGAAGAGTGACCAACTGCATTCAATTCGCGCTTAAGATAAAGGCAAAAAGATCTTATTATCTTTTGTCTTCACAGTAAGGCAAAAGTAGACACTCCCAAATCCTCAGATACTTGTGCTAAACTAATTTGTTGTTGTTGTTGTGTGCTTTCCAGTCGATTCCAATGAATTTAGACCTCTGGTAACTAGACTCAACTTCCAGCTCCTAAACTGTGACACGCGCTAGACATAAAAAGCTCGTCAGTGATTGTCTTAATTATCTAGTGCTGCTATAAGAGAAATACCACAAGTGGATAGCTTCAACAAACAGAAGTTTATTCTCTCACAATCCAGTAGGCTAAAAGTCCAAATTCTGGTTGTCAGTTCCAGGGGAAGGCTTTCTTTCTCTATTAGTTCTGGGGGAAGGTCCTTGTCATCAATCTTCCCTTGGTCTAGGAGCTTCTCTACGCAGGGTCCCAGGGTCCAAAGGACATGCTCTGGTCCTGGCACTACTTTCTTAGTGGTATGCGGTCCCACTGTCTCTCTACTCACTTCTCTCTTTTATATCTCAAAAGATACTGACTTAAGGCACAACATTATCTTGCAGATTGAGTCCTGCCTCATTAACATAACTGCCTCTAATCCTGCCTCATTAATATCATAGATGTAGGATTTACATCACATAGGAAAATCACATCAGATGACAAAATGGTAGACAATCACACAACGGTGGGAATCATAGCCTAGACAAGTTGACACACATTTTGTGGGGACACAATTAAATCCATAACAGTGATCTAAACCTGGTTCCTTCCTCAGTGGATTGGGACACTTTGATGACTTTTGATGGTGACCTTGGCATTCAACTGGTGCCCTCTGTTTATGTGTTCTCGTGGCATACAGAATCATCATGTGTGCTCTCTACCAGTGGTGCACAGCATGTGGACATGGGCATGGAAGTTAGGAGCACGCAAATGGCATCTTGGTCAAGAGCTCAGATTCCACGGTCAGACAGTCCTGAGTTTGAACCCCAACTCCACCACTTACTAGTTTGTGACCTTAGAAAAGTCACTTAATCATAGATATGAGTTGTGAGCCTACGTTAAGGCTACTATGCGAAAGGCATAATTCTATGGGGAAACAACAGTGAACAAGATACGTAAAGTATTTGCCCCCAAAGAGCTTAGCTTTTACTGGGGGCAAGGAAAGGAGTCAGACAAATATGTAAGCAATAAAACATAATTTCAGGTTGTTTCATGTTCAAAGAAGATAAAATAGAGGGTGTGCCGCCCAGGTGGGAACTATTTTTAATTGGGTGGTTAAGGAAGGCCTCTCTGAGGAGGTGACATTTTAGCTGCTATCTAAGTAATAAATATCCAGCCATTCACTGATTTTAGAGAAGAGTTTCGCAGGCAGGCAGAATAGCAAGTGCAAAAACCCTGAGGCAGGAATGAGTTTGGTGTATTCAGGAAAGAGAAATAAAGGAAGAGAAGGAAACCAATGTGCTTGGTTAGAGTAAAGTGAACAAGGGAAAGAGTAGTAGAAAAATCAGTAAGATCACACGTGTAAGGTACTTAGCGCAATGACCAACATATAACAAGAGCTCTAAATGTGACAGCTTCAAAAGAGGAAGAACATAAGAATAGTTTTTATTGGTAAATCCCAATAACTACAGACATCTTCAGAATCAATATCCACAGGCAATTGCTAATCTCACCAAACGCTTTTACCTCTATCCTTTAAGGTGTTTCACATTTTCTTCAGTGACAACCATACTTACATAGAAATTTCTTTGCTCTAAGTGCAGAGCCTCTACTCCTCAAATTCCATTCATAAGGATCCCTTCTCGGTGATGCATACTTTCTGCCAAGGCTCAGCATAAGGCTCATGCCAAGATACATATTTGCCCAATAAGCCGTAATGGTTTAATATATCAGGTTGAAAATCCACCATTTGTATTTACCATGTTATGTGAATTAATCCTGTATTCTGAAACTATCATTAGAGCTGCTTGCAGTATAATTAATCAGCATGGTGCATCTCAAAATTATTCTGTATGAAGAGAGTGATCACAGCCCAGGCCCCCAGCATTCTGTTGGTAAAGAATTTAATTGCGAGATGTGGTGTTTGTCAAAACAACATAAGTACATCCAAGACAGGGGGTGGGGGACAGTGGGAGAGAAATAAAAAGGATGAGAATACTGCCTTCTTTATTTAAGTGCCTTTAAAAGCAGATTGAAAGTGCAGAGACTGGGCATGTATTTTAAGAATCCTCTACTGATTGATTGAGAGTCACTATGAAATTTTCAATAAATAACATGGATTCTCCAAAATTTATAGAATTCACTATAAAAGGTGGGGGAGGGGGGCCTTCAGTGTCCTTTCTGTGTCATCATTTAAAAAAAAAAAATTTCTTTTTTTTTGGTGGGAATTTGGGATACCGAACCTGATTGCTTATTCTCATTATCCCCTCTCTCCCACTCCAGATGAGTAGAAAGTGAAAGAAGATTGTTTGTATCCTCAGATAAGCATGAGGTAAAAATAAGCTTTGTGCTTGCTGTTCCCTCTACTTGGAATACTCTTCCAGCTCTTCTCAAGATGATTTATTCTTATCTTAAGCTCTGGGCTTAAATGTCACCTCCTCAGAAGCCTTCCCTGGTCACTCACCTTAATGTAGGTTCCCATTCCCCACCCCACATTGTTATTCTCTCTCATAACATCCTGTTTAATTTTCTTTACAGCAATAATTGCAATTTTTAATAACTGGTATTTTAATAACTGGCATGGTACAAATGGTTTGCACTTATCTACTGACCAAAATATTGGTGGTTTGAACTCACCCAGCGGCTCTGCAGAAGAAAGGCCTGGTGAGCTACTTGCATAAAGATTACAGTCAACAAAACCCTGTGGAGCAGTTCTACTCTGTAACACATGGAGTTTCCATGAGTTGGAATCGATTTGATGGCAATGGGTTTTCATTGCGGCAGCTAATGGTAATCGTTCACCATAAATCCATCTTCTCCTCTGCCCGGGTTGCACAGCTAGACTACATTTGCAGGCCTCCCTGCAGTCAAATATGGCTGTATGACAGATTTCTAGGCAATTTGATGCAAACAGATTGGACAATGATCATTTCTATGATAAAGTTTTTTAAAAGTCCATGTGCCCTCTTCAGTGCTCTTTGCCCTTCAGCTGGCCAGCCGGATGGAGGCAACCAGTTTCTAGGGGACAGTGGAGGCATAAGATAAAAAAGGCCCAGCTCCCCAAATCAAGATCCACTCTCCAACCAAGAACACCAGCCTTGTACCATTAAGTGAGCAAGAAATAACCTTCTGTTGTATGTGAGCCATTATATACTTATTTTTGGTCTATTTGTTACAGTAGCTAGTATTATCCCAACTAATAGACCCCCAACTAAAATATAGGCAGTCCCCAGGTTATCAACAAGTTCCATTCCTAAATGTGTCTTTAAGTCAAATTTGTAGGTAAGTCAGAACAGATGCATACAGTTTTTATTTAGCCTCATTTTAGTGCAAGAAAAGGCTCAAAGTCTTTTCAGTGATTTAAAAGCTGGTCATGCAGCAAGTGAAGGTGATGGTGATCAAGAATTTGTTGTGAATTGGGATTGGTTCAATCGTTTCAAAGTGACGGCAAGTATGAGTTGTCCATGAGCCCAACATTCATAGCCTGGGGACTACCTATATAAGCTTCATCAGGGCAAAGACCCTATCCTTCTTGTTCATCACCATTGCCATCGAGCTGATTCTGACTCACAGTGACCCTATAGGACAGAGTAGAACTTCCCCATAGAGTTGCCAAGGAGCAGCTGGTGGATTCAAATTACTGGCTTTTGGTTAGCAGATGAGCTCTTAACCACTGCACCACCAGGGCTCTGATATATGGTCACCACATCGCACTTCAATAACTACTACTGAGTGCATGCCTGCATTCATGAATGAATGAATGAATATATCTTACATTTATATTCCTATATAATCATAGATCTCATATTTATATAGGTATATGGATCTATAGCTTGTGGAAATCCTTTGTAGAAGAGATAAGGTGAATTTGGAAATTTATACTTTACTTGACAGTCTCCAGGCATTATGCTGTCTACTGCAATGACGGCTTGCACCCAATTCTTGTTCTTCTCCTCACCATCCTCATTCTGCCAGTCTCAACAAGGAAAGCTATTGATAAGGATTTAAATCTTAACCTTGAATTGTCTGGCTCCTGTCAGCTAAAAACCATACCCGTGACATGGTTTTAACACAGTCCTTTGACATTAGCATCTTTTTAGTGTCAAGATGAAGAAACGGGCTCATTTTAGTCACACTAAATTTTTCCCTGTGTCATGAGCTGTTTCTGTCGCCAGCTTTCTCCACCTTTTCACTTCTTCCCCCTTCCCCACACCCACCAGGACTGAATGAAGCCTGTATCCCCTGTTGTATTTAAGCAAGTTTGTCGCTCTAACCACAGTCTAGGGATTTCAAAAGAAAACATCCATTGTAAATTAAAAAAAAAAAAAAAAAAAAAAAAAAGGAGCCTAATGGTGGATTTTCTACAAGGTTTATTCCATATTGCCTTAAAGTATGAACATGGTAGAGCTCTGCTTGGAAAGTGATTAATTTCTTGAAAACGCTAAGGTCACACTAATTGACACGACCTGTGTAATTAAGCAGTCTCTGTTTACACACCAGAAGCTCAGCCGCTGTGAGGCTGAGTTTGCCTGACAGAATGTCTTTACATGTCAAGAGATCAACAACCTTTCTTATGTCCTCCTCGGTCACCTACACAGGCCCCTGATTGCTGTTCAGAGGAGACATGCTCTGGCATTGCTGTGTGAAGATTGGGCTGGCCTGGCAAGCATACGAAATAGGATGTGAGAGCAACAGTATCAATGTCAATTGGGGAGAGCCTACTTAATAGGCAAGAGAGAGTGTTTTCAATTAAATGTCGCCAGGACTCAGGTTTTCAATGTAACTGGTAAAAGCTGCATTGATATGTAAAGAATAGAGTTTTCTCATGCCAAGAAGGTACTCCTCTCTCTCACTTCCCCACAGAGGCAACAAGAACATAAAAATATTCGAAACTAGCTTCCCATTTAGTGTCCTGTGAGAAAAGCAATAGGAATTATAAGGCTTGTTCATAGGAAACCTTCAACCACTGTCTCTATGACACCTCTCAGGATAGCTGCGGGGAAGACTAATCTTCCTCTAATCAGTTTAGTCTTAAGATTTGGGAACTTCAGTAGGATTTCTTAGCAGAGGACTGTGAGATGTCTGGGGGCTGCTTTCCTCATGTTCCATCTAGATCAGCCAACAAAGCTGTAATGGGTCTTTCCAGCTCTTGAGAATTGGCCCAAAACTCCATAGGTTAAGGGAAGCCCAGGCAGCCTGCTGAAGTGACAGCTTCTTTTTCTAAAAAGTTCATGCAAGTAAAAATTGACCAACACTGTAGCTCTGTTCTGGAACAATGCTCAAGTTCTTCCCCTCCAACACAACTCCACATCTGCTTGATGATTTTTATTGTTGTTATTTGCCATCAAGTTGATTCCAACTCATGGTGTCCCCAGGTATGCAGAGTAGAACTGTGCTCCACAGGGTTTTCAAGGCTGTGACCTTTCGGAAGCAGATCATCAGACCTTACTCCCAAGGTGCCTCTGGGTGGGTTTGAACCACCAGTCTTTCAGTTAGCAGCCCAGCACTTAACTATTTGCACCACATCTTGGGGATGTTCTAATGCCCTCCCTGCAGATGCCATCTTTAGGCTTGCTCTGGATTAAATTTGTCCCCCTCAAAATATGTGATGGAATACTAACCCCTATACCTGCGGATGTAATCTCATTTGGGAATAGGGTTTTCTTTGTTATGTTAATGAGACCATATCAGTGTAGGGCACATCTTAAACCTAATAACTTTTGAGATATAAAAAGAACAGATTAGACACAAAGAGAAGTGAGTACAAATGGGGGAAAGACAGATGCCACATGAAGATGGCCAAGGAACCAAGGAAAGTCAGGGCTATAGAAGCTAAGACAAGGATTTTCCCCCAGAGTGGACAGAGAGATGGAGCCTTTCCCTAGAGCTGGTGCCCTGAACTTGGACTTGTAGCTCCCTAGAAAATAAATTTCTGTTTTTTAAAATCACCCACCTGTGGTATTTCTGTTACAGCAGCACTAGATAGCTAAGACAGGCTATATTAGTGCCAACATGTCTTTTGAAAATCCCTCTCAGGCTTTCCTAGGATTCCAACACATGTTCATGGGTAGTCACTGTAACTCTGATATGCTAAGACCTTCTTATTGCCTCATTAAGTATCTTCCAGAGACTGCACAAGTTTCTTACTGTTCCAAAACATTAGATACCATGTGAGTCAGACTGCTTGGATTGAATAACTACCTCACCACTTCAGTAGATGTGTGTGACATTCAACAAATTGCTTAAGTTCTCTAAGCCTCAATTTCTTCATTTACAAAATGGGGATAAGCCATATTTGCATATTCCTAACAGGGCTATTGTGAGAATAAATATAATTCATATAAAGTCCTTACTACAGTGGTTCTCACAGAGTTAAGTCCCCAATAAATTGTTATCATCATCATCATCATCATCATTGCCAATGTCCATAGGTGTACACAAAGTTACTGACATGGACACATACATTTATACACATGTATATGGAACACAACGAATGTGTGCACAAATAAAACAGTAATCTCAGTTCAGCTAGGAATGAACCGAGACAGAGAACACAGGAAGAGAAGTCAGCTTGGGGTATAGGACAAATAAATGAGGATAACAGTGAGTTTAGTGTGGGGTTTATTGAGCTGAAGTTCCTGGAAATACCCAGCAGCCAGGTGGATGGCTAGGTCTGCAGCTGGACTTAAGGTCTCAGAGACCCTGACTCAAGTGTCCTCAGTGCACAAATAGTGGTTAAGATGCCAGGAGTGGAGAAAGATACTCAGAAGAGCCTATCAGATGAGAAAAGTTCTGGATGTCAGAAGGAAACTTGGGGACACCAACATTTACAGTAGGATGGAGAAAGAGCATCCTTTGGAGAGGGCTGAGAATGAGCAAGGAAATCCAGACGATCTTGTTGTCAAGGAATCCAAGGAAGAGGAAGGATTCAAGAAGGATGGAGCGGTCAACATCACGAAATGATGCAGAGAAACATGGGAATAGACAGTCATTAAAGAAATAAGACTGGAGAAAAAAATGAAAGGCTGAGTAAGGGGATATTTGAAGTTTTACTTTAACTATCTTAAGGCAGTTCATCTATTCTCTGATTGCATAAATATTCACATGCCTATATGCATAAGACCATGTGTTAATTGTGTAAAAATGATAATTACTGAAATGTGTAAGTGTACAGAGATACAAAATAAAATGAGCCAGTGTTCATTTTGCGATAGGTTCCTTCTGTCTCCTCCCAAGAGGTAATGAGTGGGTAAAGGGAACAAAGCAGGTTAAACACCTGAGATCCAATAAGGAATTTGTCATCGTTGATAAAGACAGCTCTTCTTTAACCCAAAAGCTGACTCTGTGGTGGGTCAAGTTTGCTGCCACTGTTAAGGGAGGTCCATCTATTTTAGGACCAGTTCAAGAATACTAGACAAAAACATGTCAGGATTCAGATAAACACTATGTGCATGAAGAACAGTATGAACCTTGTGTCAGTCAGATCTCATGTCTAATCAAATGGTACATTCTCTAGGACAGTAGCACTCTCAGTGAAAAGACTACGTTACAGGGTATCAGTTATAGGACTGAACCAGTGGTTCTCAACCCCCTAGGGTACATGTGACAATGTCCAGAGACATTTTTGGTTGTCATGATCAAGGGGTGGGAGTGAAAGTCTACTGGCATCTGAGGACACAGGCTAAAGATGCTGTTAAATATCCTAAAATGCACAGGACAGTCCTCCACACACACACACAACAAAGAAGTATCCATTCTAAAACGTCAATAGTGCCAAGGCTGAGAAACCCTGAACTGAACTAATGATCCATCTTTAGTTTACCTCAAGGATCTTCATCAAAGGCTTACGTTTATATATTATCATTTAGAAATTACTTAGGCATGCATGTATGCATAATGTTGCTTTTTCTTTGATATTTTGTGAAGTAAGCAGCTCATCATTTTTATTACATTTTACAGTTGAGGAAACTGAGCTGGATTACAAGACTTGCCAGAAATCTAACTTGTGCCTCCTCATTTCAGTGCTCTTGCTACTAAGTGAAGAATATCTATTTTGTCTGCAGAAATAAAACTTTCTAGACAGTCTCAAACATAATAGACTAAGTTGATTTTGCATCTTGTATAAGAGCTACATTCCTATAACTCAAGTCTTTCAGCAGATCCAATAAAGGAAAGCAAATCCCTAGAAGTCTTACACTTTTTTTTTTTTTTTTTTTTAGGTCTCTAATGCCACCAAAGTCCATTCTAAACTCTGGTGCCCTGAGAGGTACAGCAAAGTTGATTCTGGTACTCATAAGGCATTAAGCATGTTTACAGGCATGTTTATCAGGCATAGACTGTTGCACATCCTGATACGCCTTGATACTAACCCAAGCTTGGTCAAAAGAGATGTATGGCCCATCTCAAGGCCAAAGCAAGTTACAAAACAGTTTATGTTGAAATCCAACCTTAATGTTTCAAGACACTTAGCAACACACGCGTAGTAACATCACACATGTTGTTTCTACAATTTAAGGGCAAAGCTGACTCAACATAAAAAATCCTGTGCGGGTATGAAAATGCCCAAGTTTACTAATGTGGGGGCAGAAGTCAGCCTGGGGAAACATTTTCCAGGAAAGTAGAAATCTATGGATTCTCGTCATTCATTTCTGTTAGAACAAACAGTGCAGAGATCAAGAAGATTTCACAGAAATACTTCAGAATCTTAGGAGAGAATATCTTCTACCCACTGAATTCATTCTTTAAGAAATGAGGCCAATAAGTCTCACCTCTGAAAAAAACAACAAAAAAATCCTGGATACTAAGAGATCTTGACATCTAAAAATCAATGCTCAGATTCATCCCTTCCTTCGCTTTCTCTCATTAGAGAAGGTGCACCTAAAATGTCTCAATATTTCTCAGAAGCCTATCACAGATCATACATTTCAATCTGCATATAAAGCTGACTAAATGTACCTAACAACACATTTTAAGCACCAGGCTGTTTTCCCTGACATAATGGGCATACATGTATGGATCATTACTCCCATTATTCTGACAGGGAAACTAACCTTGATCCCACAAATGAGCTTAGTCATAAAATCAGATGGAGAGCAACACAAGGGTCTAGAACTTTGCTACTCCAAGTGTGATCTGGGAATCAACAACATCAGCTTCACGTGGGAGCTCGCTAGAAATATAGAATTGCTGTCAAGTCGATTCTAACTCATGGTGACCCCATGTGTATCAGAGTAGAACTGTGCTCCATAGGGGTTTCAATGGCTGATTTTTTAGAAGTATATCACCAAGTCTTTCTTCTGAGACACCTCTGAGTGGACTTGAACCTACAACCTTTAGGTTAACCGCCAGACAAGTTAACCATTTGCACCACCCAGGGACTCCAGACCTCAATGAGCACCTGTAATTTAACAAGATCCACAGGGGATTCTCACCACTTTTGAGTTTGAGCAGCACTGTCTACAGTTCAGTAACCTTTCCTAAAACCAAGTACCATTTTGTGTTTTCAAAGTTAACATGTTTGTTTTCATGTCCTCTTCTTTTAGTAAATGTATACTTATGAGGTTAACCTACCACTCGTGCTTTAAGTAGAGACATATCTGACTGACCCTGGAGAACATTTACAAGGACATTCCTGAAATAGAATTACATGTCACCCATACCATCCTAGATAAGCTCTGCTTCTTAAGGGATCCAGTTTTAAAGAACGATTATTGCTAATGATTTCCAAGATCGGAAGAAGAGAGCAGGAAGAGAGGAAAGAAAAAGGAGACACAATTCTAAAATGGACCAAGTTCTTATTTACCAGTTTTCTATTTGCACAAATTTTAGGGAAAGAATCCACCACTTCAGAGGTCTCTAGGTAGGTCACTTTAACTGTGGTGGTTAGGCACGTGAGCCCCTTCAGGAAGCCAAACTAGACTCCAAGGACATCACTATCTTAACCAATGAACTCAGGTGGTTCAGTCCCAACTCTCCTCTAATGAAAACAACTTCAAGAGTGCAGATACCTAGGAGACCAAGAGCCTCATCTTCCCTTCACCTCTGGGGAAACAACTATACTCAGTATTGTTTTCTACCTAAGCCTTTCTTGCTTTATCCTGATATTCAAGTCGTTTTTGAGAGTGAAGAAAGACAAAAGACCTACCTGGAATCTCCGCATGTCACGTGGATTTCCTGCATTCTTTAGGCAATTTTGGTTACATTTGAGGAAAAATTTCAAGAAGAACCTGTGAAGAAATAAATCCTCAGGGTTAGCTTTTCAGTCTTGGCACAGGAGGGAAACAAGCAGTAAGGCATGTCTAGATTGTGCGTTTTATTCTCTTTGTGCATTTTCAGAAATATTCAGAATGGTGTTATAGCTACTATGTCATTTGAGGCTTTACCCTTTGTTTTCCAACCAACCTGGACATTCATTATGGAAGAACTGCTCCCAGTACGGCCAACAGATCTCAAGAAAGTATTGCAATATAAACCCCCTAAAGAAGTCTTCGCCATAACTTAAAGCAGGTTCCAATTGGATATAATTGTCTGAGAATTACCCACGGTCCCCAACAAAAACATGGAATTTCAGCCTTATAAATTCACCGATGATGAGGCAGCAAAGCACATGCTGGATGAATATAAGGATACGGTAACCACTTTTTATCCTACCATCTCCAAATACAATGTTCTAACTGGTAGTGGCTACAGGAAGTAGGTAAGATTCACATGCTGACTAAACTCATTTGATTTCTCAGATATTTCCCGTATGTTTTTCTTAGACTGCCTGCTATAGACAAAACCATTTGTGACTGAATAGTGTAGTAATGATATTAACACGAACTGTACCAATGACAGCAATTATACTGTAACAACAATTGTACTAATGAGAATAATTGCTCGCCATCAACGGAAAAATGGATAAACAAAATGTGGGATAGACATACAATGGACTATTATTCAGCTATAAAAAGGAATGAAGCTCTAATATATGTTACAATATGGATGAACCTTGAAAACTCTATGCTAAGTGAAAGACAAATATTATATGATTTCACTTATATAAAACCTAAAACCAAAAAACCAAACCCATTGCCGCTGAGTCGATTCTGACTCACAGTGACCTATAGAACAGAGCAGAACTGCCCCACAGGATTTCCAAGGCTGTAATCTTTACAGAAGCAGACTGCCACATCTTTTTCCTGTGAAGCGGCTGGTGGGTTGGAACTGCTGACTTTTCAGTTAGCAGCCGAGTGCTTTAACCATTGTACCACCAGGGCTCCTGAGATGAAATACCTAGAATAGGCACATTCACAGAGACAGAACGTAGATTCCTGGTTACCAGGAGGAGGGGGGAATGGAGTACAGAGTTTCCGTTTGGGATGATGAAACCGTTTTGGAAATAAATAGTTGTGAAGGCTGCACAACATGATGAATGTAATTAATATCATTAAATTATATGCTTAAATATGGCTAAAACGGCAAATTTATTTTATATATATTTTACCACAGTGAACCACTATTCAAAAAAAGAATAATTGTGCTAGTTAGAGTAGTTGTTATTATTGTTATTATTACCGTTATTATTATTATCACCATAGCAGTAATGTGAATATTATCGAGAGGGAAGTCATTGACATTCTCCTTCCAACGGCAGCCATCCCTGGTTCCCATGGCTGATAATATTTGCCACCTGTGTGTATTTAAGCCATTTGAGCCCAGCTCCGACAGCCAGATTCAGGTTGTGTTAGAAGGAGCTGTCAGCACACTCTCTGGCATCTTCAAATCAGACAACTGCTAGCCACCATGAGGGGGTCCATCTGGTGCCAAAATGGATTTTGAAAGGCAAGCAAACAGGGCACTAACTCTGCCAGAGAGAAACAGAATCAAGAGAGCCGGGGATCTTCTGCCTCAGGGGTGAGCAGGGCGAGGCGCCTGTCAGCAGCCCATCGTTAGCACAAAAGCTATGCCGGGCACACACTGGATCCCTGTTACCCTAAGCTGCCCTGTCACTTGACATGCTGGCAGAATCCCCTGCCCGCCCTCTCGACAGCGGATCGCTTGCTGAAATTGAAGGCCTGACCATCTGTCGTGGGGAAGAGACAGCCGTCAACTGGTGCCTGGGGCCTTACACAAGCCCTTATGTGGCAAAGATGCTTTGAAGGGACTATTCTTCTGGGGAAAGCCAGCTCTACCCCAAGGGGCGCTCAGGAGTTCTCTCACAGTTTTCCCCTAAGCAGGAGCCAAGTGTCTGACCCTTTCCGATCACACTTCCTTAAAGGAATGGAGAGAAGTTAGAACTTTAAAATATTCCCTAAAGAGAGACCCAGTTAGATGAGGCTCAGAAATTTGGAGGATGATTTGTCAGGCTAAGTTTATAAGGTATTTGTAAACCCGGAGGTATGTACACGTCTGCTGGCCTATGGAGCAGATCTCAGATTCCGAGGGGGCTTTTAACAAAGCCGGGGTATTGTAACTCAAAACCTCACTTCGCTCTAAGGAATTACCACGTTTTGTGTGGCAGGTGTGTTTTATAAAGTGTTGTCAGGAGAAAGAGGCAGGCAGCCTTGCCCCAACTGTGGGAAACTGACCCACCGCAGGACAAAGCCTCTATTTACCCTGCAGAGTTCCATAAACTCCAGGAAACAGCCCAACAGGGAGCAAACTCCTTTTTAACTCAACTCTTTTTTTTTTCTTTTTTGGGGTGAGAAACCCAACACCTTTCCGTTAACTTTCAATACCAATAATTTCATGTTGAGTTCATGCAGTGTGTTATGTTATTCCAAGTACGTATGTCCCCAGTATCTCACTGGATCCTCACATAAGTCCAACCCATTAGGCAAGTCAAGAATCATCAGCCTACTTGAAAGGCAAGAAAACTAAGACCCAACAAAATTAAAGTATGTATCTACTGTAAAAAACTAAAGTAATATCCTACATTGGCCAAAAGTATGAGTTTTCCATGAATTACAGGACTTTGTAAGTGACCTTCAGCACCACTTAGTCTACCTTCCTCATCTTGCATCTAAGAAAACTGAAAGATCAGAAGACTGACAAGGCTCACACAGTTATACCAGCATGAAAGCTAGAAGTATCATCCACACAGCCTCACTTCTAGTGGTGTGTATGACTTTTCCAATATAATGTTATCCTTCTCAAAAGCCAACCCAACAAGAGGCCAACATTTAAGCTATTGAATTTTTAGTCTACTACCTCAATTAGGAAAGTGACAGTCATAAAACCAAAAGTGATATCTATTAAAAGTTGTGTTTAGGTTCATCCTGAAGAGTTGATCAGTCAGGCTAACGCAGGACTTTATTCCATTAACTGAGCTGAACACGTATATTTGTAGAACAAAACTGATCATTCAACAATTCGCTTGTGTCACATTTCGCCAACCAACAGATATGCAGTATATTCAGTAGCATCCATGTGACTAGCATAGTAATGGATACCAAAAGGTAACTCTGGGTTCCCCCAAAGGGAAAATTAATTGAATTAGCAAACAGAACCTGCCCCATCTGTATGAAGATGTAAAATAACAAAAAAAAGAAACTTTTTTTATCCCTAGCACGTGACACAGGACCCAGAACCAAGTGGGTTTTCAGCAAGTATTTGTTCAACTAAACAGAATTCAAGTCTTCCAAGGGTTAGAAATGGGAACATTCTCCCATAAAGACAGCAGTAGAACATACTGGACAAGAGCATGGGTTGGAGATAAGACAAGCCAGGACAACAAATTTGGGTGGCTCCTTGAATGTCAGTGGCCTCATCAAAGTGTGAGAATGATAGTACCTCTCTCCTAGGACCATGGAGCCCTGGTGGCGACGTGGTTAAGAGCTCAGGCTGCTAACCAAAAGGTCGAATCCACCAGCCACTCCTTGGAAACCCTATGGAGCAGTTCTACTCTGTCCTGTAGGGTCGTCATGGGTCAGAATCAACTCAATGGCACACAACAACAACAACCAAGGACCACTGGACTGTTTTTATCCTAATCTTAGCTCTATTGCTTAATTAGTTGTGTGACTTTAGACAAATTATTTAACCTCTCTGGGCCTCAGTTTTCTCACCTGAAAAATGGGGAAAATAACAGAACCTACTTCACAGGGTTAGTGAAAATTACATAAAATGACATATGTAGAGTATTTAAATTGTGCCTGGCATAGAGGAAGTGATAATTGTTTTCATCATCATTTATCCCTGCCAACTGTCCATGGCCTAGCACGCAATGATGTTTAGATTTAGATTTTCAGATACAGAAAGTATTCTTGGGGCAGGTGGTGAGGAGGGTATGTGGGAACCTTCTGTATTTCATATGTAATTTTTCTGTAGACCTAAAACTGCTCTAAAAAAAATAAATAGATTCTATGACAAACAAAGTGGTCTTCTCTTTGAATGTAAAAGTTAAAAAAAGAAGCAAAGATCTGTGTAACCAATAGGAACTATAGGTTTCACTGAATGACCTAAAAAAAGAGAAAAACAATCACTAGGGAAAGGCAACAGTGACAACATCAGCTTTACCCAAAGGCCAGGACACGCAGGAAAAGACACAGCTGCCTAAATCACTGAGGACTCCAGCTAGTCAGATGTGAAGGGCGCGTACAGTAAAACTGTCCATTAGACAACAGCTTGTAAATCATTAATTATTATGCAAAGCATTGCAATGGATCTGGGCTGAGCAGGTTGAGTTTCTACCTCCTCTTCACCCACCAAATTCCAAAAAATCACGTTTAGATGTTTTCAGCTATTCTCATAATGTCCAGGCTGCAAAGGAAAAGCATCAAGGCACACCTAAACAAGACACACAATCCCCATTTGCAGTCTGAAGGCTCCCGGAAAGTTCCCCTGACTTATGCCTGCAGATGGTTATGTGGCAGATGATCCTTCCAAAAGATATTCAAGACACGGAGGCTCATTCTGGGCCGATGCAGAAAACAGCTGTGTGGAAACAACTGTGGGCCCCTTCTGTGCGAAGTTCAAGTAGCTCCCATGTATACTCACAAAAGGGTAGAGAGGGAAATGCCTCATGGTTGAAAGGGCCTGTATTTCCATAGGAGTTCCTGAGTGGTGCAAATGGTTAGCACGTCTGGCTGCTAACCCAAAGGGTGGAGGTTAGAGTTCACCCGCAGGTACCTTGGAAGAAGGCCCCGGCAATCTACTTTCAAAAAATCAGCCATTGAAAATGCTGTGGAGCACATTTCTATGCGGACACACATGGGGTCACCACGAGTCAGAGTTAACTCCATGACAACTGGCTTTGTTTCCATAGACTGAGACTTCACCCTTTGCTTTGGCAAAGACGCACAGAGCCACCTTCCTCCATGGCCAACTCTACCGCCCAGAAACAACCAAAGAAGGCTTTCCAGGAGTACAAGTCTTCTTCCAAACTGAAAATATTTAACCAGAAAGCACCTATCCCTAACCTGAATGCCTGAACGGCCAGGGGCTGTTTAAGAAATGCCATCACTGCCTTGTGGTCACCCTCAAGGATGCGGAGCTCTGTGGAGGAGTAAACAAGAGTCCCACAGCCACTGCCATGAAAAATAGATCTCTCATGAAAACAGGGCAGGGGAAGCAGGAGCCAACAGAGTTAGTTAGAAAGAGAAAACTCTATTTTCAATGTCAAAGAAAACTTTTTGGTTCCTAATATATAGAAGCAGTTGTAGAGTACAGTTCATCCATGTGAAAATAGGACACTTGTAAGCCAGCCAAAAACCCAGGGATGCCATGGGATGGGCAGAGGAGGATGAACTTGTGTAAGGGTTGTTCACTGCCAGGCTGGCTTCAACTCCCTTGCTGATACTAAAATATACTACTGAGAGAGAACTTGCCTTGACTCAAATGCCCACAGTTCTGTTTTGAGGTGGGGAAGGCAGAAAGGAGAGAATAAGATCACCAAGGGCATTCTGTCTAGATGAAGCAAATTCTCTCCTCCCTCCCTGCAGTGGAAGGTGAAATGATACCAAGTTGAGGTACTATCTTGGGGATCCCAGTGGGAGAGCATGTAGCTGTCCCTATTACTGGCCACTGACTTCAAGGAGTTTACCTTTTCCCCTGGCCATGGTTCCTCAGATCTTGGGCATTTCTGGAAAGTGTTCTCAGCGTGAAGGGATAAACATGATCAGCTCGAAATGCATTCATTACCTCAGAGCTCAGAGTTTGGCCCTGATGGAAGGACATCTGATTAGTGGTAAGGATTTTTTTTAAAAAAGGTGTTTGGATAGCATAGCAGGAGACTACAGAATTTAAAAATAGTTTTAAGAAAAAAACACTCACTGCAAATAGGTCTTATCAGGCTAGAAGTCAAATCTGGAAAATAGGAAAAATGGTCAGGTTAGCGAAAGGATAGAACCAGTCTAGTTGTCTTGGAGTCACGCTGAGTTGACTCCAACTCATGGAGACCCCATGTGTGTCAGAACTGAACTGTGCTCCACAGGGTTTTCAATGGCTAATTTTTTGAAAGTAGATCACCAGCCCTTTCTTCCGAGATGCCTCTGGGTAGACTCTAGCCACCAACTTTTTGGTTAGCAGCCAAGTGAATTAACCATTTGTACCACGCAAGGATAAGAAAGGGTAGAGGAGCAGATGAATAATCAGTGGCCAGTGGGGAAAGAATAAATTGTAATTCCTTAGAAATGACATGGAGAGGGGAGTCAGAGTGAGGGTGCTGTAGCTTAATCCCTCCTTCTGCCTGCCTGGCCCAAATCATTCTCGTAGCAAGGTCTGACTAGAAATTATATGTGAAAGGATGGCACATTAAAAGATTAAAAATTTTAAGTGTGTGTGTGGCAGAGAAAGTGTCCATCTTCAGGGATACTCTTAAGAAGATGACCCAAACGCCACGTTTCTTGCCAAAATGTATGAAGTTACAAACACTGACCCTGGATAGACCTTTGGATCATCCTAATAGTCTGATATGCAGTAGGAATGAGGCAGATCATAAACTCAAGCGTTTGTGTGTCCTTCTGGGGGATGGGGACAGACTGAGGACATGTTTGTCTTAATCTGTTTCCATTACAAGGAACACAATCTTCAAGGAATCTCTGGGCACAGAGTTCCCGCCAACTGGAGGATAGGATTTGTGAAAAGTTCCCCAGGTCTTTGACTTCTGGGTCACTGGTGCAAATCCTTCTCCAGGCTGGAAAGATGAAAGTGCAGGTGGCAACTCTGCTTCAATAACAATGACCCATTCCACAAATCTAAGCATACAAAGTGAGGTGGGAGGTGCCTCAATACCTCAACTTAATAGCGATTTGTACCCTAGCAAACATATGACTATACCATGTGCAAGGTCTTGTTCTAAGTACTTTAAGTGTACTAATTCATTTAATCTTTATGACAAGCTTTTGAGGTACTATTTCTATTCCCATTGTACAGATAATGTTACTGAGGCAAACAGAGGTTATGTACTTTGGCCAAGGTTTCCCATCTAGTAAGTGGTAGAGCTGGGATGTGAATGTAGGCAGTTTGGTTCCAAAGCTCGCATTCGCTAAACTGTATCTCTTTGCTATGTACTTACCAAATCTGGTTTAAATCTCTTTCAATTATTATCTCCAGATTCATTCAAAATTACATCTGAAACCAGCATAAAAATTTTTGGCATGGTCACTAGAATATTCTCAGTTATAAATTTTAATACATTTCAATTTTGCTCATGACCACTCTCACCCTGTTTGTAATCCCACAAATGCATTTGGACCATAATGAAAATCCAATGGGTGGGTTTAGCCACAGAGCCAAACCAAATGCAGAGCATGATGACTTTGGTTCAAGTATTACTCCAAAGCAAAAATAAAAGAAGAGGAAAGCACTTGAATTCAAATTTCCAGGAAAACTTCTTGACTCTCAGAATGATGGACTATTTAAGTAATGGGCAAGGAAGGCTGAAACCCCAGAAAGTGTGAATCTGTACTCAGTGTTCTGTCAAAGGGCTGGATCAGTGAATCTTTCAAAGTCCCCAGTTAACATGCTCATCTGCTAACCAAAAGTTTGGAGGGTTGAGGCCACTCACAGGTACCTAGGAAGAAAGACCTGGCAATCTACTTCGCAAAAAATCAGCTATTGAGAACTGTCTGGAGCACAGTTCTACTCTGATACACATAGGGTCGCCATGAGTCAGGGTCAATCCAACGGCAGCTGGTTTAATAATGTCAAGATTCTCCCTTCCCAAAATCATTGGTCCCCTACTCCTCACCTTCCAGTGTCCTTTGCTTCAGTCACAAGGAGCTACACCCTGTGCCCTGAACATGAAGTCTCCTTCCTGCCTTTGCCACAGGCTGTCTTCCTGGGTCTGAAATGCTTCCTCTACCCCTACACCATCTCAGCTCCCCATAATCCTACGTATCCTCCCAGGTGCAGCTTAAACACACTGTGCCCGAAACCTTCCCGAATATCGCCAGCTAGAATTGATCACTTCCTTCTCTACTCTGTCACAGCACTTTTCATACCTGGTCTTCATGTCTCATAGTACAGTTACTTTTTGTCATCGTCTGCCCCCTGCATGACACTACAGCCTCCTTGAGAGTGCCTTTATCCTCCCCACGACATCTGATACAGCTGTATATGGGGGACACTCCATAAATACCTCACTCAGATTGACTGCAAATATTAAAGGCACTAAACTTTGGATTACAGCCCACAGATTATTTCTTTTTTCTTTCTACTTTTTTCTATTTTTTCTATGAATTGGCATTACTTTTAATGAAAAAAATAAGCAACTTTGTTATTGTTAAAATTGAATACTATTCACGCTATAACTTGGGGAAAGTTACTTCCATTTTGCAATGGATAAATTAGGAGCTAAAAATGATGAGTGGCTTTCTCAAAGTCCCTGTGCTCTAAGATTTGCCAGTTAATTCAAATTAAAACAGTTAAGAGCTATCCATCTTACAAATTATAAAGTGTAGATCATTTATTAGTTTCATGTATGCATAATTCATATAAGAATATCAGCTGGGCAGATTCCATGCCATTGATGTCCTTACTTTCCTACTTAAAAATGTCTCAAGTTAAAATTCTAAAATATTTCCTCTAAGTTAAACCTGCTACTCTGCTTAAAACATATCACCGTAACCTAAAATTTTAAAGTATTACCTCTAAGTTAAATCTGTGATTGTACTCAAAACATTTAAGCGTAGCCTAAAGGGACAAAAGGCCATGTCTGAAAGAATCTGAAATAGATTTCTCTCCAGCACTTAAATCTCTTAATGGTTTGCTATTTTTTTCATTTAGCAAAGCTCCCTAACCCATTGCCTTCAAGTCAATTCCAACTCATGGTGACCCCATGTGTTACAGTGTAGAACCGAACGCCATACAGTTTACTTGGCTGTAATCTTTATGGAAATAGATCACCAGGCCTTTCTTCCATAGTGCCACTGGATGGGTTCAAATCGCCAACCTTTCAGTTAGAAGTCAAACATAAACCATTTGCACCACCCAGGGATTCCTTAGAACATCCATTTATTCATCCAATCAGCCCTTCATTCAAAAAGTATTTACTAAGCACCTACTATGTGCCAATCACAATGCACACAGAGATAACCCCGTTCCTGCCCTTGTGGGAGCTCACCAAAATACAATTCTCAGTCCACCTACATCATCATTACCTGGGAAAGTTTTCCTGACAGGGGTAGGGATGGAGTACTCGAATTCTGATACACAGAAAACCTTGAAAACTGATGTCTAATCAATTTTTTAAAAAACAACAATAATGTTAATATTATAAGTGAAATGAGAGTTACATGCCAGAAATAGTGAACCACAGAGAAAGGATGGACATTTTATCACGTGTCACTGAAACTTAGTGCAAAAACTTACATCAAATCACCTCTGAGCAAAAAGTGAAATGAAATCCCCTCCTCCATATGCTCTTACCCCCACCTCAAGCCACAGAGAAAGAAAAGCATTCCTGGCCGCCATTTTTGCTTTACAGAAGAGAAACAAGATCGCGTTTCTACAATAAATCCCCCTTGGAAAAAGGCAACAGCTGAAGAAGCTGTTCCCCAAGAGAAGGACAGGGAGTCTTGCAAAGGATGAAAATTATTTTGAAACTCTTTTAAATCATCATCACCCTTGTAAAAATCTTGCCCATTTGTCTGCTTGCTTTTCTCACTATAGCCCCCCTGGTCCAGATCTCAGCAGTTGCCTCCCATCAGCCAGGCTCACATATCATTAGGGATAATGAATTTAATTTGAGCAGTGACTTCCACTGAAAAAAAATCAGTGCCTCCCAACATGCCACACAAGCTGAGTTCAGATAAAAACAAGTGGCTCCTTAATTTGGATTGAAAGCTCAGGAGCAGTCTCCAAATAAAAATGACCAGTGAGCCCCGTGCCCAGAGAGCACTGGCAATAATCTCATGAGCTCCAAATTATTCCAGTTTATATTATGGACGATCCAATAAGTCTGTGTGTTCCAGTCCATAAAAATCTAAGAAGAAGTTTATCATTTTAAAATCATAATGCAAAATAGAGTCTGACACTTTATTAAGCACTATGTCTCATGATATCGTATAGATGCTGATGGAAAAAAGAGATGGAAGCAATATTGTAGACTGAACAATGACACAATTTAGACTTTCTGGGAGTGCTTTGTAGCACATGGGTCATGCTCAGTGTCCTCTCCCAACATGTCACTCTTAAGCAGCTTCCACTTCAATCAGAAACACTGGAAACAAAACCCTAAGGAAGCTTTTATTTTACCATAAAAATGACAGTGCATTGCGGTTGATCACTTACTAAAGCAAAGAATGTCAGTGAGATGAGAACTTAGAAATTATAGAGTCCAAGTATTCCTAACCTGAAGTCCACGGATGGTCCACATGGGGTCCTTAAGCACCCCAACACTATATGCAGATTTCTGTACACACACTTTCCTACGGGATGTATCCAGAGTTTTCACAGGATGAGTCTGTGAGTTAACTGCCACGAATTCATTTCCCCTAATTTTAATGACAGTCTCCCATTCACCTTTTGAGTACTGGTTAAGCACTCAGGTGCTAACTGAAAAATTGGCAATTTGAATCCATCTAGCTGCTCTGCAGGAGAAAACCTAGTGATCTGCTCTTGTAAAGATTACAGCCTAGGAAACTCCATGAGGCAGTTCTACTCTGTCACATGGGGTTGCTGCTATGAGTTGAAATGGAGTCTACGGCACCCAACGACAACAATTCACTTTTTGGAGTACTTGTGTTTCAGTGACTTCAATTTAGTCCATCCTGGGACCATAGCAGTGTGTGGGGTCCAGGTCTGGCCAGTCAAGGCATTCTAACCCCCCAACTATATGACCACTTCGGAGATGAGCAAGTCAAGTCAATCAATCAGGCCCAACCAGAGTTAGTCATAGGACTCTTAAGTGGCTAAAGAAGAAATGGGCTCCATTCTGCTAGAGTTGAACACGGAAAGATGTGAGTTTGGGGTTGCTGGGAATTTTAATAAACTAGAGATGAATCCATAATAGTCCACAATCCATTAGTAACACACCTGGTAGATAGCAGAGTCCTGAGGGAACGGATCAGGATTGCAGGACAAGTAAACTTTGACAGGTAGGGTGGAGAGGAGGTTAGAGGAGCTCACATCATACAATGTCCTCCAAGGAAGGTGGGCCCAGTGGGGATGGGAGGTCAACAGAAGACAGAATGATTATATTGAGAAGGTGGCATAACAAGGGAGGGTCCCAAAAAAGGGGTGTGTGTGTGTGAGTGTATGTGCGTGCGTGTGTGTGTGTAAGAGAGAGAATATTCTACTTAGATGTGGTAAATTTCAAGCTGCACAATTCTAGCATCCTATGTCTTCCTCAAGTCACAATCAGACAGATATAGATGTAGATACATATATGCATATACATAAGTCTATGTCTATATATCTATATCATATGTTGATAGGTATATGTAGATATGGATACACACACACATACATTTTTGTCTTCTAATACAGAGTTGCTGTTTACTTTCAAGATGATCACAAAAAAAAAATTGCCATCAAGTAGACTCCAACTCATGGCAACCCCACATGTGTCAGAGTAGAACTATTTCTGCACAGGGTTTTCAATTTTTGGAAACCCTGATTTTTTTGGAAGTACAATGCCAGGTCTTTCTTCCGAGGGACTTCGGGGTGGACTCGAACCACCAAACTTTCAGTTAGTAGTTAAGCGTGTCATTAACCATTTGCACTACCCAGGGACTCCTTCAAAATGATTGCTGATGTTGTTCGTAGTTGTCGTTTGTTCAGTTCCAACTCATGGAGACCCTGCGTTTGAAGAAAGAATTGCTCCACAGGTTTTCAAGGCTGTGTGAATTTTTGGAAGCAGATAGCCAGGCCTGTCTTCTGAGGCACCTCTGGGTGGGTTTGAATTACCACCTTTAGGCTAGTAGTAGAGTACTTAACTATTTGTGCCACCCAGATTCTCCCAAAACCTTTGCTGGCAGTAGTTGGATAGAAGCCTTAAGAGTAGGGACTAGGGCTCTCAAACTCAGACCCAACCCAGCCCAGGCAGGTGAATGAGTGAAATAAGTTGCATATAAAAGCACAGACAGTACTGGGGACTGGAGCGAACTGAAGAGTGAACATCTATCTACAGGAACAGCCTCGACCCTTCTCCAGCCAAACGCCATAACGAGCAACATGGGCACAGTGTTGCTAGAGAACATGCGTTTTCAGGAGAAGCTGGAAATACATATTTTTAAGTGTGAAATTTGCTAATCTTCAGAACAATCTAAAGACCAGACGAAACAAATCTGGGAGGGAGTCCCAGTTTGCAGTCAGTCTCTTCTCGAAACCACGAGTCGAGAGCAGCAGTTCACCTGCCTGTGAGGGTGGGGCAGGGCAGCTTTGTGACAATTTTAAAATTTCAAACATAGTCATAAAAGAAGGACTCCCACGGTGCCACTAAATGGAACTCCTTTGATTAAGAAAAAAAAAAAATCAAAAGTAGTCTTTGCTTTTGAAGTATTGGCATGTTTTCTCTTGTTTTCTTATTTTTAAGCATCCTTGTCACCTGAAATCCAGATGTTGTCAAGCCTGCTTTTCCCCCAGATCGTGGGCAGCTGGGCAGCCTCCGCGTCGGGTGGAGGGAGAAGTTCGGAACGGCAGTCTGCGCCCAGTCTGCACACTGAAGGCTGTGCATATTTAGCAGCACGAGGCTGTCCACAGTGAATACAGACCCAGGGAAAACCTCCCAATACCCACCTGTTCACAGCTGGATTTCCCAGGGTACTTAATTTAATCAGAAGCAGTAACTTTTAGTAGCATTTTACAACCAATTAACCATGCAAGAAACAAAACATCTGACTGAGTGCCTTCCTCCTTGCTTTCTGAACAGTCTGTGGCCTCAAAAGTCAGCAATTTGGAACTGTCTCGATGAAAGAGGACACCATCAAGCCAGCACAAGCAAATTGTGCTCCTTTTTTATGTTTAATGGGAGGAAACATGAATGTCCCCAGACCTCAGTGGCATAGGAATTACTCCCACTTTCACATAAACAGCCCCCATTTCACTCACCGCGTGCCAAGCACTGTGCATTTACACAAATCACTCCAATGAATCCTAACCCCTTTAGTTGTTGGGTGCCATCAAATCGATTCTGACTCACAGCGACCTTATAGGACAGAGATGAACTGCCCCATAGGGTTTCCAAAGCTGTAATCTTTACAGAAGCAGACTGCCACATCTTTTTCCCGAGTTTCAGCTGGTGGGTTCAAACTACCGACCTTTAGGTTAGCAGCTGAGTGCTTACACACTGCGCCACCAGGGCTCCTTAGGTCCTGTCAATATCCCCGTTTCACAGATAAATATATACTGAGGCCAGAGAGGTTGATAAAAGAGCCCAGGTTCACACACACAATAAGTGGCAGAAACAGGATTTCAGCCTAGGATATAACTCATACCAGAGAGCAGGATCTTAGTGAGGGGTTCACTGCTTACTCTTGGACTGAGTTAAAAGTGAAACTTGATGATAACAGTGAGCTTCATGATAACAGTACTTGTGGGGATAAACCTCCTTGGATGGAAAATAGTTATTTAAACTTGTGCTAAGTTACTTGAGCAATGATTCTTAGCTATAACACTTTTAAGGGAAAAAAAAGGCTAAACTTACAAGTATACTTTGCTTTAAAAAAGAATTTCTTTTTTACCTTTTCTTCAATTAACCCTCACAAGAACGCTTCAAGGATGTGGCAAGGGATGGGTAAAATCATCCCCCTTTGATGGATGAGTCCAATGGGGCTCAAAAAGGTTAAATGGTTTGACCTAAGTCACTCAGCTGCTTAGTGGTAGCCTCTGGTTCTGATTCCCGAGCATTCCAGCTACATGAGCTTCCTTTCACTTCCACAAACATTCTAAGGTTTTCTCTACTCTAGACTCTCACATGGGTCCTCCACCTGGAATCATCTGTCCTTAGTTCTTTCCCATCCTTCAAGTCTCCCTGAAACATTACCTCCCCCAGAGAGACCTACCCTGCATCCTACCTCAGTGGTCCCCCTCTCAGTCCCCATCACAGTTCCCATCATTTCCACCGTAGCACTTATTATACTCTGGAATTATAAATTCATCTGCCTTTGTAACCCAGAGGCTATCATAATGCTTGGCATCTGGTGGTCAAATATTTGATGAATGAATGAATAAGAGAAAGAATCTTGATGGATTCTCAACTTTCTGATTTTTCTAATTTTTAATGGTGACTAAAAGACAGGACTTTGTCCCCAGTACTTCTGGCCAGGTCCGTTGTAGAATGACAGATAAAAATAAATCCTACCCCAGCAATATTTAAGGGCTCACCTGTTGAAATGAGACCATGGTGGACCCACCCCTCACACTACCTTGTTCTTCAAGCTATTTCCCAGTTGACTCAAGGTTAGATTCATTAAGTATGGCAGGAAGATCCACACAGCATGGGAGAGATTAATAAAATGAGTATAAATGAATAGTTTTCCTTGTTAAAGCAAAGCACAGAATCCTCAAAGTTAAGCAGAGAGACACTCCAAGTGGTTACAGAAGGCTACAATAGGGGTCCCTAAATCTTCTCCCCTGAGTTTTCACCTCTCTCTCTTGCTGGCGTTTTCCCACTGGCTTCTACCATGTGTAAGGCAGAGACCTCTGAAACCTGACACAATCTGCCCACCCCAATTTAAGTGAATAGTTGTAAGAGACAGCGATGGGTCAGCTTCAACCCCAGTGTGTGTTCCCTCTCAAACAGTCTCTTTGCAGAACCTTCCTTGAACCCTTAGAGTGTTTTGAGACTTCTTTTGAAGAAATAAGTCTCTTCCCTTACAAAGATAATGATGGTGATAAATTGTTCTCAAAGGAAACAGCCTGGGGAAGTATGGGATTTCATGCATTTCTCCTTGAACTATCAGATCAAGTTTGCATGCACTCTCCGATGGGATGGTCTTTAGTCAAGATGACTCAAAATACCAGTTTGCTTCTGATGATTGCTAATTTTTTTTTTTTTTTTAAGGAAAAGAGTACTCCAAAGTAGCCCAGCTGAATATTTTGCCAAAATTCTAGCCCTTAGAAAAATAATAAAGGTAAAATCATAGCTAATGTTTATTGAGTGTTTACTACGTGCCGGTGCTTAGGACATACTTCATTTGCATTCTCTTAGCAGCCGAACATTTCCCCATCCACCCATCCACACTCCCACCCCTGCCCCAATTCTCCAGATGAATAAACAGTTGAATCACAGAGAAGTAAAGTAACTTGCCTACTAACAAACAGTTTATGGCAGATATAGCCAAGATTTTAATGCAGGATTTCACTTGGCTGCCTGTGCTGTTAAAAGCTGGAACAGGGCTCTCTAGGAATCTATGTTCTACATGCTACTGGGAGTGAGGGGGCAGCAATCCACATGCACCAGGTCGATACCATACTGCTCAGTCTTTGGACACTATGTGGTAAAATCTGTGCTTATCATTTGGAAAATGAAATACATAGTAAAGAAAGTCTACCTTGAGCATTGTGCTTTTTTAAAGAACTATCTATATGAGATCAAACTGACAACAGCAAATCGAAAGGTTAGAGAAAAAACTTCGAGGGCACTGAATTGTTGTTAATGGTGGAAGAATAACTAGAAAAGGGGTAAGAATGGTTGCACTACTTGAAGAATGTAATCAATATCATTGAATTGTACAGGTAGAAATTGTTGAAGTGGTGTTATGTTTTGCTATGTGTATTTTCAACAAAAATAGAATAAATTCTTTTAAAAAGAGAGAGAGAAAAACAACAAAAAATAAACAAGTAAGCCACCTTCTACTCCCAAAGAAATCACCTCTTTCCTTCATAATCTGGACCAAACCTCCCTCTGCTATCTTCCTTCTCCCGCTTGCCTCAGAGCTTATATTACAGTCACGCTGGACCCCTTCTCCATTCCTTCCAGCACTCTCTCCACTTTGCCAGCTCTGCACCTTTGCACATGTACTGCCTGTCCCCTAACATACTTCCCTTTCCCTTTCCACCCCTTCCCATCTGAACAACTAATCATCAATCAAGACCAAGTCCAAATATCACATCCAGTGGGGCACGTTCCTGGTTCTCCCACACAAATACCCCCACACCCTTATCTGGGCTTCCGCCATATTTATAATGTTGCAAAAAAAAAAAAAAAAAAAATCAAGTTTCATTTTTCTGTTGCTTCTAAAACAAGTTCCCACTCATTCACTATGGCATACATTTTTCTAAGACTGAAGCCCTGAAGTCTGAAATTTCAACATTCCAGGTATAATCTTTCTGGTGCTGTTAATCGTTGTACTAGAATCCTGTGCTGGACTATTTATACTCTTTGAATCACTCACATTTCTTCCCTCAGGAGCTAACCATAAAAGCGAGCATCAGTGCTTTCGTGCCTCAAGTAAGACAGTCCTTTCACTGACAGTCTCGTGGTGGTGTTGGGTAGCGGTTTTCTCTACTAAACACTGTGAGTGGGGAAAAGATCCATTTAACTCTGATTTCTTGCTTTTTGCTAAAAAGCTTTATAAGTTGCTTCTTGGTCTTACCTAGTGGAAGGGTCACTGCCTTAGCTGGGATTGTGACAAGCCTCTCCAGAATTAGAGTACTTTATTATCACATTAGTACTGGAGAAAGTCACGTAATTAACAGAATTTATCCTCATTTACTCTGTAAAAGCACTAATATTCAGTCTCTCTGCCTTTGTTTAATTACTTGCCTTAACACAACCTTTTTTTTCTCCAAGTTGACCCTTCCTGGGCTCATCTACGGAAATGTGTTAAAACTTTTTCCTCGTCCACTCCATTTAAGTCGCTAGATTTTATCCATTTGAATAAGCATGAAAGGCACACGGGGTCCGTCATAGTTTCTTCACACGATACCTTTGAATTAGCAGCCGTAACGGTGTCATACTTTTGCTGGAGATCCTCTGTTCAGAGTAATTGACGACAGCCACCAGAATTACCGTTCATTGTAATATGACACTGGCATTACACCGGGTGCTATCTGGTGGTAAACTAGCATTAGTTCAGGTGCCTGAGAAATCCAGAAGCTGAAACATGGCAATGCCTTAAAGAGAACAGCAGAACCGCCTGACACATGTTGCCTTCTCAGGTAATGCTTCTTCAAACCTGTTTGTTCAAGAGTATAGGAAGAGCAAGCACGTGCGCACACACACACATCGAAATAAAATCGCCATTAGATAACAAATCTGGAAGGCACGGTGCTTGCTCTCTTTGTCTCTCCCCTCCTGCTTTTCTCTTTTACGCAGCAACGTATAAAGAAACCAAGGCTTAAAGGACAAACATTCAGTAGAAGCCGAACATCTGTTCCCTTTTAATGAAACACAGATTAAAATTATGCCTCTGTATTTCAAATTGAGAAGGTCTGTAGTTGGGACAGGAAGCTGGGGGCTCAGAGAAAAGGTGAGGATCTTTGGTATCAACAGATCCTTCCAGTGTTGAATTAATTCCTTGGTTCACTTCTAAAGAACGGTAAATTCGTATTGATGAGGTCAAGGTGGGGCTGGGTTCATGCTGGTGAGACAATGGATAAAATGGGCAGCTGTCCTGTGCCTCAGGGCAGTGAGCTCCAGGAGCAGAGGATAAAGGCAGTCACCTCCTACCCAAGACACAGGGGTAGCCTAAGAGACATTCACAGCAATCAGCATTCCCCTTGTTTGTCTATCAAGGGAAGAAGCAGCCCTACTCTATTTTTCCTACAAGGGGCCCATCTCATTTGGAATGTGAAGAAACAGTAAATGAGAGGTCTTTTTCATTTGTCTTCGATTTTATCGAGGTAATTTGCAGAAAACTGTATCAGTCTTAATCCCTAATTAGAGTAACATTATGGGCATGCAACATGATATGGCCCTGGTTCACTGGGAAATAAGAGGACTCTCCAACTTCTAAGTTTTAGCTCAATCATTCCTTTCGCCTATAGTGCCTTTCTCTCTCTTGAAGTCCCTCCATCCTTCAAGGCCTGGTTAAGACTCTTCCTCTTCCAATAAGACCTCCCAGATTTTCCCATTTGGAATTAACATCTCTCTCCACCATACACCTAAGGCATTCAAGATGTGTGAGTGTCTTTCTTATGGTATTTACCCAGGTCATTTTATAGTTATGTTATCTATGAATGAGTCTAGGAGTCCCTGGGTGGCACAAACTTAAGTGCTCTACTAATAACCTAGAGATTTGCAGCTCGAACTTACCCAAAGGTGCCTCAGAAGAAAGGCCTGGCAATCTGCATCCAAAAGGTCACGGCCTTGAAAACCATACTCTGCAACACGTGGGGTCACCATGAGTCAGAATTAACTCAATGGCAACTGGTTGACTGACAGTGGATGCATGAGTCTGATTGCACCCACTTAACTGTCAACACCTAGAAGGGATTAGGGGGTTGAGGCTTTGCCTAACCTCAGTGAACACACTTGGGGTCATTTCTGACTAAAATTCACTAGTTCACTTTTTTTCTCCAAAGCTGGCCTTCATTTAACCTTTGGTCAAACACCTCATCATTCCTGAAAGTTTCCCATTTCCTAACTCCAAACCTCTGCACATACTGTTCCCTCTGCCTGGAATGCTATCTGTCTATCGAAAGAAAATAGTCCATTCTTCAAGGCCAACTCCAAAGCTACTTTGGTCACATTGGTTAAAAGAGTGCTATCTAAATACCTACAGTCTTTGTTTATACCACACTGGTCCCTTAATACTTGGTAGTTGCTTATTTGTATTTACATTTCTTATCTACCCAACTAGAGTCAAAGCATCTAAGTGAAAGGAACATCTTTTATACAATTCAGCTTCCTCCACAGTGCTTACTGGAATCTCGCACATCATAAACATCCACTGTTGGTTGAATGAATAAACATTGCTCAAATATTTTACTTTGGGATCTCCAGAGAAATTTAAGATAAGTGTTGATGGATAAACTCCTATAGCACTGGCAATAATACTTCTATTTTTACTACTAATAATATAATCATGGTTACTGTTGATTGTAATAAGAAGAACATGATTCTTGATCTTCTTATTGGAATCACCATTATTTGAGTGCTTACTTGAATTTGAGTAATTTGAGGAGCATTTCACAGACATGATTTCATTTCATCCTCACAGCAACGCTAAGGTAGCAACTACTAAGGTAAACACTATCCGTAGTCCATTTGTTAGGAAACTGATGCATAGAGAATTTGCAACTTGCCTGAGGTCACAAATCTAGGAAGTGAAAGAGCCTGGATTCAAACCCAAGTTTGTCTAAAACCAAAATCCATGTTCTTGTTCACCAGACAGTTTGTAACCAGCTTACCACAATTCAGAAGATATTCAGGTTGTTGGTGAAGGATGCTTTTCTCCTGCTTGCCTACTCTCTGTAGCTCCCAGGCACAGGAATGAGGGTCTAGAGTACGCAGTGTGGCCCCATTCCAAGCTTGTAGACAAGTCAACATCATATAGAAAGAAGCCTCGCTAATGGCTTCCACTGGCAATGGATTTGGTTGCCATGTTTGCATGGCTTTCTCTGTGTAGCTCAGCCCCTCTCACTTATAGAAGGACAAGAAAACTCTCTCAACCTCCTGGCTCCCTCCAGCCATGATTTCCTCAACCCACATGGTCAGCTTGAACTTTAAAAGAGTTGTTGCTTAATGGCTTGCAAGATACACAAGTGACATTTCCAATTGCTCAGTCACCTGCTCTTGCTACCCTTCAATCCTTGCCCACGGAGCATTTTGTGTCTTCACTGCATGTATGTCTCAGGGCACAAATACCTTTTGCCTTGGAACCCTAGCATCACCATCATTACATGCACCTCCTACACTCCGCACAGAGGAAATCTCGAGGACTCTTACCCTCAGCTGTTCCACCCTGTCAGAATCACAGGGAGCAGCCCACGCATTCCAGAGCCAGGTGGATTAACCTCCACGATGACACTCATTTTAGCTTTAGCCTCACTAAATCCTCAACAAAAACTTTAACAGCCAGATCTGATTTAGGACCTTAACTGTAAATCTCCCCTCTACTCATGTACTTGTTAAAAAGATGAGTAGAATCTATTCATGCCTTTTTGTCATTTGTCTTCTATGTTCCCTGGAAGGGTCAAGGTGATGAGTAAGAACTTTTGTCATTATGAACCTCACTCAAAGGCAGGCAAAATGAAAAAGAAGAAAGAAAAAGACGTAGAGAAAGAACGGGAGGAAGAAAGAAAGAGAGAAAGGAAACTGGAGCGTAGGAAGAAACATTAGTAATGCTTAAATTAAGAAGCAAGAAATCAAATTATAAGAAATATTGTAACTCTTAAAACCATTATTAACATAGTAAGCATAGAATATGAAACACTGTTGGGGATCTCTACAAACACTTGAAGCAATATCATTCATTATAGGAATGAAGCCAGCCGGCTAGAATGTTAAGAACAGCAGTAGCCGAATTTCTATTGAATTCTCAGAGCCTTGTTGATCAGTGGCTGAGCCTTGCCATGAGAACAGATCTCCTTTTCACTCAAGTGAGGATCTGCAGGGGTTTTTTCAAGAGTAAATAAATGGCCACAAAAAACAAAAAAGATCAGTAAAGAACTGAGTCTCTCAAGAACAGCTCTGACAAAATAAACCCAATGTTTATGTATACTCCCTCAATTGGCCTAAACCAGAAATCTTCCCTGCAACTTAAAACCGACTGCACAGGAGTTGAGAGAAATGTCCGGAATTAGCTTAGTCAAATGCTGCCTTAAATAAATGCTCTGGCGGTTAACAAGATCCTAGGAACCGAGCAGTTTAGTCTGACCTTAGCAATTCCCATTTTTTTTTATATCATGCTTCACACTATCTTTTCTCTGGTTATGTGACAGTTTTTTTCGGACATAGACACATCTTAAAAATTTCTTGTGGCATATTTTTAAACAGTGTCTTGCTTTTTTCTGATTATAAATGTATTTTATTGTAAAAAAAATTTAAATATTCAAAAGAAATAAATAAGTAAAAACCATAAGTATCCCATTTCCTTCCATTCTTTTTATGCATACATAAATTTTAAAACCATATACCAATTTTATGTCATTTGTATATAAAATGACATAACTTTTTTATGTTATGAAATAGTCTTCAAAAGGTGTTTTTTTTTTTTACTTCATAATATTTCATCATATACTATCCTATTAGTTACTTTCAAGTTTTTGCTATGATAAACAATACTGTGGTGAACATCTTTGTACATAACCTTTTAATCACATATCTGAGTATTTCCTTTGACTAGTTAACTAGGACGAGACTCAATGGATCACAGTTCCATATTATTTAAAAGTGAGTGTAAAACAGTTCCATTGGCAAGCGCTAACATGAGTCAAGGTGACCTGAGATATGGCCAAACTAGACTGAGGAAACTCCAAAAACTGGCCCTTGCTTTGCCCAGTGATAGAGGGGTGTTGATAGCTTAGGGCCCATGGCATCCATGTTTCTTTTTAATTTTTTTTTTTTTTTTAAATCACAGTGAAGCAAGTACCATGTATTGCACATCTGTAGGTCTAACTTGTTTTCACCTGCAGTGATAATGCATTGATACACATGACAGCATAGTCATCATCTCTTACTATGCCTGCTACAGCGTTAAGAAAAGGTCTCAACTATAGCAAAGCAACTTACATACTGGACACAGTTAGGGTTTCTGTTAGACTCATGTTAACACGAAGATGTCATGTCCAAGAGTAGAGTGAGAAAAAGCCCATTTTAAGAGATTTCTTCTTGAAGGCCGAGCAGGGTCATTTCCTCCCCAAGGGGCTGTATCCTGTTGTAAAGTGGGCACCATATTGCAAGCTTATGCTTAAGGGAAAATTAAAAGTAAGTGACACTATGATATGGTTATCATTTTCTGAAAACCATGCCTGGAAATTGTTCAGCAAGAACATCCTGTCAGGAAGAACAGTTCTTCATTGGACTAACATTCTCAAACAACTGAACTCCACAGACCCTTACTCTAAGTCTTGAAGACATTTCTTTTTTTTCTCCTGAGCATCAGCCTCAACCACAACAGCTATTGCCTCAAGTGTGAACACAGTCTCTTCCATGGCATAAAAGCACTGTCTATGACCGGGCCCCCAACAGCCCTGTCAGCTAAATTTCTTAACTCCTCCCAACCCATGTCCATTATGCTCTTTCATGCTAACCCACCTGGTGCTTCCTAAACCATTTGAGCAATCTCAGGCCTCCTCAAATACTGTTTCTTCTGCCTGACATGCACTCCCACCACTACCCACCCCTGGTTTGGAAGAAATTTCCATATTTCAACAATGATTACAAATACTACCTCTTCTTCTGAGAACCTTCCCAATTTCCTCCAGGAAGACATGGAATACCCCACATCTAGGGTCACATCATATTCCAGAACCACATTCATCACAACACTTTGTGACTCTGCTTACTTATCTTCCCAACTAACATGTAAGGTACTTGAAGATAAGAGCAGTGTCTTTTCATCTCTGTATCCTCAGAACCTAGACTATAGTTTATACACACTTGCTGTATTCTGAGTGAACAAATGATAAAATACTACCTACAATTGAGAAATAATTGAGGATCCAAAATAAAGTCACCGAGGGCACCAAGAGCACCAAGACACTAGCTGTGAACTGGTTCTGCAGAGCATCATGTTGTTAGGTGCCATCAAGTCAGTTCCGACTCATAGCGACCCTATGTACAACAGAAAAGAAACGCTACCCAGTCCTGTGCCATCCTCACATTCGTTGCTATGTTTGAGTCCATTGTTGCAGCCACTGTGTCAGTCCATGTCACTGAGGGTCTTCCTCTTTTTTTGCTCACCCTCTACTTTACCAAACATGATGTCCTACTCCAGGGATTGGTCCCTCCTGATAACATGTTCAAAGCACATGAGATGAAGCCTCGCCACACTCACTTCTAAGGAGCATTCTGGCTGTATTTCTTCCAAGGCAGACTTGTTTGTTCTTTTGGCAGTCCACGGTATATTCAATATTCTTCACCAACGCCATAATTCAAATGTATCAATTCTTCTTCGGTCTCCCTTATTCATCGTCCAGCTGTCTCATGCACACGAGGTGACTGAAAATGCCATGGATTGGGTCAGGCAGACCTCAGTCCTTAGTCCATCGTGGCTTATTGTAAAGAACCACATGCTGGCATGTTTGCAAAGCCAAACTGTACTAATGAAAAACATCCACAGTTTTATACTATGTGGCAATAATCTCAATTTTTTTAATGAAAAGAGGGATATCATCTGTAATAATAAACACAAGCTCTGTAAGTTCTCATCTGTCTAATCTAAAGTTTTTTTCTCTGGTGCATTCTAAATATATTTTACATAAATGATGCCAAAGTCTCATGCTATGCACAGGAACCTGAAGTTGAATTGCAGTAGATGCAGACAATTCCCACAGAGCTACTGAGGAAGCAAATCAAACCATTAACTCAGGGGTTATCTCAAATATGAAGACAGTACTGGTTTATACACCAACCAAGGGCTGGTATTGAGGTTTTTTCAAATCTCAAACACTCCCTTGTTGTTCTGACAGGGCAAAGGATCCAGGGGAGCTTCTGTAATACTGAGATACTCACAGGCTGTAAGAATAAGCAAGAAATATAGGAGATATCTGGAGTCCCTGGGTGGTACAAACGGTTAATGCACTCGGCTGACAACCAAAAGATTGGAGATTCGAGTCCACCCAGAGGCACCTTGAAAGAAAGCCCTGGTGATCTACTTCCAAAAAATCAGCCACTGAAAACCCTATGGAGCACAGTTCTACTCTGACACACGAGGGTTACCATGAATGGGAATTGACTCAATGGCAACTGTTTTTTTTATTTTGTTTTGTTGTTATAGGAGCTATCTAGTCCAGCTTCCCATCCAAAGAAGCAACCCAATGTCCCTGACAAATGGTTACTCTGACTGCTCTGTACCTGTCCTGGGAGCTGGAGATAGACTGCAGAGATGAGAAAGATCCCTCTTCTCATGCGGTTTACATTCTAGTGGTGAAGAAAGATAACAAGCAAGGAAAACACTCACAAGTAAACAAGCTAATGTCAATTACTAATAAGAACTATTGGAGGAGAAAAGATGACAGATGCAAAGTGATTGTTAGTAGAAAGGGGGGAACTTCAAGTAGGGTGGTCAAAGGAAGACATCTCAGAGAAGATGCTATTCTGGCTCAGACCTGAACGACAAGAAGGAGCCAGCCACGCCAAAATCAAGAAGAGCATTCCAGCTAGTCAAAGACCAGTGTGGCTGGAGCATAGTGAGGCGGAAAGTGATGTGAGGTCCCAGGGGGAAGTCGGATCATTCAAGCTGTGACAGAGAGCTCTGAGCCATGCCATGAGGAGGTGGTCTTTCCCATCCAAGTTGGGCAGCTCTGACAGAAAGCTCTCTCTCCCTGAGAACCGAATTCTGGCCTCCTGTCATTTACCTTCAGAAACCTCAGTTTTGAGTTTGGGTCCAGACAGTAGTAACACATCTCCTTCTTCCCCAAGTAACTTAAATAATTTGAAAATGGCCACCTGGTCTTCCCAGGCCTCTTTTCCAGGAAAAGCACACCTTATTCTTCCACCACCTCAGGACATGATTTCCAGACCTTCACCATCCTTTTCACCCTTTCCCAAATACTCTCTAATTAAAAAACATTCCTCATGAATTACACCATGGGAACAAGCAACCTCCCAAAATGTTAGAGGCAGTACAGCAGGTTAGTTAAGACATGAAGTTGGTCAAATCAGCTTCCAGTCTGAGCTCTACCACTTATCCGCTGTATGACTTAACCTCTCTAAGCCTCTGTCTCCTCATCTGTAAAATGGGAATTATAATACCTGTATGACAGGATTATTGTGAGGGGTGAAAATGAGATGGCATATAATAAATGACCAGTAAAGTTTAGCTATTACTACTTGTCTCCATCTTGATCTAAAATCAACTACAAGTTAAAGATACATTTGTTTTTGTTCTTTTGCAGTAGTAGGGTAGGGGGAATGGGTTGGAGGGTTATCAGTTCTATAAATTTATTTGGAACCTTATTTCCTTCTTGGTCTTTTTCATGTAATACAATAGCCCTAATCTGATCACAGTAACAGACAGATCAATAAAGAACTAACTGATGAAATTGGGGTACATCTAGGATTCAGTTACTGTATGAAACACAACCACATCCAAATTACTCAGATAATGCTGATGGCCAGAGAAGGAGCTTACTCATCTTTCCCTTCCTCTTCAGAGCTAACACACTTCTCTGAACACATCAGCCCTCAGTAAATGCTGGTAAGAATGAAGGAGGAATTTAGAGTTTTACCTATGCTTACAGTATCACATTTGATGATCAGACTCACATGTTAGCTCTCAAAGGAACTTCAAACAAAATGTATCATAGGCATAGAAACAGAGGCTCAGCAAGGTGAAGAGACTTGCCCAAGGCCACCAGCTAACCTGGGTCAAAGTTGAGACTCTTAATCCCTTTCCATGAAACCACCTGGAGAAAACCAGTCACTGGCCTGCATCCCACAGGGCAGGTCTTCTTGTCCTCCTTCAAAGCCCTCTTGTAGAAATGCCCTTTGAGGCGGGAGAGAGTTAGGTTTCCCCATTTCCATGGTTTGTATCCCGCCCTCATCTGAACTCAGAGTTTCTTAGCAAGTAGAAAGTCAAGGCTGGCATCCCCAAAGCTGCATAAATCTCTCACCTAAGGAACATCATCATTTTTCTCTTGTCACAACCCTTCCAGCCTAATATTTGACAGCCCCGATCAGGTACTGTCCAAACATTTATTAAAACATTTTAAATGATGAATATATCCAATTATTACTATTAATGCAGCTAATACTGACTAATGAGGGGGAAACGTAGGAGCTGGTGTCCCGCAATTCATTACCCCTGCCTTGTCAACAATTCAAAGCCCGAAACCTAATCATCCATACCGGGCCCTGTTATATTTCACACGTCACTTTTAATAAGTCACTCAGTGCCTATAAATTAATGTAACATGTCGGCGTTTATGAGTGCGGCTTTGTCGCTGTTAACAAATGATGTTCTGGCCCAGTCTACAACAGCTAGGCAGTGACGGATGATGGAAGATGATTTCTTTCCAAACTATAAACTATACACTGGGGACTCCGGTAATACGTATATATATATAGCCACATATTACGTACATCTAAGCACACACAGACATATCCACACAACCAACAAGGCAAGCCAACACACACATACAGGCACAAATGTGGAATAAATATGATGCATAATTTGTGGCAAAGAGCTGTGTAATAACCCCCCATATTTTCTTCTCCAAATATGCAGCACTAGGAACCATGACAATCCCATAAATGTGGTTAATGTCAACTTCAAATGTGTTGTAATTCTGGGCTATTGCTCCTGGCCAAGTTTCAGGACAACTTGACGTCCCAGCTGATAATGAAGGCCAAGTGGTGTTGGAGGAAAGGGGGAAGGTAGGCAGACTGCCTGAAGTACTAGCAGTTAGATGAAGGGTCTACATTTTTAAAGAAAAATTGATAGAGTTTGGCTGCTGCCCTAGAAGAGGGTACTTGTTTGCTTCTAAACAGACCTAAATAATTGTATCTCCTTATAAGTACTTACTTCGTATTTCACAAAATCATTACTGTGTAATTTGGGTATAACTTCACCTCCATGTTTTCATCTAATTCAAGGTTCAAGAAGGGACATGCTGTTTCTTTAACTTGTCTCCTTTTTTTGTTACTTCACCCATATCAGAGGCAGCTACCAAAACTTCCATATGCTTAATTTTCATTATTATTAGTCTTTCTCCCTGCCATGCCTTCATGTTAAATCTTAACTACAGAAACTAATTATCATAGACATAAAAATTAGCAAAGTATGAAACACTAGATACTTGAAAAGTCTGGAATGGATCCTATTTCTCTTAGGTTCTATAAGGATTCTTATTAGGATCCTATTCCTAATAGGGTTCTTATTATGCCTCTTCTTTGACAGGCCTTCAATCACTGGGATCTCAGAGCCCATTTTCACTTATTTATCTACTTGTGTATGCAATTCAGAAGATGCAACCACCACCTGACTATATAAACCCTACAAAAAGTTAAAAGAAAAAAAAATTTCCCCCTAAAGATGGTACATCTATATCTGGGAATTTTTTATGTAGTTTTGCCATAATGATTTAGTTCAAATACAGTGGCCAGGATTCAAATTAGAGTTTCCCAAGAAACAGACAATAAAACAATGGCTCCTATAAATTTTTGCCATACTCTTTGTTTTACTATTAAATTAATCTTAATAAATAATAGCTTTAAAAATTTAAATACCTGGACAAAGATGGATGTTTTACAAACTCAGACACTGCCTAAAGACTTTCATATTTTTCCTGTGTGGCTAAAAGTTTAGTTCTCCAATCCTAGAGACACTAGAAAGCTAAACAGGTTTACTTGTTTATTTTCTATAAAAATCACTCAGAATCTTAAAAGAAATTAAAATAACAAGAGCTACAAACATGTTTTCATTCATTACATGTTTATTAGAAAAGTATTTCAGTTGTACTTGATCTGGCAGGGCAGCACATGGCCAAATTTGTTTGCCTGGTGTCTCTGGATGTCTAGTTCAAGTATGAACACCATTTACACACCCTAATTGGTTGGAGAGAAATTCAGAGTGACGCAAGGACATTGTTCTTTTTGTTACTTGGAAATTGGGGAGCGCCTGATGCTCAAGAAAATGGTTTCAAAGGACAGTCTGGGGTCAGACCCCACACAGCTGCGTGCGCAGCTCAATGGAAAAGGCTAGTTGACCAATTAGAGTGAAATGATGACTTGGTGTCCTAGTTCCCTGGTGTTTGCACAACTTCCGGGCAGTAAAGATGCAGAAAACGTGCACAGTGGTCAAGAGCAGAAGCAGAACCTCGTTAGGGAAGGGGAGTGGGGATGGCACAAGCAAAACTTGAGGCGATTTCAACATGTTTGATGTTGAAAGCATTAACTTGTAACCTACTCTTGAAAAGATTCAAAATGACTTCATAAAACCCACTAACAGCAACAGGAGGAGGTTTTACGTTCCCTTGACAATGAGGAACCAGGAAAGAAAAGAAGAATACGTCCTTTTCCTTGGAAACCCTAACTACCCCGAGGTGAAGCATAAATCTTTTTCTCCTGTCAGGGCTGGTGTCTTCTGGAGTGTGCTAGAGGGAAAAAGCACTTGGTTTGTGCTGTGTGAGAATGTGTGTACATAAAAGTAAGGCAGAAATGGAGGACGCTGGAACTTTCGGTACTGTGTGGGACAAAATGTAGAAAGCTGTCTGTGTCTTCTCTAGTCGCTCTATAAAGATATCAACCCAGAAGGAGACAGCTGAAAAAGCTCTTTTCCCAGCAGAGCAGGCTTCACAGGATACAGTGAAACCCCGCTGGGAATAGGAATGATTTGCATAACAATGTGCTGTTGCTTACGGGGAGGACCCAAAGGATGTGGATCCCCTTTGAGAAAATACCACACTTTTCAGTCCAGCCCAATGTCATTCCATTTGTAGGGGCAGAGGAGGGAGGATCATTCCCTGTTTCGGTATTACTTTAACATACAAAATCACTGAGACCCTCATATTTCCTCTCTCCAAAGCGGTCTGTTTTGCCATATTGGCAGTGTTCTTATTCTCTTTCTAACTTTGGCACAGGCCCTGGTGTGCGCCTCCTTCTCACTCCGTCTACCCAAGAAAAGCTTTGTGTTGGTTTTGTTTTTGTCTCTTGGGACCCACCCAACTCCAAAGTTTCCCTTCTCACTTCACTACCCTGCATTTTCATCCAGGTCAGTGGCATGGAATAGGGCGTGATACCTTCACTTCTTCATCTTGTGAACATTGCAAAGACTGTCTTTATTCTTTCATAAAGATTATCGCAGAGTCTATTCTCTGCTGCGCTAGAGGACACCCATTTTGTTCGTCTTTCTTTTAAATATAAAAAATGTCTGAGGATGATATTTATTCCTGCTGCTTTGTTTTGGGGACCAGGTAAGGAAGCTGTTGAAGAAAGCCAAGAAAACCCAGAGAAGGCAAAATTCTAATTCCACAATATGCCAAATATTAATAAAAAGCAGAATTTCATGCTCCAAAACTGCTACTGTTTATCAACAAGCTGTCCACCTGGTGCCAATACAAAGGTTTTTTTTTGCCAAAGTACATTGGCAAGGGCTAGATACAGAGAGTCTGAAACAGAAATGCACATGCCCTCCACTCAACCAAAAGGCAAAATATAGCTTTTGATCTAGCAACCATATTAGTAGAAATACGGTGTTCAGAACTGAGGTGATGTGAAGGTTACGGTCTACCCTCCAATGGACTGAGTATAACTGATGTTCCACATCACTTTAGGATGTCACAGTTTAGGATGTTGTTGTTAGGTGCCACCAAGTCGCTCCCAACCCACAGCGACCCCAGGTATAACGGAACAAAAACATTGCCCAGTCCTGTGCCATCCTTACAATAGTAGGTATGTTTGAGGCCATCATTGCAGCCACTGTGTCAATCCACCTTGTTGAGGGTCTTCCTCTTTTTTGTTGACCCTCTACTTTACCAAGCATGATGTCCTTTTCCAGGGATTGGTCCCTCGTGATAACGTGTCCAAAGTAAGCGAGACAAAGATAGACAACAAAAAAAAGTGGTAATGGGAAATAATAAAATTTTATTTAGCACCTACTCTATAAGGTTGCCATGAGTCAGAATCAACTTGATGGCAATAGGCTTGGGTGGTTTTTTTTTTAGACCCCGGATGATCTTAGATATTTTCAAATATTATCTCCATCTTAAGGAGGAGAAATCTGAGGTTAACCACATAGCCCACAGCGACATAGCAAGGTAAGCCACATATCTGGAATCTGAACTGATATCTGATTGACACAATGCCCTTGCTCTTTGTACTTGCATATATTTAGCACAGAGTGGTTGGGGGTTGAGGCAGTTAGTGCCCTGCTATATGGAGAAGATTTGAAGGAACATTTAGTCTAGAGACGATTTGAAGACACAAGATAGCTGTTTCCAAGTATTTGAACTATTGCCCTGTGGACAAAGGAATGGATCTATTGTTAAAAAGACCATAAAACAGAACGAGGACCAAAGGCCACCACACCTCTGTCAGGAAGACCAATTAATATGACCATTATTCAAATTTACGCACCAACCACTAAGGCCAAAGTTGAGGAAACTGAAGATTTTTACCAACTTCTGCAGTTTGAAATTGATGACACATGCAACCAAAATGCACTGATAATTACTGATGATTGGAATGCAAAAGTTGGAAACGAAGAAGGATTGGTATGATCTTGGTGATAGAAACGATGACAGAGATCGCATGGCAGAATTTTGCCAAACCAATGACTTATTGCATGGCAAATACCTTTTTTCAGCAACATAAATGGTGACTGTACATGTGGACCTCACCGGATGGAAAATACAGAAATCAAATTGACTACATCTGTGGAAAGAGATGATAGAGAAGCTCAAAATTATCAGTCAGAACAAGGCCAGGGGCCAACTGTGGAACAGACCATCAGTTGCTCATATGTGGGTTCAAATTGAAGCTAAAGAAATTAAAACAAGTTCACAAGAGCCAAAATATGACTCTGAGTGCATCCCACCTGAATTTGGAGACCATCTCAAGAACAGATTTTATGCATTGAACACTAATGACAGAGGACCAGACTGAGTTGTGGGGTGACATCAAGGACATCATACATGAAGAAAGCAAAAGTTCGTTAAAAAGACAAGAAAGGAAGAAAAGCCCAAAATAGATGTCAGAAGAGACTCTAAAACTTGCTCTTGAACATAGAATAGCTAAAGCAAATGGAAGAAATGATGACATAAAAGAGCTGAACAGAAGATTTCAAAGGGCAGCTTGAGAAGATAAAGTATTATAATGAAACATACATAGACCTGGAGTTAAAAAATTAAAAGGGAAGAACACACTTGGCATTTCTCAAGCTGAAAGAAGTGAAGAAAAAATTCAAGCCTCAAGTTGCAATTTTGAAGGATTCTATGGGAAAAATATTGAACAACGCAAGAAGCATTAAGGGAAGATTGAAGGAACACACAGAGTCACTGTACCAAAAAGAATTGGTAGACGTCCAACCATTTCGGGAGGTAGCATATGATCAAGAACCAATGGTACTGAAGCAAAAAGTCCAAGCCGCACTGAAGGCCTTGGCAAAAACAAGGCTCGAGGAATTGACTGAACACCAATTGAGATGTTTCAACAAACAGATGCAGCACTGGAGGTACTCACTCTTCTATGCCAAGAAATTTGGAAGACAGCTACCTGGCCAACTGACTGAAAGAGATCCAAATTTGTGCCCATTCCAAAGAAAGGTGCTCCAACTGAATGCGGAAATTATCGAACAATATCATTAATATCACACTCAAGTAAAATTTTGCTGAAGAGCATTCAAAAACGGTTGCAGCAGTACATCTACAGGGCACAACCAGAAATTCAGGCCAGATTCAGAAAAGGATGTACAAGTAGGGATATCATTGCTGACGTCAGATGGATCTTGGCCAAAAGCAGACAATGCCAGAAAGATGTTTACCTGTGTTTTCTTGATTATGCAAAGCCATTTGACTGTGTGGCCCATAACAAATTATGGATAACATTACGAAGAATAGGAATTCCAGAACACTTAATTGTGCTCATCAGGAACCTGTACATAGACCAAGAGGACTGAACAGACCAAGGGGATACGGCGTGGTTTAAAGTCAGGAAAGGTGTGCATCAGGGTTGTATCCTTTCACCATACTTATTTAATCTGTATGCTGAGGAAACAATGTGAGAAACTGGGCTATATGAAGAAGAATGTGGCATTAGGATTAGAGGAAGACTCATTAACAACCTGTGATATGCAGATGACACAACTTTTGCTTGCTGAAAGCAAAGTGGACTTGAAGCACTTACTGATAAAGATCAAGGACTACAGTCTTCGGTACGGATTACCTCTCAACATAAAGAAAACAAAAATCCTCACAATTGGACCAATAAGTAACATCATGGTAAATGGATTAAAAATTGAAGTTGTCAAGGATTTCATTTTACTTGGATCCACAATCAGTGCCCATGGAGCAGCAGTCAAGAAATCAAAGGACGTGCTGCATTGGGCAAACCTGCTGCAAAAGACCTCTTTAAAGAGTTGAAAAGCAAAGATGTCACTTTGAGGACTAAGGTGCACCTGGCCAAAGACATGATATTTTCAGTCATCTCAGAGGCATGCGAAAGCTGGACAATGAATCAGGAAGACCAAAGAAGAACTGATTCATTTGAATTATGGTGTTGGAGAAGAATACCGAATATACCACGGACTGCCAGAAGAACGAACAAGTCTGTCTTGGAAGAGGTACAGCCAGAGTGCTCCTTGGAAGCAAGGATGGTGAAACTTCCTCTCATGTACTTTGGACATGTTAGCAGGAGGGATCAATCCCTGGAGAAGGACATCATGCTTGGTAAAATAGAGGGTCAGTGAAAAAGAGGAAGATCCTCGATGAGATGGGTTGACACAGTGGCTGCCAACAATGGGCTCAAGCATAGCAATGATCGTGAGGATGGTGCAGGACTGGGCAGTGTTTCTTTCTGTTGTACATAGGGTCGCTATGAGTCAAAACCAACTCGACTACACCTAACAACAACAACAAAAGGACCAAAGGGTGAAAGTTTCATCAAGCAGGCCAGTTGAACAGAAGGAAAAATACTCCAGTGGTGAGAGATGGGCTGTTTCATAAGGTGATGAGTTCCCCATCACTGCACAGGTTCAAGAAGAGACCAGACACTACCTGGCAGAAATACCATAGAAGTGAGGTGTTGCTCTAGCTAGCTGAATGCTAATTTCCTTTCACACCATATGAGCGTAAGATTAACAAAAGTTTGGAGAGTAATGATATTTCAACTTCTGCCACACAGACTGCTAAAGAAAACAGATGAAGATCTCAAAGTCAAATTCCAGGTACTTAGAAAAACAATGCTCTACATGATAATAATTCTTCATTACCCAACTCCCTTTTTTATTAAATAATGTCCTGGACGCATTTTGACTCCCTTAGAAAATGCCACAAAATTGCATTAAGATAACCATTGCTATCAGGAATAGTTACACAATAGTAACACATTGAAACTTCAAAATAGGGCAGAAATAGCCAGTGAGTCCTTCTTGCAGATGGTCACCAGCCATATCTATAAAGGCAGAAATAAAAAAAAGTTCAACAAAGAGTCTTATGAAAGTTACGACAAATTGTTCTGATTTTATAAGGGGTCAGGGATCTGAAGTCCATCACTACAGGTGTGAACAGGGGATGACAGAACCATAGAACGTTAGAACAGATGACCTTGAATTCAATCATGTCTTTCTAGAGATGGGAAATGGAAGTGCAGTAGCTTGATGAACTCGCTCAATAACGCACCGTTCATTAGCAGCCTAGCTGGAGTCACGACCTTCCTCAGACCTGGCCTTATGGTCCAGGTGCTCTTTCCACAGCAATGTACCAAATCCACCTTTCTAAAATTAAACTTCAAGAAAGCAAAAGGTACCAGCTTGGGACAGTCAGAATAATGGGGTGGTAGCCTAGAAGAAGGCAGATAGTTACTAGAGAGGATGCAGATGGACTTGGGCAGAAATGTAGCTGCGGTCTTTTTTCCCAAAATACAGAATGTTGGCTGAGAGAATAAAAAAGGTTCCATAACCCAATTGTGTTGCCAAAACAGACACGAACAAGTGGCCAGAAGGGACACGGTCATCCTGGTCCCAAGATGGCCTTAAGCTTTCCCTCTGCCTTTAGCAAGTACTACCCCCTCTACCCAAGTAGAAAGGTTTTCGCCTTTTCTGCTTTGGGTGATAGGATGGAGAAAAATAACGCAAGACATTAACATCTGAATTTTAATTTTAAAACATGCTCAGCACACAATTCGCTCTTGTCAAGTGAATTGTCATGAGCTCCTAAGAACTATATAATTTATTCCTGGGCCACCCGCCCCCACCCCCGCTCCCCGCCCCGTGTACAGACATAGACATTTACTCTGTGGGATACACTAAGTAGATGAAACAATGATCTAATTTCATCTTCAATCATGCTTCACTTTTCAGTGTATATATTTTTAAGAAAATATTAGTTAATCGGAGCCTTGCTACCTAGCATCAATTCAATTCAATATCATGGGTATATGTAAGTTCTCCCTACATGCCAGGCACTGTCCCTGGGCATAGACCAGAGGTCTCCTAGAACATATCGCTTTAGGTATCAGAACAAATATTCTGGCTTTATTGAGAAGAGCAGTTTTGTCCAAGGGTTCTTATGCAGAGAGTCACGCTAATTTCCTCCACTCCTATCAACATCGGTCTACAAGAGCCACTGCTTCTTACAATGACCTCCTTCAGCCTCGTAAAATCCTCATGCATTCATGATAGTCAATTTCACTCCCTACACTGTGTTACTATAGTGGAAAGGGGACTCCTGTTCCTGTAGAAATCATTTCCATCAATACAGAGTAAACCTTCAATAAGTTGGAAAAGCAAATTGAACATAACCCCGTTTAGTTAATAGAGATTTTACTATCCAAAGAAAAAGATAATTGAATTGCCCCAAGTACATGCCCTTACCCTACTATCATCTGAGATTCTGCATCCTTTTTTTGCCCATCATTCAATCCAACCATTCTCTTTGGCTCTATTGAGTCCCCAGTGCTCACTGCCTTGGCTTAGTCAATGTGTTCCCTGAATTACAATCATTAAAAAAAGTACCTTCATGATGGCTGCACAACACTGCGAACGTAATTAATGCTACTGAATTGTACATGTCACGTATACCCTACCACAATAATAACAAACATCTTCATAAGTTTGGCCACTTTTACATATTACCTATGATACTTTCACTTCTTTTACTCCAAAAATTTCTTTTAAAATGATACTTTTCCTTACTATCATAAAGGAAAACCAGTATCAGTTGCCTTAAATAGAGGGAAACAATAAAACTAAGTCCATGAAAACAAAGCAAAATTTACTCAACTTTAGCTAGATACTGCTGCCTGCCAAGGAGTATTTACTGAAAAGCAAGATGAAGCAAGTGTGAGAGAGGTGTTAAAGACAGATTAGCACCAAACTGGCACCTTGAGAAAGACTAAAAGAAATCGTGAATGGAATTCTTTCCTCATTGTTCAGTGTTATTTAAAGCCTCATCTGGGTACCACATAAAATCATCTGGCCACCAAGTTAAAATCATCCCATAGGAGGAAGGTACACTTTGAGAAACAGTAAGGTGGCTAATACAGACGTGAGAAAGTGCAGATCGCACGTGGAAAGCAAGGCAACTGGTGCATGGGGAGGCAGGAGGAAGAAGGTTGGTCAGTCTTGGGCAGGGAGGTTGCGACAGGGTGGGTATTTAGGTGATTTGTAGAGTTGTAAGTTACCAGAACAGCAGAAAATTCATGAGTTTCCACTGGCACAGGCAAGAACTAAAATCTATCAGTTGTAGGTTATGGGCTGCCAGGAATTTTTGTATCTTTTTTCCTCTGTAAACATAGGAAATGATAGTAAAATACCAGAAAAGTGCATTCTGTGGTGAACTTGACTTTTGATCTTGATTAACATTTGCATATACTTTTAAAACTAAATAATACGTGCATACACACAAGAGTTAGAGGAGATACCACTACTATCTATTCTTACCCTGAAATAAATTTCAAAACAATATGATGTATGTGAAATAAAGATCAAGTTGGCAGAAAAAGGCAAAAAGAATTAGGAAGGCAAAATAAATAGATATGAAGAAACTGTCACACAATTGAATTGAGACTCAGTATTTAACTAGGGACAGCAAGCTTGAAAGCCTCCTTGGTAAATGTCTACCTAAACCAACCCGTGTTGGTTAACACTGAGACATACAAACTGATCAATAGTACACAACAAAAGGGCTCAGGTATGCATGTAGAGTCATACATCATTTCAATAAATTATGCTCTGTGTAAAGACAGTTTTGTTTTTGTTTTTATTTAAACCATCATTCTGGGATCAAGAGCTAAATCATTTCAGCCACATCTCGATTTCTGCAAAAGCTGGCAGGAATTATGGGGCTTAACAGCATCCTGACAATTAGCATTTTATAAATACAAAAATGATATATTAAAGGGAAAAGAGGAAAAAAAAAGGCCAGCGTTTTACACCTACGGTAATATAATTCCACTACTTAATGCAAAGTAACAGGCCTCAGAGTGTTTGGGATCCTCTCGTATGGTGTTATCTTCTCTATCAGTAAATGTGACTATGTGAACAGTACAACCTATAAATAATTCAAGGCCTGAGATGGCAATTATAGAACCATGCACAACTAGCATGAATATTTTATGAAGGCTAAAACAGCCCTCAGAATGAATCATGGATAGATGAGCGCGCGCGCGCTCACACACACACACACACACACACACACACACACACACACACACACGCACGCTCGCGCTCTTGGGTGAGAATGCACCAGGCAGTTTTGGCCAAATTGTATTCCAGACAAGGCTTCTCTTTGATCCCTGGGCACACCTTTATTTTATAGAAACAGTGTTGATAGTTATATATATATTTTTTCCTTTCTTGAATTTATTTTTTTAAAGCCAAACACAGAGGAATGAAGGAGTGGATTTGCCAGCAGGGCAGAAGAGCTTGAATCCAAGGAAGAAGGGCAAGCCATTTTTAACACAAACTTGTACAGAGAATTCCAAGTGATTTTTTTTAAAACCTCTCTAAATGGCTTCTGCATAGAGTTCCAATGCATCTAAATTGAAACTGAAGCCAGTACCACTTCCTTATGACTCAAGCAAGAACACATTTGACTTGAAAATTTCCCTGGTATAAATATGCTTTTTATTTCTAATTATTCCTTGAGGAATACCTGTAATCCCTGCTTTCACTACATTTATAAGACAAAACAAATATTACTGAGCCATAAGCCTGAGCAAACAAGCTACTCTATTTAAAGGAGCAGCCCAGATGTCACACTGTACTAGGAAATGAGAAATACCCTAAGTCCTGAGCTGCTTCTGTAACTTAACGATGTGCACAGCCAGAAAAAAAAAAAAAAAAAGAAATCATATGAATTCATGTCTTGATTTCTCTGTGCACTGCACTTGTATTATTTGAATAAGAGTTAATATTCATTTGAATTTTGCAGAGATTAGTATTCATCTTTCTCACCCGTCTCTTATTTACACATACCCGGATAATATCCATGTGGTTAGAGACAACACCATCATTTTCGCATAATCCACTTTCTTAATTACAGCCTAAAACTTTGAAGACTTTTTCTCATTTCCTTCACACAAGAGCTCTAAATTCATGATACTTTTGGTATGAATATGTGCATTTTTTAATTGGTTACAACAAAAAGACTGGACCTTTGGAATCCTACGATCTGAGTACAAGAAGACACACTAGATGTCATCTGGACCAACTCCTCCATTTTGCCATTGAAAGAAGTTTAAAGATTAAAAAATGTTCCATGGCAAATTCAGTATCACACAACTAGTTGAAACATTAGGATCAATAGTAATAATAATAATAATAACCAAACCCATTGCCAGCAAGTTGATTCTGACTCAGAGCGACCCTATAGGACAGAGTAGAACTGCCTCGTATGGTCTCTAAGGCTGTAATCTTTATGGAAGCAAACTGCCACATCCTTCTCCTGTACAGCGGCTGGTGGGTTCGAACTGCTGACCTTTCAGTTAGCAGTTGAGCGCTTTAACCATTTCACCACCAGGGCTCTTTATGATAATAACAGCAACAGTAAAAATCAGTAACGACTTCAAATATTTATGGAGAGCTCACAATAAGGCAGCACTGAGTGGCACAGTGGTTAAGAGCTCAACTGCTAACCAAAAGGTCGGCAGTTCGAATCCACCAGTCGATCCTGGCAAATCGTATAGGGGCAGTTCTACTCTGCAATGGGTTTGGTTTTTCGGGGTTGGTGCTTCATAGTACTGTCTCCTTAAGTCTCGCACTCCTTCAAGTAAGTAGGTACCATTACTGTTCCAATTTAAAGATGAGGAAACAGAGGCTTAGACAGGCTGAATATTTCCTACCCTCAATCCCATGACCCTTCTCATCTAGTGTATTCCTCTTTTAATCCTACCTCAGAATTCTTCCCTTAAGTCTTGGCTATTAGACACTTTTATGACATGGAACCATTGATTTTGTTTTTTTTACCAGACAGCCAAATATGAGACCCACTGATGTTTTCCATCTTACTGTGCCTGCTACTTTATAGGACTTCTGGGAACAAAAAAAAAAAAAAATTAGGTAGCTACTACAAAGTACACAAGGAGAACTTCAAGAAAAGCAGTATGTTTCCATAAAAAGTTTGGCATTTCCCTATTATTCAGTTTAAAAAGTTCTGAGCCAGCTCCATGGGTTTTTTTAAAACCACAAAAACCAGTTGCCATCAAGTCAGCTCCAACTCATGGCGACCCCAGGTGTGTCAGAGTATTACTGTGCTCCACAGGATTTTCAGTGACTGATTTTTCAGAAGTAGATCATCAGGCCTTTCTTCCAAGGCACCTCTGGGTGGATTTAAAGCCCCAACCTTTCAGTTAGCAGCCAAGTACATTAACCGTTTGTACTATCCAGGGACCTTTAGAATCTGTAAATCCCAAAGCAGTAAAATGAGATGACAGTGCCCACGTACTGCAGGAGCTGATAGGCAGGCTAGTACTGTGTTGTGATAGCCCTCTTTTGCTATTAATACAAACAAAATAAGAAATAGCATGATTCTCCCTCTCCCTCTGCTCATGCCCAACACCGGGTTTTAATATCAGAAGGACAACACACTCAGGTCTTTTTACACTGCTGCACTAATCTGGGGTAAACAGAAGTATTCTGTTTGCTATTTTCTTTTAGGTGCTCACTCCAAAATATGCATGGCTTCAGACCACAGGTCAGAGAAATACCCTGTTATATTGTAAAAGTGTAACACACTAGGTAAACAAATCGGCTCCTGGCAAGCATTTCCTTTAAGCCTCCTGCTCCGCCACCTCCTTTTCCGACCGTGCCCAGATTTCACTTCAGAGCGCCCAGCCTGCATTTTAAACCCCAGCTTGAGAAGGTGTTCAGAAAAGGAAACCCAGGTAACCGAACAAAAATCCCTCTCTGGACCCTTGCCTCTTTTCTTCGTGTATCCTCCAGGGAGCTGGGGTGTCATTTATTATTTACATGCACCTGAATGGGTTAATCTTTTCTCTTCCTTATTTTGACAACCCTGTTTATCTTTTGAAAAAGCTAGCAGAGGCACAATGTGGCATTGGAGTGCTAACTGCTAACACATGGGCAGAAATTTCTCTCATACTTGTAGAGGCATCCCAGCCAAGATCAACACCATGAGTTTGATTTTCTTCATCATGAATTGACAGCTTATTTATCTCCATGGAAGAACTTTCTAAGCCCTTTAGGCACCAATGCAACTTAGCAGACATTCAGCTGACTATTCAAAAATATTGCTTCATGAAAAATAGAGACTAAATTATTTCATTCCTGTTAGACTGCTCTCTCTTTAAAGAATTTAAAGAAACATTTTGTAGACTCTGACTTATGACAATAGTTTATAAGTGAATACTACACACACACACACACACACACACACACACACACACAGAGCCTTTTCAGTTGATATTATATTTTGAAAACCCTTTTAGACCTAATACTAAGCTGATGGTACAAAGTTTTGTGACAAGGCACACTTTCCATAGATTCTCTTCCCAATAACGCTCAGGAAGCCTCACTATAACAATTAGGGAAGAAGTCGTTTCTGGTTGCCATGTCTTGCTATGGAAATAATAGCTTCAGGTGCCTATAAAACTAGCAAGAAATAAAACGCAAATGCTAACTCCTGAATCACAGTGGAAAAGAACATAACCCCATGTTGCTGCTGTATGGAACTCAAACCAAGCACAACTCTGCCAGGCTCTCCCTTCTAGAGGGAGCTTGCCACTGCTCCTGGGAGAGATTTAAATCAATTTGCAAGCAGAAGACGACACAGAAGATACTAACAAATCGACTACAAAAATGCAGACTCCAAAAAGTGTTCTCACTAGTAATAAATTGCCAGCAATTTTGCAACTAACAGCAGCGAGAATATTGACCTGCTTTGGGGTGGGGCAGATCTGTATTTAAACCATTAGCAAAAAATGTGAGCATGAGAAAGTGGGGTGGGGAGAAAGAGAGGAGAGACAGAAGTTTATTGGAAAGATTGGTGTGATTTCTGACTGCAGCACCACTTAAGTGAAAGTTGGTGGTCGGCTTCTCTGAGAGGATAATTGCAATTAAGACACTTATTTCTGGTGTTCTAACTTCTGCATAACAATAACAATGATAGAAAATATTTACTGAATCTTCACTGTGTGCCAGGTGCTGTGCTAGATGCTTTATCATATTTAATCTCATTATCTCATTTAGGAGCCCTGGTTGCACAGTGGTTAAGCTTTCAGCAGCTAACCGAAAGCTCAGCAGTTCGAAACCACCAGCTGCTTCGCAGGAGAAAGATGTGACAGCCTTGGAAACCCTGTGGGGCAGTTCTATTCTGTCCTATAGGGTCACTATGAGTCAGAATCGACAGGACAGCAATGGGTTTGGGTTTTTTTATTTGTTTGTTTTTGGGTGGTACAAATGGTTAATGCACTTGGCTGCTAACTGAAAGGTTGGAGGTTCGAGTCCACCTAGAAGCAACTCGGATGAAAAGCCTGGTGATCTACTTCTGGAAAATCAGCCATTAAAAACCCAATGGAGCACAGTTCTACTCCGACACACACAGGGTCGCCCTGAGTTGGAATTAACTTGCTGGCAACTGGTAACTATTAATCTCATCTAAGCCTCACAACAACCCTAGGATGTAGACAAAGACTATTACCACCTTCTTTTTCAGTGAGGAAACTGAAGCTCAGAAAACTTGGCATTTGCTCAAGATTACACATTTAACGGGTGTGGGAGGTGTGATTCAAATACAAGTCTTATATTTGACTCAATCAAAAAGATCTACAGGTGTGTCCAAATGTCTGCTATGAATTAGCCAGCCTAAATTTCTTCATATATTCTTAAAGTCCAATGCATAAAAGAAAGTAGTTCCCCATCATTTCAAATTTTGAACTAAAACTCCAAGTTTTTTTCCAGCCAGTCTACACCCCATTATTCACTCTTTCCTGATTCCTACTGTGCCTTATTATTACCTGAAATGCCATGTCTGTTGGTTGAATGCTTTGTACATAAATATCTGAGGTAAGATGGTTGGTTGTCTACAGTATGTAACTGGGCCTTGAAATGTTATCAGTGATCATAACGGTGAATATATAAACTGGAGGCACCTTAAGTGTCTCCAATGCGGTCAAATGTGATTCAATCATACATAGTGTTTGTGAGCAGGAATGCTCAAGGGAGAGTTTGTGTATCAAGGTGAGTTTGGCAGATAGGTTCTCCCAAGAGTGAGGAAAGTTCGAGTGGAAACACTCGTATTTCTACTTGAATGCTAATATGAATATGAGAAAGGAAAGGCACACAGCAAATATTACAGAGACATTACAAAGAAAGCTGGACAATGAATAAGGAAGACTGAAGAAGAACTGACGCCTTTGAATTGCGATGTTGGCGAAGAATATTGAATACACCATGGCCTGCCAGAAGAACAAACAAATCTGTCTTGGAAGAAGTACAGCCAGAATGCTCCTCAAAAGCAAGGATGGCGAGACTACGTCTCACATACTTTGGACATGTTATTAGGAGGGATCAATCCCTGGAGAAGGACATCATGCATGGTAAAGTAGAAGGCAGGCCGAAAAGAGGAAGACCCTCAGCGAGATGGATTGACACAGTGGCTACCAACAATGCCCTCAAGCATAACAAGGATTGTGAGGATAGCACAGGACTGGGCGGTGTTTCGTTCTGTTGTACATAGGGTCACTATGAGTTGGAAGTGACTCGACGGCACCTAACAACAACAATGCATAGTGTTTTAGTCATCTAGTGCTGCTATAACAGAAATACCACAAGTGAATGGCTTTAACAAACAAATTTATTTTCTCACAGTCTAGGCTAGAAGTCCAAATTCAGGGTACCAGCTCTAGGGGAAGGTTTTCTCTTTCTGTCAGCTCTGGCGGAAGGTCCTTGTCTCATTTGAGCTTCTGCTCCTGGGCTCTCTTTGTGTGGCTTGGCAACTCTTTTTCCCCATCTCCGCTTCCTTAATCTGCTCCTTTTATATTTCATAAGAGATTGACTCAAGACATACCCTACACTAGTCCTGTCTCATTAACATAACAAGGACAACCCATTCCTGAATGGGATTATAAGCACAGGTATAGCAGTTAGGATTTACAGCACGTATTTTTGGGGGACACGACTCAATCCATAACACATAGGAGGAAGCTATATAGAAAAGAACACCATGTGGCTGGCAATATTTGAGAAAAAGAAAATCATTTTCAAGAGTTGTAGGAAGTTTGAGTTTATTCGTGAGGATGAGAAGAGATTTAAAAAAACAAAAGAGGAGGGCAGTCCAGCACTTGGTTAGCCCCGGCGCTGTAACTGCTGAATATTAATAATTCCTACGATCTCAGTGGGGGTCTCTGGGTGGTACAAACCGTTAAACGCTCGGCTACTAACAAAAAGTTTGTAGGTTTGAACCCACCAAGAGGTGCCTCAAAATAAAAACCTGAGAATCTGCTTCCAAAAGGCCACAGTCATGAAAACCCTCTGGAGCACAGTTCTACACTGAAATACACGAGGTAGCCGTGAGTCGAAATCAACTCGACGACAACTTTTTTTTTTTTTAAATAATCTCAATAAGATTATGAAACAGTTTAGGGCAGAGACTAGGTCACATGATTCTCTTGCTCTCTCTCTGTCTCTCTCTCTCTCTGTCTCTCTCTCTCCTGAACCAGGCTTACTAGAATATTAAGGCATAAAAGACATTTAGAGATTACCCACTACAATCACCTTCTTTTACATGAGAGGAGACAGAGGTGCAGATGAGTTGCCCAAAATCACTTGCCCCAAATCACCTTGCCCCAAATCACACAATTAATTAGTGTTAGCAAGCCCAGCTACCAGGAACAAGCAGGCCTGTTGACTCTTTGCCCTGGGCACTTTCTAAACTGCCCCACCGCCTCTTATAGGAGGCTCTCAACAAACACTCAAGAAGTACTCTCAAACTCTGGGTGTTCTGAGACAGTGGGAAGAACAGGGGTCTAAGTCACCCACATTCAGACCTGGGGTCCAGGCAGCTACCCCACCATGCTGTCCCCCACCGAAGCCATGCTCAAAAGGGTCATAAACATGATACTCTGAGAAAATGCAGCTTTCGAAAAATGGATAAAGATAACACGAAAGTTCAAAGTTAATGATTTTTAAATGAGGCGGGTCAGTTGGAAATGTGGTGGAAAGAAAATTTTGAAGGATTTATTATCAATCGCGCCATAAAGATGATTAGGTAAGACACGAGCTGTATATATACACACTTGTACATCCCCACACTTGTATGCCCAGAGCTGCATTAACATATGTACATATTTGTTCAACAGAATCCTTCAAAGTCCTCTCCCTTAGAGTCATTTTCAGACATTTCTCAAACATGATGCAGATCAAAACGCAATATACAAAGTCAGGTAATGTCCCCGGCATCAAATTAAAACAGCTAACCGGCCAACAGATGGCAGCTAAAGCAAATCACTTGCCGATTTAAATAAGAACGGCCTCCAGTTCGGTTGCGCACAATTTTCTAAACAGAAGTTGACTGCTAAATGAAATCAACTTCAGAGCCCAGTTGTTTGTAGTACAGAGGGGAAAGGACCAAAAACAAAAAAAATGCCTCCTTTGTTCCTGGAACCTGGGGTGATTCATAAGCATGGACATCCCCAGGTCTTGTGATTTTTAATCATGAAGGTGGAAATGTCATTCACCCAGGAGGTTATTGATTAAAATAAAGAACAGGAATGTTTTCTGCACAAACCTCACTTATGCTGGCAATGTTACATCATTTAGATACTGAAAGAAAAGAAGAAGGGGGAAAAAAACAGCAGAGGGAGGAAGGTTCAGAACAGTCACAGACTGAGAATAAATAACACAAAGAGGCTTTCTGGCCTCAGGATAGAGGCAGAGGTTGGCATTATTTTACATTAGAAACACTTCGTATTCAAAACGGTAATTGATAGCAGTGAAGTGTTGGGGAAAAGAGGCACTCCCGTTCAGGCAGGCTGCCCTGCCAATCAAATTCAACCTTTCTTTCAATGAATAAAAGCTTCATTGCCCTATTATGCTGATACAGTCAGACAGGACTAAAGTAGCCTGTTTGTCAAGTTTATGTGCACTGCCCCAAGCTACTTAGATTCTGACGCTTAAATAATCCCCTCCAAATCAGCTGCAATTTTGGATACAGTTCTCTTTTTTACCAACACAGTGTAAATTTTACTCTGGCATTGCCCGCGCCTGGCCACAGATGGGGGCCATACTCCCCCACTCTGTTTTAGTACAAGGAAGGCATTTGGCTGTCTTTTGTTTACGATCCGTAGTGCTGAAGTGTTCTGCACACAAGTCTATGTACTGCGGGCTTTCTGAAGCCTGCAGACAGATGCCAGAGTCCATATTCCAAGTTCCACAGGAAATCAGTGTGGAGAAGTCTCCTCATCGCCTCTCTTGTCTTCAGAGACTTGAGGTAAACAGCACAAAACCTTGCCTGCTACCAAGTGATCAATGCAGACTCAAGGGCTGGGGTGATTTCTTCCTTCCGTGGTCCCAATCCTCGTCTCCTTCTAGCAGCACATTAGTGCTCTGGGCTCCAGGAGGGCCCTTCCAGCACTTCAAGGATCCTGTGGAGGGTTCTTAGACATTGAGGGCAGCAAGGGCTGAGGAGCGCTGAAAACGAGTCTGTCTCCTCTTCTTTCACAGGCCTGTGTGCCTTGGACTGCCCCGGTAGCTTCTGCTTAAAAATGCATGTGACAAAACTGCTTTGTATTTGCAAAGCACAAGTCGTGGGTAACAATGAACATGCAATTGGGCTGGAAATAGATTTATCAGGCTTCAAGGATTATTGTTTGCCGAGGGGTGGTACACACATTACTATTTCACAGTTCGGCTATGACATTATTAACCTACTATGCAAGGATTTTATTGCCAGATTGGTCCGTTTATCAAAAATAAGAGAAACTCAAAACCCCATAAGGAAGTTAACATTTCAGGCAGGCCTGGCTTTCATTTAATACCATTAATCTATCTATTTACACAAGAGCAAGAAATGTTCATTTAGGAACATCTCTCTGTGTGGTATAAAAGCTGCAAGACGGGACTGGATGCAAGCATGTGAATGTCATGCTCATTGTCACAGGAAAAATGAGTGTTTTCTCCTGAAAATGAGTTTGAGTCCCCAGAGCCTACTGCATATTCTGGGTTATGATGTGCTGGAAGCTCGGTGCTCAAAACAGTAAAGGGCTAACTAAATCCAAGCACTGGACCATTTAAATGCCTGAGCTGGAAAGAGAGGTGCCAAGAAGGGGAGACCTTCCCGATTATTTTGAAACAACACAAGATTATTTTTATCACAGTCTCTTGAAGAAAAAAATACTTATCCAACCTCATCACAACAAGGGGCCCTTATAAAAAGGCCAGGAAAGTGACGGCAAACAACTCAATAATTCATAGAGTTGCAACTGATTTTGGGCTACAAAGATGGAGTTTGTTTGACATTATCTTCTCCAATAGGAGGTTTCAATAACACAGGGATATTCATAGAGCAATACACACAATTGTGTTACACGTCACCAACTCCCTAGCACTACTTGTACACCCTGAGATGTTACATAGCCCCGCGGCTTATGTATGAATCCGTATGCCTGTATTAGAAATGCGCTTGCTTATCTGTGGGTAAAGACACAGGCCTTAAAAAAAAAAAAGAGGGGGCCAAAATCTCTCCATTTCTATTCCTTAACCTTTCTTTTGTTTCTTCCTTCATTCCTTCTGTTACTATTTTTTTATGGAATACAAGCCAATCCTCAAACTCAAAAAATGCCATAAGCACTAATGCTGATCCTACCACTCTTTTTTTTTCCTTCAAGATATATGTGTGATACTTGCAAAAGTGAAGGGAGGCTGTTACAAGAGAAAGGGACATTTATTTTTAAAATGAGTTTGAAATGAAATATAAATATGCTTATATGTGTGTGCATATGTATGTAATATATACATCTGTATATATGTATATGCACACACATCAGTACAAATAAACACATATGCAGGTTATGTGGATAGTACATTCAGTGAACCTCCTATAGAAATAGAACCGTGCTCTGCTGAGTGATAAACACTTCATAAATGGTGGCTTTGACTCAGTGCCAGGAACTGTGCTAAGTGCCTTACAAACATTATCCAATCCTCAGAGCAGCCCTATAAGGGTAACTAGCCCCACTTTACAGATAGGGAAGCCGAGGCTTTGGCAGCTTATGCAGCTTGCTCAAGTCACACAGCTGATAAGCCACAGAGCCTGACTCGAGTCTGTGCCTCCCCAGCTGCTGGTAACCAATCACTCTGGCGCCGTGCAAGGAACTAGGGAGGCTACAACAACAATAAATAAGAAGTGTCCCCTGCCCTGAAGGAGCTCAGAGTCTAGTAGAAGAGCCACATATGCAACTAATTAACAAAGCAGAACCCAACAAGCATCATCCCAACCAAAAACCAAACCCGTTGCCATCAAGTCGATTCTGACTCATAGTGACCCTATAGGAGAGTAGAATGCCCCATAGGGTTTCCAAGGAAGTGGCTGGTGGGTTTCAACTGCTGACCTTCTGGTTAGCAGTCGAGCTCTTAGCCACTGTGTCCCCAGGGCTCCTAGCATCATCCCGGCAGGGTAAAAAGTTAGAAAGCACATGAGGAGCTCAGTGCTGACTTGGGACTGGAGTCGTCTTGGTGGAGGCTGTGCACACACATACCACCTTTCCTCTAGTAGATTCCCCTCTCCATAGATCCCTCTTGAACACAAGCACCCTGCATCTTTAAAAATTTCTCCCACAGCACTGTTATTTGCTAATGTTTCCTCCCCTGAATGTGTAAGTCACTGCTCTAGTATTTTCAGAGGTTTATTTTGGCTGCACAGAACAGAATAGCTACCGTGAGACTAAGGCAAGTCTCATTCATTTCAATTATTCAGAAAGTCATCTTAGCAAAATACAGTGAGTGAGGTGGAGTGAGATAGACGGGAGGTTAAAAGTCAGAGAGAACTCAGTTTATTCCTGACTCTAGCCTTTTTTGCCAACAAGAAATCTGAGTTAAGAGAGTTCCTTAAACGCCTTAATAAACTTCTCATATTCTTTTAATCTCACTTTTCTTATCTGTAAAATGAGGCTAATGCATTCAACATGCATCTATTACTTGCCAAGCACTTTGCTAGTTGCTGGAGATATAAAAATGAAAAGGACGCATGGGTGGCTCTCAGGATGGGGGAAGCACAGCAACGAGTCACAATGCTGTGTGAGACCTGCTCTCAGGGAGAACCGGGGCATGATGGGGCAGAGACGAGGCACACCCAACTCAGCTTTGGGGTGTCTGAGAAATTCTCAAGAAAGAGTTACATCCTGAGCAGAGTTCTGAAATATTAATGAGAACAATACTAATAATTATTATTGTATTACTAATATTAATAATAATATCATACTAATAACTTACTAAATGATAGGCAATACTTTTTAAATGTATGGCTATTAATTTATTTATGCCTGTTGACAAAAAGAGTTGTTGTTGTGGTTAGGTGCCGTCGATTCCGACTCATAGCAACCCCATGTGTTACAGAGTACAACAGCCCCATAGGGTTTCCTAGGCTGAAATCTTTATGGGAACAGATAGCTAGGTCATTTCTGCAATGGAGCCACCAGTGGGTTCAAACTTCCAACCTTTCAGTTAGCAGCCAAGTGCTTAACCATTGCGCCACAAGAGTAGGTAGTATTATTATACATAATTAAAGACAAGGAACTGTGACACTTAGAAGTGAAGTAACTTGTCCAAAGTCGTGCAGCTGCTGAATGGGGGATCCAGGATTCAAAGGTTTGGTGGTCTAGCTCTAGGGACACTTTCTTAGCTTCTGTGGAAATGGAGAGGATGGGTGAGCAGACGCAGCATGTGCAAAGGCTCACCAGCCTGAGATTGAATGGCCCACTCCTGTAGTAGCAGGGATCTCCGAGTGGCTGGGAGCGAGGTCTGTGACTGTGTTGGGTGTGCAGAGGAGGGACAGGTAAGTCAGGACCTGATCACCAAATACCACACATAACCTGCTTATACATCTGAAATTCATTTGAAGTCAATGGAAATACATTGATGAGTTGAAATCAGGAAATGATGTTTCAGAACCAGAGAGCCCTCTGGTTCCGGGGGACAAATTAAAACAGAACCAGATCAAAGTAAAGGGGAACAGTCAGAAAACCGCTGCAGTTATCCGCATAGAAAATAAACAGGGCCTGTGAGAAAAAGAGAACTGGAGCAAGATAAGAACTGCTAAGGCAGTCATGCAGACAAGAGCTGATGATGGGCTGCATGAGGGTGATGTCCAAGTTAGGGGCTGATCAAGCTGGCTGGATGGTGGTACTGTCGTCACTTGAGTGATTTTGAGAAGATCGGCTAATTGTACACATGCCCCAGAGGGCACTGGGTCGAGCAGAAATGCAACATACGATAATCATCGTCATCTTCATTGTCATCATATCCACTATGGCCTAGGCACTCCACCAACACTTTACCCCCATCAGTTCATCCAGTCCTCACCATCACACTGCGTGTGGCTCACAGATGAGGAAACCAGGCCCAGAGTCTCGGGAAGTCACTTAAATGTCACACTTATTGAGTGGCAGAACTGGCACTCAAGCCCCAAAGCCTATGTTCCTAACCATTATTCTCTGCCATGATATTCTGTATCTTTTTTAATTTTTATCTCCCTAGCATACTATGCAAAGTACCTGCTGAAATTGCTTTTCCACCTGGGCCCTCTCAAGGACGGCCCCCGCCGTCACTCCCAGCACAGTGTGAGGGAGTCTGTTCTAAGGCAGGAGGAGGAAAGGAAGCAGACCTACAAACCTGGCCTTGCTGGCAAACGCTCAGTGTGAATGGGAAGGTGTGCTGCTTGCCGCCTTTACCCAGCCCTCCTGTCCTAATTCTTCAAAGAGACCCATCAAAGCCTGCCTTCCAGATCATCTGCAAGGTTACACGCTGTTATCTATGCAGCCTACTAGAAGAAAAGTCACAATTTAAGGTATTCCTGTCCTCGGCACGTCATGCCAGAAAAGCAGTGTGGACCAGAGGCTACACCATGAGTTTTAGAAACCCAACGGACGTGCCTTGCATTGGCAAATCAAGAGCTGGTCTGAAGCCAGGCGCTCAGTGTCTTCCAGCAATACCCATCAATAACTGACAAATTCCGTGCTATTTCTGAAGTATAACATTCCAAGTTAGGCGAATGGGCATTTGCTTTGCATTTTTACTTTCGAGTCCAAACGATTCACAAATGCACCCCTTAGATTAAATCATTTCTGTAAAGGAAGCTGTTCACTATGGGGGACTCCGGTCCTGGAGCCTTCTGTCTGCCTTAAATTACTTAAGTTAGTGACGTTTCTGTTTCTCTTTAAAAAAAAAAAAAGATTTAATCTGAGCCCAACACCTTTAAAAGGTAGTGCTGCTTAACTATTGGGAAATGAATACTGAAGCACAGGTGTAGTTACTGTGAGAAAATGAATATTTGTCTTAACTACAAAACATAGGTAGGATGATCATTGTCTTTACAAAAGGAGACTTTGCATTACAGAACTCATTCTCTTTCCAGCACACTGACGGACAAAAACAAGTTTTTATGTAATGAACATGTTTTTAATGACTGAACAAATGAATGGCTTCTGTTGTGTTGTCCTCATAACTACATTCAGACTGAAAAAAACAACGTGTCCCCATTTTGACTTGTAAAATACGGTCAGCAACACCCAACAGGTACACAGATGTCTGCTGAGTGATAATAGCCAAGCCGAAGATACATCTTTTCCTCATCAATAGCTTACAAATTCTTTGATCCTAGAAATAAACCACAAAAGTTACCATAGATTGATCTTCTTTGTTGTTGTTGTTAGCTACAGTCACATCAGCCCCCTGCTCATGCTATGCACGACAGAGTCAGACTTGTGTGATCCATAAGGTTTTCAATGGCTAATTTTAGAAAGTAGATCACCAGGCCTTTCTTCCTAGTCCATCTTAGTCTGGAGGCTCTGCCGAAAACCTGTTCAGCATCATGGCAACACACAAGCTCCCACTGACAGACAAGTGGTGGCTATACATGAAGTTCATTGGCCGGAAATCGAACCCAGGTCTCCCGCATGGAAAGTGAGAATTCTACCACTAAAAATAGGTTTCAATTCATACATAGCTTCTTCCAAAACAGTCATTGCACCTAATGAAGTATATTGCTGCAAAGTTCCTGGGCCTGGGATTAGTGAACTTTATACTACAGCTCATCTCTGGAATATCCTGTTCATCAGAAGAGGTTTTAACCTAATTTTCATATTTAATACTTTAGATCGCTGTCCTTAAAAATTTTTTTCAGATAACTCCTGAGAAAAGCTTATGGGGGAGTTACTGTTTTTAATGACCATCTTCATGGGAAGCTTCTACCTTCCTCCCCAGCCAGCCCCTCTGTGACTGCAAGCTCCTTTTATAATCCTCTATTTATTTTTGCTCTAACCCGGTATTCTGTAAGTGATTTCCACTCCATTTTATATCACCTAGTAGGATTCACTTCAGTGGGAGACCAGGTTATGAAACAATATATTTAAAGAATTTCATGTTTATGATTCAAAGGGGGAAAAGTCTAATCTTGAGCTCTAAAAAGTTTGCCAACAAATTTCCAGTGTCCAAGGTGAAGAATTATGTCTGCTTTTCCTCAATATGAATTGCAAAATTCAAATGATTAACCTCACCGCTGGGCTCACTGTTTCCAGGGGAAACGGGAGGAAGGAAGACTTCTCTGCTTAAATCTCTAAATCACACTGCAAGGAGTAGCACTGGCAGGTGAGAGCTCGGCAGAAGTCACATCTTTTTGTCATCAAAATCTTACAAATTATTTATTTGATCAGGAAAGAGAGCCGCAAAAGGCAACATATACTGACAGCTACTACTACTGAGTTCTTCTTTTCCATCCTTTTTGGTTGGTGAGGGAATAAAAGAGACTCTTAAAATTCACTTTATCCCCTCACTCTTTTTTCTTTCTTCTTACAAGTACATGTGCGTGTATGCGTGTGCGGAGTGTGGTTTGAGTTAAAATAAAAACATCAGAATATCAACTATGGCTAGTGTGTATTATGGCTAATAAAATATAACTGGGCCAAACTGTTTTCAGAGAAAGTTGTATACATTCCTAAGGGGCAAGAATGTGGCCCTGGTCTATAGTCATAAAAGTAATAAATCTACATGGCTACAGAAAGCTTTCACACCAAATGTGCTAAATTTGTTCTCTGAGTTGGCAGAAAACATTTTCTGTGACTATATCTTTTCAATTTAAAATTTATATCTCTACAAGACTCCAGTATGAATTGACAAATTGTATTAAAGGCCATGGAACTAACACTGATACATTTTGGATAGAGGAGAAAAGTTTGCAGTTGGAGAAAGAATAACCAAAAGGTATGGATTTGTGTCTCTCTATGAATTTGCTTCTGCTTCTTCCTGCTATTCCCCCTTCATCCTTCCCATAATAAAATTTTCCTAAGACCTTTATCATCCCCAGGATTACTCACACCAACTCTTACTATAGGCCTAAGATTCCCTTCCTCCTTCTTTTCTACTTTCCCACCAGATTTTCCTCCTTCTTCCCTCCCCTATAATAGTCTTGTCCTTCTACCAACAACAAAAGTAGAATTTTCTTTCCTCTACATCCCTGGATGATGCAAATAATTAAGCACTTGACTACTAACCAAAAGGTTAGCAGTTCGAACTCACCCAGGCTCCTCAGAAAAAAGGCCTGGTGATCTGCTTCCAGAAGAGCACAGCCATTGAAAACCCTATGGAGCCCAGTTTTACTCTGTCTGACACGCATGGGGTTGCCATGAGTTGGAATCATCTCAGTGGCAATTGATTTTGTACTTGCCCCACCAATATGTTGAATAATCATCTTCCTCTCCTGCTTTCATCTCACCGACTTCTTTAATCACCAAATTCCCATTTACAAGATTAATTAGGATTTTTCTCCCTATGTACTGCACTGAGAAACATCTGCTCCCACCACTACCAAAACAATCCTTATTTCCCGTAATCTCAAATCTCACCTTTTAGAAAGTAACCAGCATTGCATAATGCTAATTCAAACACTTAATACGATGTGCTTAGCCTGTGATAGGTGTTATGGATGGAATTGTGTTCCCCAAAATGCGTAGCAACTTGGCTAGGCCATGATTCCCTGTATTGTGTAGTTGTCCATCATTTTGTGATCTGATGTGATAATCCTATGTGTTGTAAATCCTAACCTCTACGATGTTAATGAGGCAGGATTAGAGGCAGTTATGTTAATGAGGCAGGACTCAATCTACAGGATTAGGATGTATCTTGAGACAATCTCTTTTGAGATATAAAAGAGAGACTTGAGCAGAGAGGAGAGGGACCTCACGCCACCAAGAAAGAAGCACTGGGAGCAGAGCACATCCTTTGGACCTGGGGTCCCTGTGCTAAGAAGCTCCTAGACCAAGGGAAACTATATGACAAGGACCTACCCCTAGAACCAAAAGAGAAAGAAAGACTCCCGGCCTCCTAAACTGTGAGAGAATAAACTTCTGTTTGTTAAAGTCATCCACTTGTGGTATTTCTGTTATAGCAGCACTAGATACCAAAAACAGTAGGTATTCAGTACATACTTGCTGAATGAACCACTACTATCTACATCAACAAATGAGAAAAAAGTATTTGCATGTAGAATATGGCTAGAAAGGAAGAACCCTTGAAAATTCTACTAAAGAAGATGTTTAGCCTAGCGTTTTAGTTAGTGCTACTGAGGAACTTCACATTGTCATTCTCCTCTTAGATTTCTTGAGTTAAATTTTAAAAATGAACTTGTCCAAGTCCTAGCAATTTCTCTGCTACCTAATGTTGTATGCAGGAAAGTAGGGGGAAAAAAAGCCCCCTTCAAGGATGTTGGCAAAGATGAGCTGAAATAGAAAGTTGAGAATAAATGCATCTAAGGCCATTATGATGCTGAGCCAAGGGAATAGAATTTTAGCCTCTGCTGTTGCTAATTCATTGGGTGAAATTGAACAACCAAAGATTGCTAGAATTTGGAGCTGAAAGACCTCATCAATTATTCGCTCAGACACTCCCATCTTGCAGATGAGACCCAGAGGGATTAAGGGAAGAATTTGTGAAAGACACAAAGACACAGAGCCCAGACAGAAATCCAGGTCTTCTCTACCCACCTGAGTTTTATTTTTTTCTCCTGTTAATTGGACATAATAATAGCCACCCTTCTAATCCCCCAGGTTGTTGTGAGAATGAATAGAATAAAAATACATATAACAGATACAAAAGAACTTTGCAAAGCAAAAACAGCCACACAAGGGATATTATAAGGGACCCAACAACATTGTTTATTTGTTAGTTTTTCTAAACGTTATATTTTTTAAATTTTTTTAATTGTTTATTTCCTGCTGTTCTATTCAGCGTGGTAATTATACTTTCCTACAAGGAAAGTCAAAGTTCGCCCCCATTTTGTTCATTCATTTAAAAGCCCTTATCCTCATATTTGACACCAAAACAAATAGCCGTCAGCCACTTCTGTATGCCTCTCAGAACCATGTAAACATCTCAACAGGCCCCTATTAGCCTTTTATTTTTCTTTTCTAAAGACACAGACCTTTTTCCTGTCTAAACCATAGGACTCCTCTAGCATTATCTTACATACCTCAGTCATTTCTTTCTCATTGTTACAAATGGAGACGAGAACTGAAAGCAGCATTATAGTAATTTCCTCCAGGTTAGTGTATATTCAATACTTCTATTTATACTTTTCATTTTGTCTGCTGCCTTTGTTTTTGGTCCCCCACCCGCAGCCCTGCCACCCTGCTGCTAAGCCTGGTGTCAAATATACATGAGTTTTATATACTGCAGCTGAGGTTATGCCATTTTCCCTTTTCTAGGGGATGGATCACTCCTGAAGGTGTAGGTTTATCTATTTAACATTTTAAAATAAAATTTAATAAGCTTTGATGGCCTTAGCCCTGCCCGCCTTTTAGCCAAGTTTTCATGGCATGATCTACTGCCTCATAATATCAACATGGAGACCCTGGGTGATATAAACAATTAACGCGCTCAGCTGCTATCCTAAAGGTTGGAGGTTCAAGCTCACCCAGAAGCTCCTCAGAAGACAGGCCTGGCGATCTACTTCCAAAAATTAGCCACTGGAAATCCTATGGAGCACAGTTCTACTGTGGCACACATGGGGTCGCCATGAGGTCAGAATCGACTCAACGGCAACTGGTAATATTAATGTTGTTTCACTGCAATGGGTTACCATCTACCTTATTATGCCATTCACAGTGCCACATAGTTTTCTTCCTTCTGCCGGAACTGTTAAGGATAAATACGATACCTTGGCTCTTAAATAAAAGACAGACTTTTTGTCTACCACAAACCAAACTGATACATAGGTCTTTCTTCTGTGAAAGTGTCCCAAGCGGAAGTCAGGGGAACGAAAGCTGAACATTTCTCACTGCACACACCTCATCTTTTGTTTGTTTGTATTTGTTCTTGCTTGAACGCAACAATGGTTTCTGATTTGGGGGGTTGGCGTGGCATTTTTTAAACGCAGCGTGTCCCTCTTGACACTGCTTTAATTTGGCTCTAAGACACCATTCCTGTATTTTGCCAACTTGTGGAGTTACAAAACCAAAGGCAGTGGTCTCTGAGCAATGAAAATTGATTTCAGTCGGAATTGGGTCCCTGTAACTGTCGGACGGAGCTCATCTTTCTCTCCTGGTAGCAAAATCCTCTTCCCTTCTTATTGATAGATATGTATTTTTCCCTTAATGCTCGCTTCTCTGCAAGCAAAAAATAAATCTCCCAAGCAGCTCTGCCCGGTTATTTCCCTTGGAATCGAAGTAGAGCTGGCGCTAAAACCTTGCTGTTTTCAGAGTCACCACTCTCCCGAGTCTCAGCTTTAAATTAATCTTTAATTTGTCTAATACTTCTCCCTCTTACAGCCAGCTAAATAGTGTATGTGTGTGTGTGTGGGTATCCTGCATACATTTGTGTGTATGTGTGTGTACACTGTATGCACACACACATAGAATATTTAGCCATCTCTTGGCTCAGGAGGAAACCCTGGTAGTATAGTGGTTAAGTGCTGTAGCTGCTAACCAAAAGGTCGGAGTTCAAATCTATCAGGTGCTCCTTGGAAACTCTATGGGGCAGCTCTATCCTGTCCTATAGGTTTGCTATAAGTTGAAATCGACTCGATGGCAACGGGGTTTTTTTTTTTTTTTTGGCTCAGGAAATTCTCCTTGGCAATGTCTCGCATATTCAACTCTCTTTCACTCTATAGCTTTCCAATTCCTACGTAGTAGGAACCTTTTGGGGGAATTCATTCATTCTTCTTATCTCACTGAAGAACAAACAAAGCAATGGTCAATATTGGCTATTTTTAATTATTTATTTATTTGCCAGCTGGTTATTGTTCATCCAAAAGCACCCTCTGTTCTGTCTATACTTTCAACATAGCCTTTCTTGATTTCATTCACAGTGACGGACTGTGCAACACACCAGGGCTTATTATCTTCCAAAGAACTTTCCTATCTCTCTCTCACACACACATACACGTTTACAGTTCTTTCTGTTAAATTTAATATTCTGTTTGACAATATTTCATTCTTTCATGTATATACCCATCTAATTCAGCATGAGTGATAGATATTATTTTTCCATTTCACAGGTAAGAAGGGAAAAAAGTTGGGGCAGAGGGGTAAACAGACCACTTGGACAGAATTGTAATCTGTGTCTTTAGTGCATAAACAAGCTCTCAAAATTCTCCATTCTGGTGAGACCTAATGATATGACTTTTCATGATAAAATACTTGACAAAAAAAAAAAAAGTACACTCAATTTCTATTTTTATTATCGTTAATTTCAAGCCATAATGATTTTGCCTTCTCAGCATTTATTCCAAGGTCCCCTTTTACCGCCATTTTTTCTAACCCTTACTTTATACATAAGGTTATTCCTTTGGTTTTATTTCCACCAGCCTGACACTTTTCTTCTCTGCTGATCTTTTCTAAATAGTTTATGTCCCACAATATTTATCCTTTTCCCCCACACACCATTCATTTTCATTACTCCTCCATGATTTGGCTATACCCATCATTTCTGAAATAGAGAATGCCTGAACTTCTTTGAAAATCCACATATCAAAATGCAATAAAAATGTTTTTGTTGTTACATTGTTTTAAGAGAAATGAATGGCCTGCTCAACCACCAATTCCAAATTTATATTCAATTTTGAGAATATATATTATTACATTTTTTTTTTTTTTTTCGTTTCCCTGGTTATAAAAGACTCAGCTTGACTCTGTGGTCTTGTCTAGCTAGGATTAGGAGTTAAAGCATTCCTTATAAATCAGTGTAATCTTTACAACAGGACACTGCTGTATTGAGAATTCCTCTCTGTATTGTGCATTTTCAATTACGTTACATGTTTCTACTTAGTAAGCCAGCTTAATTCTATGCTCTGTCACAATATTAGAACATGTCCAGGCTGGAAAAAGGAGCAATCTTGCTTCTCTTGTAAGTTGTTTAGCCTTTGGCACTTATAAATCCCCCCAAAACACTGGGGAAATCCCTTTTCCTTGCTTTTAATATGTCTTTAGATTTATTACTTGAAGAAGCTGCTCACTTAATCCTTGGCTGAGGCCAAGGTTCGTCAGCATTCTAATAAAGATTCCACAAAGGGAAAGGGAGAAAACAAAATCACAAAATTAGGTGTTCCAGGATGCTTCAGACTTAAAACACAGTTCCAAGTGTACTCTCCACAAGAAAGGCAAGAATAGGCAGGAGGCTTTAAATTACTCTGCATAAATCCAGCCCCATTTATCTTGGGCCTTTATTCCTAGACAGTTCAGCCAGGGTAGCCAGACAGAGCAGAGGCTGAAGGGCCCTTCGGGGACCAAATTACCGTTTTAAAATGGGTCTTGTGTTCCAGGTGTAGGACACTATTATCTGAGAAATGCTACAGAAAGCTGAGGTTCTTCAGAGAGCTCTGTGAAAACATTTAAAATGATAGAAGATTATGCCATTAAAAAAAGGGAGGGGGCATTTAAAATGCATTTTAAGCTGTTCTGGCCAAAATACTAAAAGTTCTGCAAATGACCAAAGGGAAAAATGTCACTCTAATAAAAAACTAACATGCTATCTAAAATATCACTTCCAAGTTCCTGGTAAAAGTGATAGGGTCCACACAGAGTTTATTGCACAATGAAACAATCTGTACAATTCCCTGTGCAATTCTGAAGCAAACACAAAATGCTGGGAGAATATGTATTATTTGAAGCAAATCTGATTTCTGTTCATCTTCCTAGCTTGAAGTTTGAGAAAAGGACATTTAACTATTTTCTTTGGTTCTTGAAAGTTCTCTATATTCACAAACATGAGAAAATATAGGATAGAGGGCAGAGCAATAAAAAGTAAAATTCTCCTGATGCTTAAATATATCTTTATCTTTTTCAAGTTTATTTTTTCCCCTTTTTCGCTCTTACCTTTTGAAACTATTCTGAGTTGAGTTACATCAAGAGGCAAGTTATTCCCCATGACAATAAGAAGGTTCTAAGACAAGAAGGTCCAGCGCCTCGCTTCTTCCACGGCAGTAGGTTTGGTTTTGGGTTTTAGAGAGTAACCTATCCCTTAAAATCCAAAGCAGATGTTACCTCCTCCATCCTCTTACAGGCAGGCTTAGTTGTTCTTTCAACATCACAGAGAAGAGCAGGGAGTGTGGTAGAAAGATCATGGGCTCTCAGCCATTCACTTTGTCACATGGGCAGGCCATCTAGCTTTCCAGAGTTGCCATTACCTCATTTGGAAAATGGAGATCACGTCTGTCCCACCTGCTTCAATGGACTATTGCAATAATCAGATGGGCCAGTGTATGTGAAAGCTTAATAAAGCACAAATTCCTCCACATCTCGGAGCCCACAATCCCTTATCTGAACCCCTTTAAGGGACCAGATAGGTTCCAGAATTAAGAATTCTTTATATGTTAGAAAAGTAATATGGTACCTACACTACATTATTGCTGTTGTCTTGTGCTGTCAAGTCAATTTCAACTCATGGCAATCCCATGGGTTATAGAGTAGAACTGCTCCACAGAGCTGTTGTTGTTTTTGGGCGGGCAGAGGGGGGAGCTGTAATCTTTACATAAGCAGATTGCCCAGACTTTCTTCCATGGCACTACTGGGTGGGTTTGAACTACCAATCTTTTGATTACTAGCTGAATGCAAACTGTTTGCGTCACCCAACGACACTGCCATCAAGTCAATTCTGACTCATAGCGACCCTATAGGATAGACTAGAACTGCCCTATAGGGTATCCAAGGAGCAACTGATGGGTTTGAACTGCCGACCTTTTGGTTAGCAGCCGAGTTCTTAACCACTGCACCACCAGGGCTCCGCATCTATACTATACATACTGTATATTATGTAGCACCTTATCGGTGAAATGTATGAATATGAACATTAAATGGGATAAATAAAGACTATAAATACTTAAATCTATTTCTATCTATAATAATCTAGTCCAAATTCCCTCATTTACCAATTGAGGAGAACGGATTACCATTTTCCTTTATAGGTAATATAAACATCAATAATAAGTCAGATGCCAGACAGGAAATGTTGGTCATCAACATTATTTATTGACCATTAACCATGAGCACAGCACTCTACATGGCACTTTGGAAGAATTCAAAAGCAGTAAAAAATACTATTTGGGTGTTTTATATAATAGTAATAATGATGATTATGATAATAAAATTAATAATAACATCAGCTAACATTTACTGAGTACTTACTATGTGCTCTAAGCATTTACATGTATTTTCTTATTGCGTGGTACAGTTTGTGCTTGACTGCTAACCTGACAGTTGGCAGTTCAAACCCACCTAGTAGTGCCATGGAAGAAAGACCTGGCAATCTGCTTCTGTAAAGATTACAGCCAAGAAAACCCATGGAGCACAGTTCTACTCCATAACACATGGGGTCACCACGAGTCAGAATCGACTCTATGGCAATGAGTTTGTTTGGTGTTGTTGCTGTTTTTAATCTTCTTTAATGCTTACAACAGTACTGAGTATTATGTCTAATATGCAGACTGAGAGACAGTGGCTTAGAGAAGGATAGTCACCTGTTCATGTCAGAGACTGAGATAACTATCATTCTAGTGAGGGAGCATCAATAAATAAGATACTCCCTGAGAGCAGGAGGAGGGTAGGCATCTCAAATGGGGAGGGGTGACCTACCCAACGGAGACTCTAAAGTCTGCTAGCCTGAACTACTAAAACCATGATCCCCTTGAGACAGAGGTGGAGACCACTCCCACCTGTAAACATATCTGAAGTTTGAGTTTCCCAAGCAGCTGTTAAAATGCAACTTCAAGTTCTAGAAATAAACTCTCGAGATCAGCCGAATTATATTTTAGGAACTTTTGACACATGTAAGCATTTCTTCTCCTGAAATTTTTTTTTGATGCAGTGTAAAGAAAAAGGCAAAGAAGAGGAGGAGGTCAAAATAAGATGAGAAAGAAGAGAGAAGTTCCCAATTATTCTTCACAACAGATAACAAGTGAGAGAAAAATTAAGAGCAAAGGCAGGTTGAACGAGGAAAGATCCTTTACAGAAAAAGACTATAAGAGAAGAAAATAATATGGATAGTAAACCCTTTCCAGAGGGCAACTCCAAATCGCTTTCAATCAAAATAAAGTATTCCTTAATCACTTAGGATGAAGGACTTTCTAGGAACATAGCACTATCCTATGTAGAGACTGGATTGCAAAATTTTTCAATTAATTATCTACTGTTGAATACTGTTTGCTGTATTGAGGGTAGATTTTTTTAATTTTTCAACTATTACATATTAGATGGTAAGTGTTCAGAGGACAGAAGCTCTTCTCCATAGTTTCTTGCATCCCGTTAGTCTTTCTACACATTCCTGAAAGACTAAATAATAAAACACAGAGAACCCAGGGCAGAAAGGGAAAGGCGGAGAGTGCTGACACATTGTGGAAATTGCAAACTAATGTCACAAAACAATTTCTGTACAAAATTTTTGAATGAAAAACTAATTTGCACATAAACTTTCACCTGAAACACAATAAAATTTAAAATAATAATAATAAATACGTCATGCAATAATAATAATGATAGCTACAATTTCTGAAGACTTATAATGTACCAGGCGCTAGTGCTTCTCACAATTTTCTCATTTAATCTTGTTTTAAAGGGGTGGTATTACCCACAATTTCCTGATGAAGGGATCAAAACTCAAGGATCTTAAGGAACTTGCTCAAGATCACACAGCTAATAAGTGGCAGAGGCTGGGACTCAAACTCACAGGTCTACGATTTCAAAGTTCTTGTTTCTCTGATGTTGCATGTATGTGTGCCCACTTTACATACAGGGTAAATTCACATGGGCAACTGCTTTATTTTCCATGATTTCACCACCTTCACTAATTACTCAATCAGAATTGTCACTGTAGCCAAAATGACTCTAATTGTGTTTAAAACCCTCCTCGGTACTATCGCCTTTTGTAATAAGGTCCCAATGACTTTCCACTTTTGATACCTCATTTCTCTCCTTGGGAGATCAGGAAAAACATGCATGTCTCCTCCTTTACCCAATGTATCCCAAGTGGACCAACTACAGTTTCAGAGACATGCCTGTGGTCATACTTTCAGCAGTAACGGAGGTATGGCTAGAACTTGGATCCCTTGACTTCAGCCCATCTGTTGTCCTCAAGTTGATTGCGACTCATTCAGCCCAAGGTACACTGAACTCAAGACGCATTCTGAGCAGTCAGTGTGTATTTATTGAGGACCACTTAGCTACTCAGTACTACTGTGGTACAACGAAAATGTTCTAGCTCTTGTCTAGTTGAGAGAAGAGCTTATATACATGTGAACATAGGAAACAAAGTGCTCACACTGACGATGCTGACCTCATGAACAGAAGTTCAGAGGAGTCACTAACCCATGGTGGAAAGAGCACCGCACTAGGAGTCACAGACTTGGCCCAAAGCTGGAACTCTGCCTCAGTGCCTGTGGTTGTTTTGGCCACTGTCACCTTCCTCTTACAAGATGATTAGCTTGGGAAAGGTGAAACATGTCTTGTCTCCACCAGTAAAGAATTGTGCAACTTTCAGCAATGGAAAATAGGGATAGCAAGCGTATTTCTGTGGGATTGTTGGAAGGAGGAAATGAGCTAAGGCATGAAAATCACTTGGCGAAGTGTCTAGTGTGCTCAGCAAATGCTAGCTATTACTACTAGTCCTCCTAAAGACTTCACCGATTCCAAAGCTGTAAAAAGAAATATTTGCCAGAGTCTAGTTCCCTAGAGGAGCCCTGGTGGTACAGTGGTTAAGTGATATGGCTGCTAACCAAAAGGTGGGCAGTTCAAATCCCCCAGCCACTCCTTGGAAACTGTAGAGCAGCTCTACTCTGTCCTCTAGAGTCGCTATGGGAGATTCTACACTCCTGTTATTTAAGGACCACCACTTTGAAGTCTATCCTTGGGCTTTCAAATATTTTTTAAAATATCAAAATGGTGTTATTATTATAGAAACTATAAAATCAGCTGGAGTTATCTATCTTAGGCTTGAATAGCCCCTGGTCTTTTTTGGTATCTCAAGGTGCTCTCCTTTTACCAATATTTGCATTGGAAGCTGTTCCACATCATTACTGAACATTTGACGTCAGACTTAAGAATTTCTGACACTGGCAGAAAAGTTCCTGCCTCTCACTAGACTTTCTCAGAAATTACTCATTATAGTCAAATGTGCCCAAGTCCCTGAAGCCCTGAAACATATGTGACAACCTACTACCTGGAATCAGAAGTCCTTTCCCCACTAAGCAGTGAAGCATTTGCTCCAACCTTAGAACAGGACATTGCTTTTAATTTCACAGTCCAGTTTTTATTTTTCCAAACTATCCAATATTAGAGGATTTTCTAATTGGGACCTCTGGCAGCCTTAGAAGAACAGAAGACATTGTTGAGCATTAACTAATATCGGCTTTTCATTTCCCCCACTTCTGCTATTTTCAAACCTCAGAATTTCCACTGCTAGTATTGCATTCAGTATGGCTCACATCCTTACACTAGGCAGCAGATTGTTATTATTATTATTACTATTTGTCTCTCAGGAGCCTCGCTTTCCCATTGCAGATGCAACTCTAATTGGCAGGAGTTGCAACACAATCAAAGGAAAGAAGTTTTAAAAGGACCCATGTCACAGGACAGGGAGAGACTGCCTTAAGTGGTGGTTCTATCAATGCTACAGAAACAAAACTCTTGAGATGAAGCTTAAAATGGGCCACTGCAGTAATACCACAACCTGCTCACAAGGAACAGCAATAACAAGGTTCATGAGTAGGAATCGACTCGACAGCAGAGGGTAACAAGGTTTCAGCCCATGATGCCCCAGCCTTTTTCCTAAGGAATGTAGAAGGACTATCAGGAGCCTAAGATTTTACACTTATACAATACAATTCTACCAAGTATTGCTGGGTACAGATAAACCCATTGCCACCCAGTTGATTCTAACTCATAGCGACCCTATAGGACAGAGTAGAACTGCCTCATAGGGTTTCCAAGGAGTGGCTGGTGGATTCGAACTGCTGACCTTTTGGTTAGCAGCCAAGCTCTTAACTGCTGAGCCAGAAAATGTTCTCCCAATTCCTGGGTTATACAATAATGTATCTGAATAATTTCAGTGAGATTGAAAATTACATGTTCTAACAGGTGCCCCTTTAAAATCAAAATAATTTCTGCCTTGCAAACACCCAGAAAACATTGCAATTATTCGTAAGTTAAAGCCCGTACACTAGTTAAAAAGTATATTACATAACCATTCCCTCACACTGAAAACAGGCCACAGTCAAAACTATTCCGGATGCACGAAACATAAATGACAGTGTTCCCCTTGTTACTTGTGTAAGTCTATCTGTCAGTGAGCAATTACAGGCAGAAAGACATTCCTGAAGGGCGGGAATCGCATGAAGCGGTCGTCTCATCTGGGACGTAACAGTCCTTTGTGTGTGTGTGTAGTTTTGATCATTTTCCTTTAAGAGCGCCGTATGCACAGATTCTTGATTGCTTCTGCAGTGCGAAAGGAAGAGGCTGTCCCTCTGAATCCCAATGATCTGCTTTGGCCAAAATCAGACACCCAAGCTGTTAATAGGAACAACACTTGCAATGCGAGAAATCCTATAATGTAGCAGCCAAGGCAGTTGGTTAGAAACTCTTCAGACACTTCCAAGTTGACAGAAGAGGGCTGCTCCCACTGACAGCTATCCTGCTAAACCTCTCCACCCATGCTCTTTCGACCAAAGGAGAGAAAAGTGCATTGAATGCAATGATTTTCTATACTTTCTGGGTGGTCAGAGCCATGTGTTTGACGATGGCCTCTTCCACGAGAAAGGTGTGGTTTTGTGGGCAAACTTTTTAACCCACTCCCCATGTCACGCAATTAAAAGCTGTGGGTGGGAGAAGACGGATTGCTCCTGGTCTGCCCCCTCTGTGGTCCTTCTTTTGGATGGCAGCATCGCACCCAGATGTCAAGCTGGGAGGCGAGAGGCTTCCAGCAGGAGCATCTGGCCCTCTGGCAGATGGTCAGGCCCTCGGGTTCCTGGTTTTGGGGCTCCCTCCAGATGTGTCTCATGCTTCTCCTGTATGTGAGCTTCCTCCTTCCTCTGCAGGGCATTTTTCACGCCAAGTCATTTTGGACCAGAAGAATTGGCAGGTTCTTATCTAAGAAGAGGATCTTATGTTTTCCCTCTGGGGTTATATTTTACACAAAGATGCCTGGATCCAAAAGGCATATATGAATGTGCTGTCAGCGCTGGCTCTATAGAGAGCTGGGGTACTGGGCAGGGGCCAGGGGGTGCAGAAACAAATCACACTGTGTTGTTGCCCCTCCCTCACTTTCTACTCCTACTTTTTTTTTCCTCCCCCAGTGAAAGCAGATTTCAGTTAATACTAAGGGCAACTCAGAAGGGGAACAAATGCAAAAAGAACTGTCTGTACCTGGGATGAGGAAGCTCTCTCTGGCTAGCTCTGATTTGACGAGGGCATGGGCGTGGGGACTGGGAATTGGTAGCATATATATGACTTTCTGAGTCCCTAGGTGGTGCAAACGATTAATGTCCTCACGTGCCAACTGAAAGGTTGGAGTTTTGAGTCCACCCAGAGGTGCTTTGGAAGAAAGTCCTGGTGATCTGCTTCCAAAAAAATCAGCCATTAAAACTTCTGTGGAGCACAGTTCTACTCTAAACACATGGGGTCACCATAAGTCAGAATTGACTTAATGGCAACTGGGTATATGACCTTCAACTTTCAACAGGGCATCTACCACCTGTTCCCTACCCACTCCCATCTGCTTCCTTAACTTACCACTTCCCAGTCACTGCACGAGTTGGGAGGGTCCCCTGAAGCAAAGTGTTAGGTGACTGTCCCCAAGTTTTGGTGATAATAACAGGAATCACCACAACAATATCAGCTACAACAGTAACTGCCACTTACTGGGCACCAGGTACGACCCCAGACACTTTACATGCCTTCGTTAATTTAATCCTTACACCATTCCTGTGATTCTACTTGTTCTGTGGAGGAGGAAAGTAACGTTGAGAGAAATTAAGTATGGTCCCACAAATATCGAGTAGAACACCTGAGATTTGAACCATAGTCTATTTGACTCCATCTCACCACAACACTTCTCCAGATGCAACTTATGGTATATCCAAAGGAGGTTAAGAGATATCTTCATCTGTCAATTGAATAATAGAGAATCCTAGAATCTTTACACTGGAAAGAACCCTAGAGATTATCCAAAGCAACCTCATAACGATGCTAGAACAGCCCTCAAATTATACTTATACCCCTCTTCTGATGAGGAAGTCACTGCCCGCAAGCCTGTTTGTGCTATTCCTAGACTACTGAGCCAGAAATCTCTTAATTAACCAGAGTCAAATTCAGCTTCCATGTCAACTTCCACCACATGAATCTAGTTCTTGCTTGCTGGAGTAACACAGAACAAGTCTTTCTCATATATGACACCTCAGTGAACATTTGAAACCACTCCCTGAGCTCCACCAGGTTGACTATAGAAGAAATACTATTAATTCTCCCTAGTCTTCCTCATATTCATCTAGCACCCACTAAAACTTACCATCTGAAAAATAGCTTGGTTATTTATTTGTTAACTGGCTTCCCAACTAGGATTTAAGCTCATGAGAGTAGAGATATTATTGTCTTGTCCACAACTGTATTCCACCTGCCACTCGGTAGGTACCCGTTGCCATGAAGTTGATTTCAACTCATAGTGACCCTATAGGACAGAGTGGAACTGCCCCATAGGGTTTCCAAGGCTGTAAGTCTTTATGGAAGCAGACTGCTACATCTTTTCCCCTCAGAGCAGCTGGTGGGTTTGAACTGCTGACCTTCCGGTTAGCAGCCAAACGCTTTAACCAGCCAACTGCAACTCATGGCAACCTATGTGTGTGAAAGTAGAACTCTGCCCCACAGGGTGTTTGATGGCTGATTTTTTGAAAGTAGATCACCAGGCCTTTCTTCCCAGGCACCTCTGGGTGGACTCAAACCACCAACCTTTCAGTTAGCTGTTAGGTACCACCCAGGGACCCCTCAGACCCCAGTATGGGGGCACGGGGAAAGCCTGCTGTCAGTGAAGGAGAGCCCCTTCTGTGGGTGAGCCTGCTTCTCTGTCAGGTTAGATTGTGATTATAATCCACAAAGCTTCCCTTCCCCAGGCCCAGCTCATTCATTTATAAATAAGAAGATTACTCACTGCTGACATGCATAAACAGCTTTCCGTATCATCCTTGGGGTATTTTCCCTCAACCCTTTCTGCTTATCTCTTTTCCCTTTTCTTCTTCCTACATTCACGTGTCTGGGTCAGGATGAGTTCACCTTACTAGCCAGTTCCCATCAAATTCCAACTTACAGTGACATCATGTGTGTCAGAGTAGAACTGTGCTCCGTAAGGTTTTCAATGGTTGATTTTTCGGAAGTAGATCACCAGGCCTTTCTTCCAAGGTGCCCCTGAGTGGACTTGAACCTGCAACCATTCGGTTAGCAGTTGGGTGGGTTAACCATTTACACTACCCAGGTACTCCTTCCCTTACTAGCTGTCATCAATTAACAGTTCCAAGTCAGGCCAGCAATGGCCTCTCCCTCTGGCTTCTCCTAAGGGGTGTCTCTTGGTTAGGGGGTGTGAGAGGCACAGGCAGCAGGGTGCCCTCACGCCCTGTTCTCCCTGTCGCAAGCCTGCCAGATAACCACCAAGATCTGGGCTGTTAACTTCTGTTCAGTAGGCGGCTCTCTTTCTCTATTGTTCTTTTTCACTTAAAATAAATGCAGTCGGCTAACTTTTCAGCCATTAGCGGTGGCTGATTAATTTTCAAAGTGAGTTCAGTTTTAAGCCACTTCAACAAATAGACACTTTATTGAGCTGAAGAGTTAAGAAGGGATTGGTTTTTAATTGTATTTGATCCAAAGACAATCAGTGGCTCCACAATCTCACCTCTCCTTGTCCTCTGATTAATTATGAGCGATATCCCTCCCCCTTGTGTTGATGGCGCGCTGCATAACTTTCCATGCTCTTCTGCTTGTAAAAGAAAACCAAACTAAACCCGTTGCTGTTGAGTTGATTCTGACTCATAGCGACCCTATAGTACAGAGTAGAACTGCCCCACGATGTTTCAAAGGAAAGGCTGGTGGATTTGACCTGCCGACATTTTGGTTAGCAGCCGTAGCTCTTAACCACTATGCCACCAGGGCTCCCTTCTACTCATACTCCTGGTTTAATCCTCCCCTATGCCCTGTTAAGGGCCCTGGTGGCGCAGTGGTTAAGAGCTCAGGCTGCTAACCAAAAGGGCGGCAGTTCAAATCCACCAGCCGCTCTTTGGAAACCCTTGGGGCATTTCTACTCCGTCCTATAGGGTCGCTATGAGTCGGAATCCACTTGACGGCAAACACGACCACCACCCTGTGAGGTAAATCAGGCAGGTAGTATTATCATCACTTGATAAAGTATGAATGGAAGCTTGGAGTATAAAGTGAAGGATCCTGTCTCACACGGGAAGAGGCAGTTGCAGAACCAAAACCCAAGTCCCTGACTCCAATTCTGTTTTACTTCCGGCTGGGCCACACCATCAAACCAATGGGAGGAACTGTGCTGTGGCAGTTAAGAGCACAGGTCGCATATTCAGGCTGCTCTGAGTTCAAATTCCACCTTAACCTTCTGGAGCCTCAGTTTCCACATCTGAAAAGGGGAGAAGTAATAGTACCTACTAGCCAATACTGCGAACTCTTATATTAACCAGCATGCAGCACTTAGGAGAGGGGCTGGCACATACTAATACCAAAGAGTGTGAGCTACCATCTTCATCCGTGCCCCAGAACTAAACTTCAAAGCAGAAGCCACAAAGCCTGAGCCTGTGACCTTGTTTTATTTAGATACAGAACTTCGTGTTTGTTTGTTTAATTGCTAGCATTTAAAAGAATGGGAACCTTTGCCCCAAAAAATCAAGATATCCTAGATTTCTCAAAAAATGAAGTATTCCGCCAACACTGGGTCTACATTCCTGCATGATAAAAATTAACTGGGGCTCACCAGAGACTGACTCTTTAAACAGGGCACACACACACACACCAGTTCACCACAGTCTCCACCACTCCCTAACGCCTTTCTCAAACTTCACATACTCAACTCATTTATATTACTGCTTGGCTCAGGCAGTGTTTAAATTTGCCTGTTCTCCAGCAATGAGACAATAGTGTGCCCCTGCTACAAGAACTGTGCTATAACATATTCTAGAGCCAGCTGGATGACTTTTAAGAAGAAACTCGCCAATACTGTGAACTCTTACATTAACCATAGCATTTCAATGCATTCTCTATATCAGCCCAGTTTCTCACAAGCATATCTGCACTGAGGGTAGAAAGACATTCAACTCATTTTGCTAGCAGAAAATTTTAACTGAAATCAAACTGGAATAAGCTGAAACTAAATGAGGATTGCAGAGTTAGGCTTAGAGTGATAGCTTTTACTTTCTGCAAAAATCTCCCAATTTGCACCTATTCAAATAAACATTTCTGCTGTGTGACTTCCAACTGCCCTCAGAATACATTTTGTTACTTGGTAATCAAATTTGCTTATGCCATAAAACGCCCTAGCTCCTGTGTGAATATAAAAAAAGAAAAAGCCAAAATTGAGGAATATTGACTATTATTGGAAAATTAAAGGGCCCTGCACTCTCTTAATCATGAGATGAGTTGATTACACGGGCAGTTTGTTCTAGAGTTCGGTCAGTGGCATTTTGGCATTGCAGTATAACTGGGTGAGGATTAAGTCATTTCTCAGCCTTCCTTGGCAGAGTCTTTTATTATTTACAATATTTACTTCAGGGAAATCTTGGCGTGTGTCATATTTATCTTGCTGAAAAATGGGCCTGTAAATGCATATCACCTTTTGAACAAAGCCAAATGTTGTGGTACTAATTTGGTTCATGAAGTGTGTAATTCAGTTCCTTTGCACGGGGGCAACATTTGTCTTCTGCTTTTATTAAACTACCATAAAACGATTTTTCTTGCTCATTATTGAAATATGCATCACTGGGGCTGGGGCAAAGGGGATTAATGAGGAGAGTTCTAAAGGTGATTCAATGACGCTTCCTCTCTGCTCTGCTGCTTGCCATTGGAAAAATTGAGAAAACAAGGAACCTGTAAGGACCGCCTTGCTTTATTTCCATCTTGTGGGTAACAGGAAGGATACAGGGGTCTATAGGAGGGGAACAAAATAAAGCAGTAATTTTTATGAGATTATGTCTATGAAACACATGCCTTCATTAACAGCAGCTATTTATAAATAGCTCCTGATTTATTTTTCATTTCACTCCAAGTATGTTTTAGTGCCCTTGAGGTTAGCAGAATGGAAACGTTGCCACTAACATTCCCAATCAGTTGTCATTAAGTTGATTCCGATTCATGGTGACCCCATGTGTAAAGGGGTAAAGGTAAAACCAATACATAATACGCGTCCACCCCTAGCTCCCCTCTTTGCCAGTCTGAGGGTGTTCCACATTCATTCTGTACCAGGGCATTTTAAGGGACAGTTTCACTATGTTACTATCCCACTGGTAACAGATCACTTCCTTGGATACAGGCTACCTGTCTTTCCTACCCTGGCAATATGGAGATAAGTCAAATCATCTATGGGATAAAATGGATGTGGTATTTCAGAAGCCAATCATATATACAAAAAATGTATCCTTTGTCCGGGCAAACAATGCTACACAAGAACAACTCAAAACTTAGTTTAATAACACATGCCACTAAAAATAAGCTGTCACCCACCCGAACACACTATTTATCACGTGTTGGAGAAGGAAGAATAGTTTCTACATGGTCAGTACTTACCGTAGAGCAGACACAATGTTAAGTATTTGTGTATCGAATCCTCACACCAACCCATTTTACAAATGAGGATAAGGGAGAAAGATAATAGAGAGAGCAAGTAACTTGCCCAACTCCACAGAGTCAGAAGGCGTAGAGCCTAGATTTATACTACAGAATAATTTGCTATTTGATTACATCCAGTTTAGCACTTGATTAAACTCTATTTTAAAGGGTTTTCTAAGGCACCCTGAGAAATTCCAAGGAATAGAAGAGACGAATTCCCTGCCTTCAAGACCCTTACCATCCGACCAGGGAGATGAGAGACAGCCACAAGCTGCTGACTGATGTTTGAACAGGAGCCCAGTGCAACTTGAGCCTATGACACTCTTCTCTCACGTACCTCTGCCACCTCTTTGAGGTGACGGGTTCATTGACTTAGAATATACTGATGAGCATCTATGTGCCAAGATTGCCTGGGACTGTGGGGAGGGGAGGCTCCAGGGGTCAGGACTTTTGGTGCTAAAACTGAGTAAGTTTTACTCAACTGGAACAATTGGTCACCGTAACAGAAACTGTGGCTAGAAACTAGGGATACAACAGTCGATGAGACAGATACCGTCCCTGCCTTCACCCGGCAGTCAGTCTAACAGAATCGGACAGAGAAGCAATGGGCAAACTTAACATGAAGGCATACAGCACACAGTGATAGCACAGGCTTGCAGGATACTTGTCAACATGCTTCTCTTAGGTCTAAAAAGTCACCAAAGTAAACAAAATTGGAAACAAAAAATAATGTGGCTCTTTCAAAGAACTGAAAACATACTTTTATTAATGAAGTAGAATAGAATAAGACTGAAATTATGTCCAGAGCTCACAAATACAAGAAAACGCATATTGTGGAGCAACATTAAACACTCAACATTTTTAAAAATTCTGTAACACATTTACTCATTACTGAAATACTCTGTGTAAAAGTTGCATGAGTTGAAAAAGAAAAATTTTCTGAATGTAACCAAGACTTCGGGATGTTAATATGTTACCAAAACCTTTCAATTCTCATGGGTTTCCTGGTTCCATCAGATGAGTTTTTGAGTAATCAATATCATTTCTTATATTTAATGAATGGGAACAGAATCAGTTCTCCTTCACAAGCACCATCAACACCCAAAAATGTATCTTTTGAGTAATGAATAATTACAGTAGCAATTAATGTCAACAATATTAAAAAATAACAAATGCTCAGAGGTGTAACCAATCAAAACCAGCATAATCGTCCCCAGCGTTGTTCTCTTTTGTTCTCAGTGCATTTATAAGGTATGTAGTAGATTCTAGAACTCACTTCAATGGAAACCTCTCCCCGTACCACTACAATGAGTTAAGTAATTGAGAAATTAAAAGAAGACACATTGACTGTTCAAAGCATAACTAACGGTTACAGAAAAAGGAGTCCAAAAAAAAAAAAAAAAAGATGCAAATCCTCCCCCCAACACCCCTCCCCCACCAAATTTTAACAGACAAAAATTACTGAGCTGGAGTCTGGCAACTCATGAGCATTATACTGTATCCGTGGAAATTTTGTGGCCCTTCTCCTCTGCAAATGAGGCTCCCATTAACTCAACCTCAGTTACAAAGTTCACATTGCACCTAGCTTTTTTTCAATCCTCTTAAATGAACCACTCTGGGTTCTGGAATAGGAAAAGCGCTCTGCCACAAACACATCACGTATTCTCATCAGGTGTGCTTTGTTACTTCCATCCTCGCAGTTCCCAACTTCATTTTAAATATGGCTAAGAGGCCTCAAGAAATGCAGATTTATAACCAAGGAGATGCGTTTGCACCTCCAAACACAAATTATGTTAATCAGCTGTTTCAGCCGGAGCAGGAAGAGGTGGTGTGATTATTCTCGGGAAGCCTCGGTGATTGGCAGCCAACTCACACTGAGAACCAGACTCGGTTGGCTCGGCGGAACCGTGCAGAGCACATGCCTCCTCCCCCTTAAATAAAGGCTGCTCCACACTCTACCTGTCCAGCAGAGCCCGTGGTCAAGCTGTTCCGCTTGCCATGCATCAGTGCCACTTTGTTTAGACCGACTGGCTCTCTCAACAGTGACCCTCCTGCCGTCTGTATTATTTAAAGGAGATTTATGGTTGGGTGTCTTGTGTTGTGAAACATGAGCTGTGACCCCTGGGCTGGGAAGCCAGCAGGGAAAACATTAATATTATGGCACATGGGGAAATGAAACTCACAGGCAAAAAAAAGAGGAACAACGAAAATGTGAGATGGGGACTATGTATGAGTGTGTTGCAAACTGCACCAAACGTGAGAGTCTTTTCTGATGGAGCCCCAAAGATGCACTCAGGTTAGGGCGGTGGTATGTTTTGTTATTTTTGTTTTGTTTTGTTTCAGAAGACATAGGAACAAATGCCAAGCAACAAGGGCTTGTGTGAAAAAATACCCGTTTAACGAGAGCACCAAGTAGCCAGGGTGAATATTAAAGAGGATCAGATAATTTTATGACCATTAGGACCATTTGAAGTTATGCATACTAAATCAAGGGTAATCAAAACTCATGCTTCAGGGCACACTCTGATTGTTGGTGGGGTCAGGAAGAACACACCCTTTCCTGACACAATGCTTTTGAGGACAAGTGGGACTGGTCATCATGAGGGTTTTTACAGTTACAGATCAGGGAAGAAGCAGCAGAAAGATCAGAGTCAACTAGAAGAACAAATTTTAGAGTTTCTAACATAATCAGATGAATATTTCTTGTTTTCCCAATTGCATATTGGAAATGAAGAGGCATTACCACCCCAACTGAGCTGTGAAATAAGTCTGACATTTTACTACCGGCGCCAATTTATTTATCCTTCCATGGTCTCAGTGTCCTAATCTGTAAAATGGAGAGAAATACTCACCAATCCTATCAGAAAAAGGGTAGTCGCTGAACCAAGCAGTGGTCATTCAAGAGGAATGATGGCTAAAAAGCACCCTTCACATGTTGATCTGTTCTACACAAAAGTATAATCTTTTGTCAATATTTCTCTTAGAAAAAGACACATGTAATTTCCATTAAAGGAGCCCTGGTAGTGCAATGGTTATGTGCTCAGCTGCTAATCAAAAGATTGGGGGTTTGAACTCACCACCCAGAGGCTCCTCAGGAGAAAGAACTGGTGATCTGCTCCTGTAAAGATTACCCAAAACAAAATCAAAACCCACTGCCATTGATCAAGTCATTTCCAACTCATAGAGACCCTACAGGACCAGAGTAGAACTGCCCCATAGGGTTTCCAAGGCTGTAATCTTTATGGAAGCAGGCTGCCACATCTTTCTCCCACAGAGCGGCTGGTAGGTTCCAACTGCCGATCTTTTGGTTAGCAGCCTGGTCCTTAACCACTGTGCCACCAGGGCTCCTCCTAGAAAACCCTACAGGGCAGTTCTACTCTGTCACATAGAATCACTATGAGTTGAAATCGACTGGATGACATCTAACGACGACCTAACAATTTCCTTTAACGGTGCACAGAAGTTTGTGGAACGAAAGCAGTATAAGGGTTTGGTGTGGGGGATGGAGGGGGGGCGGGGGCACCATTAAATCCTAAACACACCTCTTGCTTTGAAAATGTTTCAAGGAGACCTGTGGGCTTCCATTACTTTGGCAACATTAAATACTACAGTAAAGAAACAGTATGTTTAATCTCTGTAGCTGAGATGGTTTTTTTAACTCTATATTTTATTTAGATGTAATTTCCTTCGGTCAATGAAAAATTAATTGATGTATGCCCTTAGACTAATAAATACCTGCTAATTTTTTTCTCCAATCTTTAAATATGTCTCAGAACAAATGGCCTGTATGGTTACAGAAAAGACCTGGGGATTCTGAGCTTGGTCTTCTCTAGATCCACACCACAGTAATTGGGGGAGGACCTTGAAAAGTACTGGAATGTCCCTAGACAAAGGGTGGCTGAAGGTTGTTGCAGTGATTCAACCGGAAATCACAAAGTTAAATTTGTGACCCCAAAAGCAACCACCACTGTCCTCAGGTATTTCCAATTAACACTGCAGATCCAGAGTTTCACATTCAAAAGAAAAATAAATTCCCTGTATTTTAAAACAGTGTGTGTTTATGTGTGAGTGTGTGTGTGGAGGAGGGAGAGGTGTTGCTTACAACCCAGCAAAGAGGATTTTCTTCACCTATCTACTGTAGAAAAGAGCCCTGGTGGTGCAATGGTTAAGTGCTTGGCTGCTCAGCAAAGGCCCATGGTTTGAACTTACCAGCAGCTCTGCAATCTGCTCCCATAAAAATGCTAGCCTAAAAAAACCCTATAGGTCAGTTCTACCCTACGAGTCAAAATCCGACTTGATGGCCTCTAACAACACAACAACAATATGTACTGCACATTAGTGGTTCAGTAGTATAATTTTTGCCTTCCGTGTGCACCTCAGCACAGCTACCACTTATCTGTCAGTGGAGGTTTGTGAGCTTCCAGACTAAGACAGACTAGGAAGAAAGGCCTGGTGATCTACTTTCAAAAATCAGCCAGTGAAAACCCTATGGATCACAACGGTCCAATCCACAACTAATCATAGGGATGGGGAAGGACCAGGCAGCATTTTGTGCTGTTGTGCATGGAGTCGCCATGAATGGGGGCCAACTTAACGACAGCTAACAAGGTACCACAGGCTCCCTTCACTCCTCCATTATCTAAGCGCATCCTGAAATTTCAGCCACTCTCAGAAAACTTTCCTCAGCAAGTCACTTACCTGAACCAAGAGCCTTGACAAAGCTCTTTCCTTCCATTAAATCACTAAACGCTATAAGTAAATCTAAAAGTAAATGCAAAATGCTTGGACCTTCTTTAATTTACTCATTCAGTGTTCAATTCTTGCTCGTTTATCTTTGTGCGTCTTCTGCCTGCCTCAGTATTACTAATTTAAGCTGTCAGCTCCCACAGGCCAGAGACACACCCATTTAACTGAGTCTCTAAGCAGCCTGGCAGTTTACTAGTTTCAAAGAGATGATTAATAAAAAGTGTTTGATGAAGATAGGGATTTTTTTTTTTTTTTAATTGCCTATAATCCTCAGAGTGGAGAGGGGAAGAGAAAAGAAGACCCATCTTCTTCTTATCCACCCCACCTAAACCAGACGGCAATCCACAACTACGGTGATCTGAGGAAACCAGACACGTTCAGCTGTGACAGTACACAGTGTGAGCAAAAGGGAATAAAATAATCGCTTCCCCTGAAAAGCCTCACTACCCAGTCCCACCTCTCCCAGGCCTGGTAGTGCCCTGGCGGGACAGTATACCTGCCAATCCTGCTACAGTCTTTAGCTGGAACCACCAGGAGCTGAGAATCTCAGCACCCACTCCACGTGTTCAACTTGGCAGCTATAATGTAACTATTAAGCAACAGTGATATTAGATTAGATGATGCTGTCATCCCATTGTTATCCAATTTATTCTGCTCTGACATGGTATGAAGTGGCTCTGCATCAATAATGGCTAATAAATACAGTCATACCTGAACTCTATCACCATTTCCATATGCTTTCACAGACAGGAAACAGTTTTCTCCTCCATTTCTCCAAGTTCATTTCTATACTGGGTGAGTAATGACAGTTTCACCTCCAGAGTCTGTTTAACTATAAAGGACATTCACAGAATGACCTACATATTTGGTTGAAAAGCACCTGCTGTTGACTCAGAGTTCATCTAAATGGGCTGAGCTGTGCATGTCTTCAAGGCGGAGTAACTGCTCATCCCCTTGGCTCCTTCTGGGCGGACACACAGAGGTCTCATTTCTACAGGAACACTGAAAATTTCAAACAGTCATTGCTCTCGTCAACAGATCCTAGCTGCTTACCAGAGTTCAAATTCCAGAATGTAGTTAATACTTTGACTCCCTATAATCCAGGTTTGCTTAATTTAAAATTGATGATGTTTATAGGTCTGGGTCCTGTACTACTTTCCGAGAGTCCTGTATTTTGTAGCACACTTTGTTGTTGTTGTATGCCGTCAAGTCAATTCCAACTCATAGCGACCCTATAGGACAGAGAAGAACTGCCTCATAGGGTTTCCTGGGCTGCAATCTTTACAGAAGCAGATGGCCAGGGCTTTTCTCCCTCGGAACCACTGCTGGGTTCAAACCACTGACCTTTCAGTTAGCAGCAAGCACCTACCGTTATGCCAACACTTAACGCACAGTATACCAGTGCCTTCCAAATTTGCTGGATCGTAAAAATCACCTGGGAATATTTAAGCATACAGATTCTCAAGGCCCACTCCAGACCTACTGAATTGGAACTTCTTGGTGGAAAGGCCTGGAAATGTGTGTTTTTAACTACTCTCAGGTGATTCTGACAAACAGGAGACTTTGGGAAACAGCTGAGTCTCAGGGCATCTTCCAACATACCGTGAAGAAGACAGGGCAAATGTTAGCTCTATTTTACAGATGGAAGAAAATGGAGCTCACAGAGTATAGCTCCCTCCATGATGCTTTATTCTGCTTCATTAGCTCTATTCCACGTTTTATACATCACTTAAATTCTTATCCTTCCCTCTCTCTATCAGCCCCCATCAAATAATGTGTAGCACATGGTAGGTGACCCAAGATATAGTAGTTATTCTGGCAGATAGTATGGACATTGACTGCAAGGGCAAATCCTGTGAAATTTTCCCCAACATCCAGAGGATGCCTGTTCTACCTGTGCCCACTCTACCTTCCTGGCATCACTTTTGGCCCACATTCTGGTATAATCAACATCGGTCCAAGTACCTTGCTCGGCTGTGGAATTAATCACCAGAAATACTGCACATGAGGATATAATACACAAAATATCTGTACAATACAGTTTCTGAAGCAATTATCCTGTACCACTGGATCACATTATGCAACTTAGTTATTTCCCATAACAAAAGTAGAGTTATGGGATTTTTTTAATGCATATGTTGTTAAATTTTACTTTAATCATTTGTGGCATTCTTTTGTATTATTTTATTATTGCATGTCAGTAATCAGTGACAATTAAATTTTTTAAATCTTGCATTGAAAATTAACTCTCATCAGAAATAGGATTAAGATCAGGGCTTTCAAGGTTCTAAAGCTGAACTAAGTGGAGGAAAAGATGGTACACAGGGGGGACATTTCCCTTGACATAACACACACCAGTGGGCTTGAATGATTTCTGAGAATTTTCCATCAGTGTTTTCTAAAACAGCCTTTGGTGGTCTGTTCTCCCGGCCTCGTTCCTAGTGATTCTAGCAGGAACGGCTGTACCCCGATGAGGAGGAAGTTGGGTACTGCGCGCTCCCATTGAGATTTGGGGGGAGGCTGTGTAAACAACTGGGGCATTAACGGACTCTACACCAGTTCTGATTTACTTATTGCCTGGGAGGAGTGAGAGCAGGGGAAAGGGCCTCAGTATGGGTTTGGCAAAGCCTCGAGCAGGCCCTGGGTCTCTGCCCCTCGGACACCTACCAAGGACACAGCGCCTATTCAGAATCCGAGTTCATGGAGGCTTTTCAATCAGTAACACATGGCCACGAAAGCATGAGTGCTATACAAACAGACTGAAATAAGTATGCTCAGCAAATAAAATATCTGTACGTAAAACAACAAAGCTTTTAGTTTAACTGCAGAAAATGCAAAACAAGACCACTTAAAACCAGGCTAAATGAGCAACCCATTATTCACTGTGAGTTTTTGGAGATGAATGAGCTGGCAGATGCTTTATTCCAATCATTAAGACCAGATATCAATAATTTCTGAGGATTGGAGGCAAAACTCACCAGAAACAACTTGGTGTGGCTGGGGGCCCATACCTTTTTTTTCTCCCCACTCGGCCTGGTGCAATGAATGCTGGGACATACCAGCTGTTTAAAAAGCCAAGTGGCTTCTACCACACCAGCTTGTTAGCCTTTATCTTACATGCAATTTTTTTCCTCCCAGATTCATGATCTCAGATTAGGTAGGTGGTGGGGGTGGCTCTAAATATACCTTCCTGTTACCCGAGACCTGGATCAGGGAAGGTGCTTATTAATATCATGGAGATATGATTTTTAATGATCTCTGAAAACAGCCTATATGGGTGTGAATAATGGCACTGTCTCATTGCATGCGTGGTTTGTGCTTTTGTCTCAGACAGGTTCATTTTTCACTGGAGGGGAAAGGTTCATGCCGCACGAGGGGGGTAACCAGTTGATGTTACAAGGCTGACTATTAGGCCCCTTGCTGTTCCACATGTCACAGGGAAGGACTCCAGCCGGCAACCTTAATGCCTACTTCAGCATCTTGAAGAAATTAATGAACACAGCTTCTATGGCAAAACATTTCAATCAACCCTTACCAGCTGTGCCTATATTTAAGAAAAAGAAAAGGAGGGAAAAAAATGCCCAGGTTTATCAAAAAAAGTTTCTTCGAAAGATCAACCATCGTTTTGACTGTATGCCGGGTGGGGGAGGTGGGGAAAGGAAAAGCAGGAGGAATAAAGGTAGAAGGGTGCCAGTACCCAGTGCCAAAAGATGTGCTCTGGCCCCTGTGTTTGTTGAACAAATTAAGCACGTTCTGGTTTTTCACCTGCTGAAGTAGCAGCAGTGCATATGGCCTAGAAGTTAAAAATAAGGAAATATGCATACATTACCATACTTAATGGACGACCCTCTCCATTTAATATGCAAATTTCCTGAAATATTACTGAATGCCGTCTGTTCTAAATGAATAAATTTGAATTGCAATTAGAATAATCCTTTATAATTAATGAAAACTGTCAATTTTAGTTCATAAGTAATTTGATTAACAGGATGATGGGACACTTATCAAGTTCACTGGACTGCTAGGGTATGAGAAAACTGACAGCAAAAATGCAGCGGGCCAGGCACTCAGGCTCCACCGGAGTATTATCCTAAATTATTGATAACACAAGCTAATGAACTTCAGAAAGTGAACTCTGGGGGCCTCATTTAAAGGGACAGCCTCAGAGGGCGATGGGCAGCTGCAGGACGACGATCTTTCAGAAAGGGTCTTTGCTGGTATTTTTGGCTCACTGGAGAGTAAATGTTTAGAAATGCTAGGGCAAAGGAAAATATTGGCTCAAGACACAAATTTACCATTTCCAGCTGTTGCTGGAATAAAAGGAAACAATAGTCAGAGGATAAATGTAAGAAGAGACAATGCAAAACCATGTGGCATGAAGTTTATGGTAATGCATCACAGACCCGGGGCGTGGTAACAACAGGGTGGCACTCTCTGTTTCCCTTCTTTGTTTCTTCCTTTAGATAGACCAGGAACAAGAACTTTTTAACTGGTAGTAATTGAACATTTATGTAAAGCAATGGGGGAGGAGGGACTCCTTTGAGACACACATGCAGCCCTTAGTTATGGCACCAACAGTAAAAAGATAGTACGGCCCTTAAAGAAATGGTTGCCCGATGCATTCCCATTGAGGAAGTTGGGAAGGTAGAGGAGAGGGTTAACATTACAAGAAAATGCTGGTGTTCTTTCTTTTTTTGGCTGCTGTTGTTGTTAATTAAGATGAAGACAGAGTAAGTAAACGCAAGAAAAGAAGCTATAAAATAAACTTCCTTTATCTTTTCCAGTAATTAATTGCAAAACTCAGTGCAAAAGTGCCAGGTGTATCAACACTGAGTCCACATTCGGGGGCTTTCACACCCACTCCTGCATGAGAAAGTTTATTAAGAACCTGCATGTGAAAGTCTCTGAGAAGCGAGAGTCTGCTGCTGCTGATTCACAGCATCCTGTCAGACCCTCTCGTTTCATGCTTTCAACACCTGTAGCTCCTGATGACAGTGGATGACCTCCTTCTGTCAAAGAAGCTTCCAATGTGGTTCATGTTGGCAGAATAGAGTAGAATCAAGTCATAGCTTTTTTTACTTCTACCTACATCTCCTACTCCCACCACTGAGAAGCACCTTAATTCCAAGAATGGAAAGTATCTACTCAAAAGACTCCTTCCTTTCCCCTGAAACCTCAGTCAGAATTCACGTGGCAATAACAAATGACTCCACCATGGTTATCTCAAGATCATAAAGGAATAATTTTACAAGAATAATACTGACATAAGAGTCCATCATTACAGAGATACACGATGAGCAATGTGGGGAAGTATTAGAGATAGCAATCTCAACTCCATCCCCATGGGCCACCTACACAACTTACCTCACTGAATTTCACAGAAGATTAAATAAAATATGCCCACCACATAATAATGATAATGATGATGATAAAAATGGCACCTACCAGTTATTGAAAAATTATTCCATGTGCCAGACATTGTGCAAAGTTCTTTAAGTCATTACATACTTAAGATATACCCATTTAACAGGTGTAAAGAGCAAGGCTCAGAAAGATGATACCTTGACCAAGGAATCACAACCAGGAAATGGCAGAGTCAGGATTTGAACCCAGGTCTTTCTGTTTCTGGAGCCTAAGCTGTTAATCACCCTGATATGAACTCTAGGCTGATTTCCATTTTATAACTGTGTGTTTGGATGCTGGGCGTAGTTAATTACGCTATAATTTCCCTAACTTTTCAATCACATTTTTATTTCCTTGCTCTGGACCACCATGACTGCTAAGTTGTCCATGTGCCATTTTCTAAGCCAGCTCAGCAGGTATACATTTGTAGTCATTGTCCCCCCTCTTGAAACAAGCAGGTCATAAACATTGTCTTTCATTCTGCAATGTGTGCCACAAGCAACCCTTTAGCGTCTTCTACCTCCCACAAAGTGTCTCTGGAAACCCATATATTTAGAGCTCAGTTTTCAAAACCCGACAGACACTGGTCTTAGCACAGAGCAAGGCTCTTTCATTGGACTCTGCGCTAGCGCCCTACTCTGCCACTGTCCTAACTAGCCCACTTCGGCCCTGGGAGATCTGTAATAAAAGCTGTTAGCTCTTTGACACTCAATAAAAGAAACAAACAAGAAATCAATGATGTTCTTGGTTATTAAGCTCCCTATTAGACCTAAATAAAATTAAGCAGCTGGTGGCCCTATGTCTCCACAAAATTAATATTAAAAACTCTCTTTGATCCACTTAGATCCTTTGTACATATACTCCAACCCTCTAGCTCCCTCATTCTTCCTAGCAATACGAGCAATTTTTCCTCCCAACTCTCGCTAGTCTTTCCCATGCGTATAGCTCCCAGAAGATTTCTTTGTTTTTCTGCATAACATACCCCCATCTGTAAATCCCCACGGTAAAAACAAGAAAGAGCTACCTGGATACTAACCCTACTGAATATTGGAGCAGATGGGTCTCGTAGAGATCATCCAGCTCAATGTTTCTCAAGGGTTGTACGCACCCCACTGGTTTTAGGTGGTACACGTTTTCTCAGTGGTTACATATTTGTTTTCATGTGTATTAGAAGAGAAAAACCATAAGTAGTCATCAAACTCTTGATTTCACTGATAGCACTGCTTAGCTCAAAATCTAAGTGAAAATTTAGGTAAGAAAGTGTGAATAGATTTCTTTTACTATAAAGACAAAGAGTAAATAATATTCCAGGTGGTACTCATCTACAAAAGTAGTCTATGAATGACAGAACTTGCAGAAAAACAGATCTAGCCCCATACCTTCCTTTCCCTCAAAGGGTAAAATGAAGTTCAGGGAGACTGCCTGATTTTCCTACCCATAGTAAATGCGGAGCCCTAGTAGTGCAGTGGTTGAGTGCTACGGCTGCTAACCAAAATGCCAGCAGTTCAAATCCACCAGCCATTCCTTGGAAACCCTATGGGACAGTTCTACTCTGTCCTGTAGGGTGGCTATGAGTTGGAATCACCTCAACGGCAACAGGTTTGTTTTTTTTTTTTTTAATTGGTTTATACAGTATATAGATGTAAGGCTGGAACTAGAGCTAAGATCTACTAACGAGGCTCTCCTTCTTTTACACAGGCCTATGGTGACCTTCATCATGGATCACCTTGGGAGGAAAGAAGAACCTGAACTCCAAGAACTGCAGCGCTACCCCTGGGCAGCTGGCGATACAGGGGGAGAGAGCAAGTGGCAGGGCTTCCGGTCCCCATGTCTTCTTCAGTGAGAGCAGCTCCACGTGGGTGAGGTTTAACTTTGGGGTTCTGGGTCTGATTGCATTGAAGAAAGAGTTCTGCATAAGATTGTTAAAAGGATTCTGCTGACAATAGCAAGGTCTTCAAAACTACTGGAAACTCCTTTATTTTTGTGCCATTTGACCTTATGGTGAAATAAGTTAGTCTACTTCAGCACAGTCCAGCTGCTCCCAAAACATATTTTCACATAACAGCATCTCCACAGAAGAGTGTTTCTCAAAACATGGCTCAAGGACCATCTATGCTAGAATTTCCTGGGGGTACCTGTTAAAAATGCCGATTCCTAGGACTCACCCCAGCTTTATAGAAACAGACTTCATTCTGGGAGTAAAGTCTAATAATTTGCATTTTTAACTAGCTTCCTAGATGATTGTGCTGTGACCTAATATCACTTGAGAACCAATATTATAGAAATATGGATGATCAGCAGAGTTAAAAATTATAAGAGAGACTGCAAGAAAAGGCATTAGTGAGAGATAAAGCAATTGAGAATAAGGAAGACAGACCGAGAAACTGAGATTAACAATTTACTGAACCCTCAGTGTACCACTCTCTTTATGGTTAAACTACTTTATGATAAGGTTGTCTTAGTAATTAGGTAACTAAACAAATTTCACACCTATCCTTCCCCACTCCCCATGCTAACCCTTCCTTACACTGATCCTTTCTGAAGAGAATGGCACAACCATGAGGTTATGACCTATTTACCAAACACGCAGAACAGCATCTTATGTGCTAGGTAAGCAATTATACCAAAATTAAGATAAGCCATTGCCCAATAGAAAACTCTGCTCTAGTGCTAAGTCAGTACATGCATTTTAAAAAATGTGTATTTTCTCCAGGTTTAAGGCAAGAATGGGCTTGTATATATAAATTTACTACTGATAGAGTCTGTGTGGCTTTCGGCTAAGGCACACATATCCATGGAGCCAGCTCTCCCAATATGCCCTGGTCTACAGTGCTTTTCAAATGGCTTTCAAAAAATCTCATCTGGTGAAAGAACAGAATTTCATTATTGGTAATCCAGCTTTGGATTCAGACTCCATCTGTTTACCACTTGTTGGGTCTGCAAGGATGTGCAGACATCCTCCAATGCTGACATGGGTGGCCACCTCCCAAAGAGCAAGAATAGACCTGCTTTCATTAACTGCTGAAGTTTATGAGGATCTTATAATGAAATTATATCTTTTTTTAAATGGCAGCTTGGAATAATAGCAACCTCGCGGGGAGAAGATGGTGCTCATGTAACTTGGGTAACATGTGGTCTAAGTATCCAGAGGGGAAAACTCTGGAAATGGTCTTCATCTCATAGATAGGATTAACCATATTGGTGGGGCCAGTGAGAACATTCTTGGTGCCTGCCATACTTCAATCTGTAAAGTGAGATATCACCAAATAATGTACCAGCAGATCATGGAGAAACATAAAGATGTCAAATGAAGAAGGAGATCTTTTGTCAATCTTGAGAATGAAAAGTTACAAATCATCAGTGTTTAGAGAAGTTGTATTCCAAAAAGAATGTTTATTTTTCGGAATAAAACACTGGTGAACCGGCCTGGGAAGAAAACATAAAACGGAACTGCGTCTATCTTCTCAGAAAGGCTAGTACTCATTGATAGCGTATTTGGGGACAAAGGATGGAGATGTTCTAGGTGCAAAGACAATACGGCGTAATTCATTTATCAAACACCTACCAAATACCAAACACCAAGCACCATATGCCTCTGTTATCTCACTTAGTCCTCACAAAAACACATTGTCATAGGTATTATTATGTCCATTTTATCCATACTAAGCAATTTCTCAAGGCCACTCAACAAGAGGGATTTGAAGCCAAGACTCTGATGTCTATGCTGTGTTTTCTTCCATATACATTGTCTCACTGGGAAGGAACCCAGCCCTTATGCCATCCCATGCATATAATTCCCCCATGCACCCACAAAAGTGCAGAGAGAAACATTTAAAGAGAAAAAAATAGATCTTTGAAAAAGTTCTATAAATGTCCCATGATAAAAATAACAACAGCCACGATTTCCCAGAACATTTTATGCTACGTGTATATCACATATATATGTATAGAGTTCATTTGACCTTCTCAATAATCCTGAGAAGATGAGGACATTCAGAGTTAAGTTACATGCCCACGCTTACACAACTATGAAATAGTCAAACTAGGATTCAAATTCAAGTCTGTCTGATTCAACACCCCCTGGGGTTTCTGCCACACTCCTCTATCTCTTCTCAAAAGTAGAAGCTTCCTTTTCCACTTCTTTCAATTGGTGATGAAGGCAAACCAGAATCTTAAACTTCGGCAAGCAAGAGGTTGTTTTTGCATTTAAAAGCTCACATTACTACCTGCTTTTAATCACTTCAGTTTTGCACCACTTAGACACATGGTGGACCTTGATGGTCATTGTCCCCTGTGATGTTAAAGCCATGAGCAGCAGGTAAATCCTTTCCCAAAGCCACTGAAACTCTTCTGAACCAAAAGATTTACTTACTTGTTACTCCCCCTCCCCTTTACTTTTAATGCAAGCTATTTTATTGGTGCGACTCACTAAAACCCACCGAAAGGAAGAAATGACGCAACTGGAAAGAACACCATGAATATCAAGGTCCTTGTGTTTTAATTTGCCTAAAAATCTGTGTGTTGCTAAAACAAATGTAGGAATTAGCCATATGGGAACCTAGCTTGGGTGCATATCTTCATCTGTCAGCACATTTGGGGGGGAGCCACTCTGGGATCATTGGAGTGTTTAGGCTTGTGGAGAGAAAGAAAAGTCCATGTGGAAGCAAACTAACACTGAACACGTTTATGCTTTTGACCTCACAATATGGTAACTAATGATGGTTCTGCAAACAGACTTGGGAAAATAAATGGATGATTGCAGAGGGGAGAACCTCAGTGAGTGTGATGAGCTTCCTTTCACCTACATTAGCCCTTATTTCTTAACAGGACAGCCAGCACGAATTCTATACAGCTTGCCTAAATGCAGGAATCTACGCCTTATTCTTAATTCAAATATTAGCCCCAGCTCATGTAATACAGGGCCTTAATAGCTTTCCAAACTCTCATTTGGCCTCAGTTATACGACCAGCTGACACTGAAGATAATTAATGCCCTTTAGGACTCGCATCTGCTCCTACGGTTCTAAGTCAAGGTTTTTAATTGGGCTATTTTGGCATTTGGAGACAATGGCAAGGTGAAATCACCTTTCTTTAATATTTTTGAGGTCAGCAGATAGTCCTGCCAAAGGTCATCCCTCAGGTTCACAAATGAGTCATTTGTATCACCTAATGCAGTCTGTGACTTGCAAATTGCACTGGGAAGTGTTCGCGTGCATTAATTAGTCCATGTGATGAATACTGAATTCATCATTACTAGCCGGTGCTTGTTGAGATGTGCCAATACTTGTTTTGGCGGTGTGTGGTTGCTTATTTTTATTTTACACTCGACTTCCAACCCTGGTTTGAGATCTTCAACCCCCTGAGCCCAATAATTGGCACGCTGGAGTTAACCCTCTCCCTATGGAGATGGCATGGCCGTGACCTGGGAAAAGATTCCCTGGCGTGAAAATAGTGCAAAGCAGAAAGCAACCAGACTGTCTTTGGTTTGTTTAATCTGTAAAATGCAGCATCAGTAACCAAAAGTGATTGCTTTTTCCCCTTATGATCCGTAGCATTCCTAAGCTAAGAGAGAGAGACCTTTCTCAGAGCAGTGCCCTGAGTTGTGCTGGGTTCTCTCAGCTGCTTGGCAGCTACTGCCTATAATGAAGGCATTATTAATCTCAGTTTCAGGGAATAGAAAATCAGGATGTGGACACTGTATGGCTATACCATCTGTGCAGCTGACATATATTGATTCATACCTTCTTCCCATCTGTCCTTGACACTGTTGAGTAACAGAGGTCACAATCTTCTCTTTCCTGGAATTCCCCCCAAAAGCAACTTTCTACCCAGTACCCTCACAATGGTTTTCTTTGGTTGCTATTGTGCACTTCTAAGGAAAGCTGGTGGCAGAGTTCCTGCATCTGTCATCCCCCCGATAGGTGCCTCTGACCCAACATAACAACGAACCGCATCAAAAGGGCAAATGAAAACAATAGCTCTTCCACTTTGCTAGTAGACAGAGCCAGCGAGGGTCAGACACTTAAAACGGATCTTCCAATTCTCCAGGATTTTGTGGATAACAAAGAGAATTAAGGCATCACTCCAGAAATTAGCACATTCGTTTTATACAGAAAGGTACGGAAGCCAATTAAATTATACCAGGCAGATCTAGGGGTTTGGAAAAGTAGATTTACAGAAAGTTATGAAGCTGAAAACCAGCAGGTGGGTACATCTCGCTCTACATTAAGGACATAGGGGGAAAAATCGCCAGTTAATAAGATATTTGTGTGTGTTATGTTTAATATACATTTAAAAAGAGAGAGAGAAAGCTATCTGTTCCAGTTATCATCACTTCAGAAGTGAGAAAGCCTGAGCCAGATTTCAGAGGGATTTTGTTTCAAGGACTATCCTTTTTTTTTTTTTTTTCTTTTTCTAGCTACTCGCTATCCAGGTGAAACTGGACACACAAATAACTGAATTCACAATGGACCTTTTGAGAATTCAAGAGGCCACTTCTATCTGTAAAGAAGTAAGTGGCTAATTGCAGCCCAAGTGGGCGGCTGGGCCTACAATTAGCCAGTTTGGTTGCATATTGGTGGGGGGGGTTTTATAAATGCAGAAAGCTTCTCCATGGAGCCCCAAGGCCTTTCCAACCGAGGAAAGAAAATAAAACCCAGGAAGAATTAATGGCTAGGAGCCTTTCCATTACAACGGAGCTGTTGTTGTTGTTGTTAGATGCCATGGAGTTGATTTTCCACTCATAGAGACCCCATGTGACAGAGCTGAACTGCCCCATAAGGTTTTCTATACTGTCATCTTTACAGGAGATCGCCAGGGCAGGCAGCTAGACAGCTCAGAATCAGAATTCTTCCTTGTCAGTTTCTTCCTCTAGCTCTAAAGTTCTCTAGGTCCAGGTATTAAGTATGGCACCACCCTTCCAATGGGGAGGGGAAAGAATGATTTTACGGGGGGCCTGCAAACCTTTCTCAAGGAGCCCTGGTGGCGCAGTGGTTAAAGTGCTCAGCTGCTGACCAAAAGGTTGGTGGTTCAAACCCACCAGCCGCTCTTCAGGAGAAAGATGTGGCAGTGTGCTTCCGTCAAAATTTACAGCCTTGGAAACCCTATGCAGCAGTTCTACTCTGTCCTATAGGGCCACTATGAGTTGCAATTGACTCAGCGTCAGTGGGTTTTTTGCAAACCTTTATACTCTAAGCACAGTAAACATCCAACCTCATCTTATCCATAAAATCTCTTCTTCCTCTCTCCCCTTTTCACAAAATTATAGATTAAAACTTCTTTGACATTTTCAGTCCATATTTAATGGTGACAATGAATCCCATCTTTGAGTTATTCCTAAGAGAAAGTATTGTGGCTTTCAAAAGATTTTAAGGAAATTTCCTTTTGCTTTGGAGGGTGGATTCCGGATCACTCAGCCAATTTGGTTTCAAAACAGGAAATTTAGTTTTGATTAAGCAGTGCAGCTCTTCTGAGCTTCTGCAATACTGGTCAAGAAATAAATGTGCTGGGGGTGAGGAGCTTGAAAACAGCCACATGACACCAAACCCATTGCCGTCGAGTCCATAGTGACCCTAGAGGACAGAGTAGAACTGCCCCCTAGAGTCTCCAAGGAGTGGCTGGTGGATTTGAACTGTCTCTTTTTTTGGTTAGCAGCCGCAGCTCTTAACTACTTTGCCACCAGGGCTCCCATGATACCAAAGGCGTATACTACTAGCTCCTTCAAGTCTGCTCCAGAGGAAACAGCATAGAATCAAGAAACAGTGGACAAGTCAGATTCTCCCCATGTGTAAAACAAGGGGCTGGACTAGTTCATTTCAAGGTCCTTTTCAAATCCAAATGTGAATGATTCTAAATTTAAAACATTCATATTTCATGAACTAGCAATGGGCCAGTCGAGCCCTAACGGGGTAAGGAAGATCCAAAAGCAATTGCCTCAGCTCACAAGCCAAACCTGGACAGAGCTTATCGACAGTGTCTCTTCTTTTAGCCCTTTTGGCTTCAGCACCATTTTAATGATCATACTTGAAACTAAGTTCACACAGAGTGTGAACTTTCATAAAACTCTGTGCCCTTTGAGAGTTGTGTGATAAATCATATACTCTGCAGTTACATAAATTTTTATCCCCTAACTTTCCCTACTGGGTTCATTCTGGGGCCCCGGTGGCCCGTAAGCATCAGCACTGCCCCATGATAGGTGAATAAACAATTTGCTGGGAGGGCAGATTGTTTCGTGATCTGTAACTTCATTTTACCTGCAGTCTTCCCGCCTTTTCATGGTGAATGCTCACAAGCTTCCTCACGCAGGGGCGCCATGGGAAGAAAGGCAGTTTTCAGTGTGGTTTACCTCGTGCCTCTGTAACATGAGGCCCTTTCAGCGTGCTGCTAAAGCTACGTTGTAAGGCCCTGGCAGAATACAAATCTCTAGATGCCACTTGGCAGAAAATCTCCTTCATTTGCTCAACACAGAGCTGAGAAGCAAAGGATAAATTCCTCCCTTCGTACACCAGCTACAGCAGAACGTCCCAGAGTCACTGGTCTGTACCATTTGTCATTTTCCTTGTGGCATCCAGAGGGATCTTCTAAAAATGATAAACCGAAGCATGTGCCCATCCTCCCTCCCCCCAGTTTAACCCCTGTCCAAACGGTTCCCACACAGCTCTTAGAATGAAATCCAAACCCCTTACCCTGGACCAACTCCTCTAAGCTGCTTCTCTAAGTCCATCTTATGCCACTCTTCTCCAGATTTCTTTCTGTTCCTAAAATATACTACACTCATTCCTATCTCAGGGCCTTTGCACAAGCTGTTACTGCTGCCTGAAACATTCCTTCCTACCCCCTAGCTTGCTGCATGGCCAGCTTGGTCTCCCCAGCCAAGTTTCAGCACAACGGGATCTCCCCAGAAAGGACACCTACTGCCCAGTCCAAAGAAACTCCCACCCATGTCTGTCAATCAACTCTCTATTAGATCAACTTGTTTTATTTTCCTCAAAGCATATATCAATTTTATCTTGTTTTTTGTCTATCTCCCCCCTGGAATACAAGGGCTATCAGAACAGGGAACTTGCCCTCCATTTCCAGGTATAAAGCAAAATGTAGTGAGTGCTCAATAAATATTTGATGCATGAATGAATGATGCATAATTGGTTAAATGAATTAAAGGAAAAATGAATTTGTTAAAGGAGTTCTTAACCTGAACTCTCTCAAATTACATGTAAAAGTCAATCTATGAGTATTTTTCGGTGAGATGTTCCACAGCTTTCACCAGATTCTCAAAGAGCCTCTGATTCCTAAAAGATAAGACATACTGTGACAGAGTCTACTAGTAATAAACCAAAAAAACCAAACCCGCTGCTGTCAAATCGATTCCGACTCATAGCAACCCAGTAGGACAGAGTAGAACTGCCCCATAGTGTTTCCAAGGAGTGGCTGGTGGATTCGAACTGCCGACCTTTTGTCTAGCAGCCAAGCTCTTAACCACTGTGCCACCAGGGTTCCATTAGTAATAAAACCCCTGATTTTAGTTGATCATAGAGTTGCCCTACATTTCCTGGCCTCCCTTGTGGCCATGTGACTAAGTTATGATCAATAGGAAGTGAGAAGAAGTGGTAAGTGTAACTCCCTCAAGTGTCTTTAAAGGAAGGGGCACGACCTTCTTCTCCCCCTCCTCCTTCCACTGGCTGTGATGTGAAGGTAAAGGCTGGAGCTCCAGTAGCCATTTTTTACCATTAGGTGACCTTGGACATTCAATCCATCACAGCTGAGCAACAACATACAAGCCAGGGACCACCACCATAGAACACCACCCAGCCCTGGACTATCTTCAGACTCCCTGGAGAGACAGGAGAAAGGAATAAACTTCTGTCTGATTTAAGCTACTGTTATTTGGTGGGGGTACAGTGCAATGGGTGGTGGTGACAGAGTATTACTTGCAACCTAACCTAATCCTAATTAATATACCATACTCACAGTTTGCTAAGTAGGAGAAGGTGATATTGTTAGAAGGAAATCAATGTGTTAATAAATGTGAGCAGACACAGTCCAAGGAGCTACTCCCACTACCTATCTGTCTAGGAACAAAGTCTGGTGGCATAGAAGTAGGGAGAAATAAGAAAATGGATCCAAATGGTACATAGGAATTTCATTCACTAACCTTCAAACCTGGAGGCTTAATGGAAGGCAAAATCATGCATGGATGTAGTACTTGTTTGATACATTTTACTTATACTTCTGTCATAAAAACATAGCTCTAATATATGGGTTATATTTCTAACAACAACAAAAACATTCCTTTCCATAATTATTTTCCTACACAAATAATGAAACCTGCATTTCAATAATTATACCAAGCGCTCTAGCTCATTTTTATTAAGGTCTACTTATAAGAAAATGATGGTGCTTGTTGTTTTATAAATGCATCCCATGCGGTGTTGAAATTTAATATTAATTTTTACATATTGATTCTGAAGGTAACAATAAGAATTAATGACATCATCATACAAATTAGGATATTATCATATATTAAAATGTTCCAATCCAGTGTATTATTAGAAATAACTATCATATTTAAATTAAATTATTGACCCACAGCAATGAAAACGCCCAAGATTTATTGTACATTATTTGTGTATAAGAGATAGTTGAATAAATTGTCCATAGAGACTTTAGTAATTTATTAATTGCAACTCAATCAATACAACCACAAGTAGAGGACATTATTATTTGCAAAGTGATGAGCTGGTGGAAGAGCAAGCGTTCCTTGTTCATGCAAGGAATGATGAGAAGTAAAAGTCATCCAGATTTCTTGACCCTGCCTCCCTCCACTTCTACCTCTGGCTTACTTTGAAGTGGCTTCACCCCATCTATGCAATACAGGATAGTGGTTGAGATAAGAGGCTTCAGGGAAAGATTTACAAGCTGGATTACCTTAGACAAGTTACTTCTTTCGTCCTCATTTTCCTCAGCTGTAAAATAGGAACACTACTAGTTCTTATCTTGTAGAGATTTGGGGAGCATTGAACGAGACAATTTAGCAGAAGGTCTGGCAAACAGTAAGCAGTCATTAGATGTCAGTTATCATCATCATCGTCATTTTTCTCTGTGCTCTTTCCTTTACTAGATATTTTTATAGTGCACTCAGGAAATCTCCTGAACTTTGTTTTAGTTCATAAACCCCATGAGGGCAGGGCCACCCTTTGTTCTTCTTCCTGTCTCCTGGACCCCTAAACGTGCCTGGAACACAGTGCATTCCTCATGCGTGCTAGCTGAGCTGAGACTGGACCGTAACCCTGTGTACACCTATAAACAGGTGCATGGTTTATAATTTTCCAAGTTAGCATCACTACCCAGTCTCGAACTACGGGAATTAAAATGGCTTCAAAACAAGAAAGAAATGCCTTCCTACATCAATACCAGGAGGCACATCCCATATTATGTTAAATGCCACTCTGGGGCCTTCCCAGAAAATACTGGCGGCCAAGTTCCCAGAGGCAGAGGCAGCCTGTGCCCACCAGACAAAAGGAGGCAAAAAAACATTGTAGCGGAAGAGACCGATGACCCTGCTGGCTTGCATTTAGCTAACAGTAATGATAGCTATCACTTACTGATCACTCGCTATGTTTCAGGCATTGTGCTGAGCACTTCATATGGATTCTCCCATTTAAGCTATGTAACAATCATATGAGGGAGCCACTATTAATATTTCCTCTTTTGTGTTGGGAGTCCCTAGGTCTCAGCTACTAACCGAACAGTTGGTGGTTTGAATCCACTCAGAGGTGACTCGAAAGAAAGGCCTGGCAATCTGTTTCTGAAAGGTCACAGCCATGTAAACCCTGTGGAGCATAGTTCTACTCTGAAGCATGTGGGGTCACCATGAGTCGGAATCCAGTCAATGGCAACGGATTTGTTTCTTGTTGTTGCTGCTGTTGACGTTTTGCTTTACCCTTGAGGAAGCTCGGGCTCAGAGAGTTTAAATAAGTTACACTCAGCTAGAAAGCTGCAGGTCTGGGCTTCAAATCCAGGCAGCCTGACTCTAAAACTTATTATTCACAACACTATACAACAGTGAAGAGTTCTGGTGGCACAGTGGTTAAGCACTCAGCCGCTAACAGAAAGGTCGGCAGTTCAAACTCACCAGCAGCTCCACGTGAGAAATATGTGGCAGTCTGCTTCCGAAAAGATTTACAGCCATGGAAAACTTATGGGGCAGTTCTACCCTGTCCTATACGGTCGCTACGAGTGGGAATTTGACTTAATGGAAACGGGCTTGGTTTTTAGTTATAGAATAGTGTTCCAGGAAATTGGCTTCAGCATTTAAACATGTATAGATCCCACCATCTTCTGCCAGAGACCACAGATGACAATTTACAGAGGCACCCCACATAACGGTTAAGATCTCAGGGTGTCAAACACATGTGCATTGAAATACCAGATCTGCCCCTTACTAGCTTAATTTCTCTGTGACTCACTTAGCTTATCTGTAAAATGGGGATGGCAACAGGATTGGCTTCATAAACTTGCGAAGATTAAATGATATACTAAAGTGCTTAACACAGAGCGGGGCACGCGGTAAGTATTCAGTAAATAATAACTATGTTGTTTCATTATTCTCACCCTCCTCTAGAAATATATTATTGCAAAATAAAAATAGAGGCCCTATGACTTAGTGTATTCAGCTTTGAAACTCACCACCCCCCCTCCACTGCACACACGCATCTGGATGATAAAATGTAATTCTTATGAAAAAAGATAATTTTTAGGCACGACGTTCCCTATCTGCAATTACATCAAAATCACATTAATTGAGCTATAACACTGTCAGGCTCAGCAGCTGGAAAGCGCATCCATACATTCTAAAGAGAAGGCCATTAATTCAGTTCTCTACAGCACGGCAGTGAAATTGGGATGTCCGTTCTCCAGCGTGATTTACTGACTTTCAAGCTGCTTAAGTGGGAACCTCTACAAAAAGATTTAAGTTAAGTGACTCTTATGCTGCTCTGAAGCTCATTTATTATTGAATTAAGTTTTCATTTCATTTAAAGGGAATAAAGAAATATAGTTTTATTTGAAACAAGGTAAAAACATTTAAAAGAAATCGGCTATTATGATCCAGGAAGCCAGTTTATATATCTGCAAATGATCTCACTCTGCTTGTGCTCTGCTGAAAAGCCAAATTTAAACTCATAAATATTGCTAATATGCATATAATTTGAGACTTTTGCATGAGAGCTCATCCGTACTTTTCATACTTTATCATTCCTCTCCTTAAAAAAAAAAAACCAAGGGAGTTAGAGAAGGAGCTGGAGTAAAACCAGGCAGAAATAAACATTCTTTTTTTTCTTAAATCTAGATTTTATCTATGGCATGGAGGGAAACATGGGAGGGAGAGGCCAACAGGCAGGGAAATACATGTTATAGGTTATCAGTGTGTGGCAGAAAAATCCAGGTATGGTAGACACATACTATTAAAAGATTTACAGCATCCTGGTCCACAGATGAAATGTGTGCAGCAGGCAAATACAGAAAAATTCTCTTAGTGGCCTAAATTATCAACCCTTGTATCAGACACAGGATCAAAGACCCTTTACAATTAGCATCTCTGTCTCTCTATGGTCCAGACAAATGGAATGGTAGATTTCTATATAATGTTTCCTCTTTCGAAACGCATGCAAAACAGCAGAGAGTAATATTCCCAATATCAAGAAGACCCTAAAGAACTAAGTACTTCTCTGAACAAACTATATTTTTTAAAAATCTGGTAGGACCCCTATAATGGTGTGATTTACACTCAAGTCACATGTGTCTACAGCACAAGACCCTTCATAATTAGGTATATACACTATACCAGCTCACTGCCTAATTAGCAAATTATGTTGAAAATAGCATCCTGCTAATTAACGGTTATTATGGCATTTCTGAAGCTGAGGCTTTAATTATCACCAACCTAATGCTTGTGTACAGAGAAGAAAAGGCTCCCCCCCTTTTTTTTTAAATGATCAATAAGTGCAAGAGATTATTATAAGGCAAATCTGCTGACAGCTGATTAATTTGTTTGATGTAAAGTTGCTGCGTATTTCATATTATTTTATCGGAGTTGCAGGAAAAAGGTACATAATTTGGTTTCATTAGCAACCTCTGCGATTCATCACTAGAAAATACAACCCCCCTCTTTTTTTTTTGTTGTTGTTTGTTCAATTCCCTCTGTGTTTTTGCCTGTACCAGCATCAAAGTCAAGAGCAGGAAGTTTTAATTAAGTGACACTAATGAGGTCGTTGAAAATGATACTTCAGCAATTCAGCGTGCTGTTAAATGTGTTTATTCTATAATGTCATCAAAGGTGATCGTTTTCCCTCGTAACAGATAAAATTCATTACCATAAGCATTGTACTTTTGAGTGTTAGAAATACGAAATGCAAGTTAGTCAGGTGTATCTATGGCTTTTTTTTTTTTTTTTTTTTTT
>NW_004443947.1:23127133-23257891 GCF_000243295.1 Trichechus manatus latirostris | reverse complement strand
TTTCTTCTGCTGACCTAAAACAAAAACTTTAACAAACAAAGATCAGACTTAATTTTTTAAAGTCTCCCCTGTTTAGTAGTTAGCAGACCCTGCCAGTAAGAAACGGAACAAAAATGAACATGCAAATGACTAATTGAGGGAAGCTAGAATCAAAGCAGGCAGGGAATTAAAAAGCTGTTTCTCTGAGCATGGCCGTTGTGTCTCTGGATTCTGCTGCTCTAACAACATGGAGCTGCCAGCCTCATAGCTACATGCCAAGGTAACCCCACCCAAGTGCAGCAGCTGCACCGCTATGCAATTCAGCATTTGACTGGACCTAAAAAGAGGACATTTTGGATACCCTTTCCTTTAAAATGTGTCCAGCCTCCCAAATACAATTATGGTTATATGACCCACTTTAGTAAATTAATTATCAAATTGTGAATTCCCATGCTGCCTCCTTCCTAAGATTTAAAAATGCTTTTTCACATTTCTGAGAGGTCAAAAGGAGACAAGCATTAAGATGACTCCATTTTGTGGACAGGGAAAATTGAGGTCAGAGGCAGAGCTGGGATCATCCTATTCCTCTTTTTCTTACCAAATCATACTACCTCTGCAATTCAAATTATTGTCTCTTGATTTTCTTAGGTTATTCAATTAATGGTCCATTTTCATATCTTGCACAAATAAAGAGTTCTACAATGTTTCGACAACATCTTGTTTCTCTTCAAACAGGACCACCAGTAATGACAAATAAAGTTGTCCACTACAAACACTTCATCAAGGTAGCAGGCCCCATTTCATGTCTTACCTGGATTTAGACAACAGTTGATTATCTCCCACAGAGCTACCTATTCTAGAATTTGTTCTTAGTGCCAAAAGAACCTCATCTGACCTGCCGTGTTTCATAGCTTACAGAGGTCACTATTTTTCCAATGATGGTGCTAATTATCAGCAAAGTAAACACATTCTATAATTCCTTACTGACTGCCCAGTCATAGATCAGGAAAAACAGGTGTTTTAGGGACTTTTTCAAGATACTTGTCTTAATTACTGTATCTGGATAAAGAGCAAAGAAATGAAAATCTCTCTTCCTCACTGTATCCCTGGTTTGGGTTGGTTTGATCAAGGATTAGATGGCCTCCTAGTGTTTTCCAGGGTACTTTCAAAGACTGTCTCAATCAAAATTACTAGTTGACTCCCTAAAAAATAAAAATAAAAACTCAGAACAATTAAGTATTCAGTATTGTGGAGCAAATGAAACTTTGACTTCATTTTTCATTTCCAACACTTAGCTGCAGAGGTAGTGCAAAATGCTCTGGTATTATGTTGAAATACAAGAGGTTACCAGCTTTTTATTAGAGGGTTGAGAATAGGAAAAACATTAAAATGGCTCAAAAGTAATAACAAGGTGATAAGAGCTCATAACCATATAGTAATCTTGGTTCGTATAAAGTTACCTCGAGACTCACATGAGGCAAGAGTGCAACATATGAAGCCCCAAATTGCTTCATAGCACTATCCGGGATCCTCATAGGTGGATATTTCCCTTAAAGGTTTCATTTACTTATTTTACAGAGTGCTGAACACCCTTGTCTTTGACTCCTCAGAAGCCTTATCCAACATGTATTAATGAAACACGAGAAGATACATTGAGAGGGGTAGTTAATACTCCAGGAGGCTGTGAAGTGTTGAAGTGGCTTCCTAGGAAGAGAAAATGCTCACCTACAATTTAAGGAAAGGATATTTCTGGAAGAACTGTAGTAGGGAAGGAACTGCCTTTGCCAATTTTGGTTAATTGTCTGGAATTTAAACTTCTGCTTCTCTTTGTGGTTTTTTCCTCCTTAACTTTAGGAGCCACCCAGATGCTACTTAATAAAATGGCAACAGTGTAGAAAAATGATGGCCTTCAGGGCTCCTAAGGGTACAGTGAGCTGAGTACTCTCACACATGGCAGGGGAGGGAACCTAACCAGCACAGCCCCTCTGGAAACACTTTGCTATAAGGGTTTAAAAGCATTCATATCCTCTGATCCCGTAATTGCACTCCTAGGAATGTATTGTAAGGAAATTAGAAATGCTCATCAGAGTATGATTTATAATAATGAAAAGTTAAAAACTTAAATGTCTAACATTGACACATTGGTTAAGTAAGTGATATGTCCACATAATGTAATATTATGCAGTCATTTAAAAACATGTGTCCAAGGAATACATATTAATGAAAATAATAACAAAAGAGAGGGCTAAAAATGTAACATTAGGCATTTTATATACATATGTATGTATGTGTATACATATATATTCGTATGTATGTATATATATATAGTATGACCCCACATTCATGGATTTAAATGCATCTATTCATATAAACATTAGTAAAGAGTAAAAACCTGATATCTAAATACTAACAGTGATTATCTCTGGAAAGTGGAATGAAATATTATTTTAATGCTCGTCTTTACACTTTGTAAAAATTATTCATTTAAAAATCCTAAAGTATAAAAGAATTCACTAATACATATTTTTAGCAGGCACACAGATATAATTAGGAATTTATATAATGCTATAATTTGTAATTAGCCCTTTATATAATTTATAATTATACCATTATATAATTTATAGCATAATCAATCCAAACATTTTTCCTCTGTTAACTTCATAACTATGCAGTCACATGAAGCACACAGAATACTCGAATGCTGGAACTACTATGATGAGACTCTCCTCACGGCATTCCCAGGACACGCCTTTAGAAGATCTCTCCACATCTCATAACCATATAGTAATCTTGGTTCGTATAAAGCTTCCTCAAGATTCACATGAGGCCAGAGTGCAACATGTGAAGTCCCAAATCACTTCATAGCACTATCCGGGATCCTCATAGGTCGATATTTCCCTTAAAGGTTTCATTTACGTATTTTACAGAGTATTGAACACCCTTGTCTCTGACCCCTCAGAACCTCCGAAGGCACTTTCCAGTTACAGGTAAGCAAGTCTGCATCTGGTTGAGGACATATGGGGCCAAGGCTTAGACTGTGTTTTGTTTTTTTTCCTTATCACTGAGAAAGTGTCGATATATACATACCAGCTATTATTTAGATTTTGAAAAATAAAATTTCGAGGTATGGAGGGGAAAATATTTTGACGTCTAATTAAAATTTTCCCCAAGATGGTTTTCTAAGGAATGTTTGAAAATGTTTTCCAGTAAAGAAAAGGGAGGAGAGTTCAACTGCAAGTAGAAAACATGCCCCAATAGGCAGCCATCATCCTTCTGAAGGATAACTAATCACAACAAAAATAAAGACATGGAAAGAAGTGCACAAAACAAGCTACCTTGTCAGTGAGAGATTAGAGATCAATAAATTGTTTGCTTAACATTTCCCAATCACATTCTTAACACAAGAAGATTTATGTGGGCTTTTGGAATGCCCAGAAAAATAATCTAGATTTGTCCCTACTGGAAAGTAAATACAGTGGGGCCCTGGTGGCACAGTGGTTAAGTGTTTGGCTGTTAACCAAATGGTCAGCTGTTCAAATCCACCAGCTGCTCCTTGGAAACCCTATGGGGCAGTTCTACTCTGTCCTATAGGGTCTCTGTGAGTCGAAATCAACTCGATGGCAATGGGATTTTTTTGATAGAAAGTAAATGTAATAAATTTAACTATTTATCGAAGGATTCATTGTGTCTGTTTTAACCAGTTAACCAGTTGCCATCAAGTAGACTCCAACTCATGGCCACCTCACAAGTGTCAAAATAGAACTGTGTTCCATAGGGTTTTCAATAGCTGATCTTTCAGAAGTAGATCACCAGGCCTTTCTTCCAAGTTGCCTCTGGGTGGACTCAAACTCCCAATCTTTCGGTTAACAGCCAAGCATGTTAACTGTTTGTACCACTTTTCAAAACAATGAGGAGGAAGACAGTGAGCTGAGAACTCAAGTCCTTGTCCAGTTGTCTACTAGTTCTGCCACTTTAGTCCGGTTACTTAACTTCCCTGAGCCAACAACTCCTTGCCAGTGTGTGGATTTTCACAAAGGGTGTTGAAAGCATAAGTGACCTAGCACAGTCCCAGAGAAATAGTAGGTGCTCAATATATGGGTTTTATTTTGTTTGCTTTTTTTTCCACTTCAAAATGAACACACAGAGACAAACAAATTGGATCTGCTCAAACTCTCAAAGGGAAAGAACCTGAATGAATAAATTTGAAGGATAGACCTTTCAAGAAACAAAGCCCCTTCTTTGCCTTAAACCTACATGGAGGGATGATTTGTAGTTACGTCACAGAGGTTTAATGATGCACGTTTGATCTTTCATTGAATCACAAACAATTAAAATTGGAAAAAAATCTTTCTAGTTTAGGGTCTAATATACTAATGAAAATAGGATATTCCAAACCATAATATGGAACCACAAGATTTCACCATGTCCAATATACACAGGCAAATAAGAGTATGTATACAGGTTGTATGGTGTACAAGTGGGTGTACACTTGGGTGTACAAGTTGTATGTGGTATAATTATCAAGTAATGAGGATCAGTCAGGCTCTCCTGAATGCTGTATGGAAGCTGCCCCTCTCTTTAGAGACATGACATTTATGTGCATACCAGCTGCTGCCTTCCTTTGTGCGACACCTGCAATGCCAGTGAACATGTATTTGCATACACACACGCATACACAATCTCACACACACACACACACACCTGAGCAACTCCACCATTACCAGACTGGAATAGCTCATGAGAGTTGTCTGGAAGATTTGGTGCTAGGCTACTCTGCAGAGAAATGAGAGAAAGTAAATTGAAAAGCAGAGGGAAATAGAGGCTTCCAGGGTGAAAGAGCCTGGGATTGGCCTTTTTCTTCCTCTTTCCCCAGCTCTCAAGTTCGAAAGAGCTTCTATGGTTCAAATGATAATAATAATAATAAACCAAATCCACTGCTGTCAAGTCGATTCCAACTCACAGCGACCCTATTAAGACAGAGTAGAACTGCCCCATAGGGTCTCCAAGGAGAGCCTGGTAGATTCAAACTGCTGACCTTTTGGTTAGCAGCCGAGTGCTTAAGCACTGCACCACCAGGGCTGGTGTATTAACAAGAAAAATCCTACACTAGTTTACCTTTGTGAAATGATGGGCTCAGTTTTTGCTTTGCCTCAAGGAAGGTGCTTGGCAGGACCATGCTTTCTTCTAGCTCCCTGACTCTCATCTACTGTTCTGCCCAAGATAAGATGGGAACGAGGTGGTTTGCCAAGGGGAGCTTGGAGGTAGCAGCTGGTGGGAGGCTGTGCTATGAGGGCACAGTTAAGGTGAACTCAGAGCACAGCCCATGGCCACCAAGGAGCTGAGGACACATTCCAAAGACGTGACACAAATGTGCTTGCTGCAGCACAGCCACCCTCTTGCCCACTGAGCCTCCTGGGAGCCTGGGCACAGGTGCTGCTGTCCCACCCCTAGACTAGTGTAAGCCGACCCACCAGGCCAGCTGGTAAAACACCCAGTACCTACTACTACAGGCTCTTGCCCCACTCAGAGAAACACACACACATACGTATATGTGCAAACATTTATACAGAAAAGGATAAGCAGGAGAAAAACTAGACCATCTCCCTAAAAGGCATTTATAAAAGGGGCAGCATATTCAAAATGGCAAACTAACACTTTTATTTTCTCCCCTTTAGCGACTCTGTTAATAATGATCACACATCCCATCACTATAATTAGCCATTTCTTGGTTGGAGCACATTTATACAACAGAATAACTCTCACCCCAAAAAGTGTAATATATATTGGAAGTGGTGGCCGTGTAGTCATCTAAACAAACATGTAATGAACACCTATTATGTCCTGGGTATACCTAAAAGAACAAGGCAGTAGCAACACAGTATCAGAAGCTGCCCCCCATCTAGACAGTTCCAAATATGCAGATGATTCAAGTTTCATTTTTATTCAGCTATCTTCACATTGCATGGGCATTTCTGGAGATATGACAGGTTCTCCCAGACTGCCTCCCAATAGGATTTGGTCAAGTAGATGTCCTGCTTGAATGGACATGACACTACTGGGATTCTATAAGGCAAGAAGCCTGGTTTTCAATCCTCTGCCTGACACTACCAGTAATAAATACTGGTGTGTGCTCCCAAAGTGTCTGATAGCATAAAATGCCTTGCTGATTCCATTCTTGCTTTTTGTCAATACCAGCACAGAGGAGGCAACACAGGATAAAATATGGAAATGGTCTTTGATTTGCTACCTTGTAAAACCATCTTCCCTTCCTCAGTTTCCCATCTGTGGCCCACAGATGGATCATGGTGGAGAGGAGAACAGATCTTGAAGGTCAAGTGTCTCAATTCAACCTCAGCTCCAAAACTTACCATCTGCGTGACTTCCACTTAGTTGCTTCATATCCCTGAGACTTAGTTTCCTCCTTGGTAAATGGAGGTAATGTTGTTGTTAGGTGCCATCAAGTCGGTTCCAACTCATAGTGACCCTATGTACAACAGAACGAAACACTGCCTGGTCCTGCGCTATCCTCACAATCGTTGTTATGCTTGAGCCCATTGTTGCAGCCCATTGTGTCAACCCATTTTGCTTAGGGTCTTCCTCTTTTTCACTGACCCTCTGCTTTATTTTAGGCTGTTGTAAAGAGAGCATGAGACACACATATGAAGAGCTTAGCATACTATACTACCTGGCAATGTAAGGGCTCAGTATAAATATTAGCCCATACCTACTATGTTGAAGGTATGTGCTAGGCATTGTGGACAGCACCTATACGAATCAGGCAGGAGCTCCCAATCCACAATGGGAAAGATAATCCACTCCAAGTCCCTTCTGCTCCACCCACACTCCCACAGGCTTCCAAACCCACTTCCATTCCAGCATCTATTCATGGTTATACACGGCCTTCCTCCTCCAGACTGGAAACTCCCTGAGGGCAAGAATTTTGTCTCACGGTTTTAATCTTGTTGGTCTTCCATTCCCTTAACGTGCACCATAATATCATGGAACAGTAGGCGCTAGATAAATGTTTGCTGAATGAATAAATGCATAACAGGAAGTGCCACAAAAACAGGCTCTGCAAAGTGTCATGGGAACTCATAGGAAGGAGGGATTACTTTTATCTGGTTGTGCCCAAATAGATGATCAAAGAAGGTGTCATGGAGGAGCAAACCCAGAAGCTTGGCCGACTGGGGAGGAACATTCCAATCCCTCAGCAACCTAAATTCATGCCTCCTCTGCCCTCAATAGTACAATGAAGTGCAGGTGCATGAACATCAGAGGATGGAGTGGGGGTACTCCTCCTTGGAGTCAAACTCATTTTTCTCTGAAGTGCCTGGAGTCCTATCACAGGGAGTTCACATCAGCTCTGTCTTTCAAAGAGATTTTTATTTTCCACCCAAACTGGTTTAGCATCATTGAGAAGGTCCTCCACATAAAAGATTGATAATAATACAGTTGGAAAGCCTAGGATTCATTCTGGGCCCTTCAGTATCCCTGAAAGAAATAGGCAAATTGGACAGAAATCAAAGAAGGGGAGCCACGAGGATTAAAGAGAACAGCAGCAGGAGCTACTTATAAGCGTTCCTGCAGCACCAGCCAGGAATAAGCAAAGCTCAGGGATGACAAAAAGGACCAAGGATCAAATACTCTCCTGGTGCAAGGGTGTAGGCACACCGATGAAGGGAAAGAATTTCTCAGGGTCATGCAAAGGGGTAGAGCAAGAGGAATGGGATGTAATTACAGGAAGGAAAACTTGGGCTGAATATCAGGGCAATCTTCTGAAGAGCGGGCTCTATGGGAGTGCGGAATGGCTTCCCGAGGGAGGCGGTGGAAGTCCCATCTCTTGAGGTGCATAAAGCCACTGGACAAAGAGCTGGGAAAGAGAGTGAGAGGAATAAGCCATCTGGGCAGGGGGTAGACAGGTGACCTCACAGGGCTGCACGGCTCCACACTTCAATGACACGCCAAGATGTATTTCATCAGGCGCCCACTGGCAAGAGCCTAAAGCATTGCCCCCCTCCCCTACACGCACACCCTTGGCCATTGTGCTTTCTTAATACACCACTCAAGAAATATCCCCAGTCACTTCAAGAGATCCTCCGTAGCTCCTTGCTGCCAGCTGGAGCCGTGAGAATAATATCTTGCCGTGGACCTGGGGGGTTCACACTTAAAGGCAAAACCTAGCTTTGAAGAAGGAATTTTAACTCTGGCTGAAGTGACTCAACTCAGTCTTTGCTCCTGGAACCAGGATGTTTTTGTTGTTTTGTTTTGTTTGAGACCCAAAAGAAATTTGTTATCCTTACAATGGTATCGTGAGCTACCAATGAAAAATTTTGATATTTTAATGTATTATCTTAATCTGTCAAATGGTACCCTGGTGCTTTCAAGAGAGAACCTTCCAGGCCCTGGCTATGCTATAGCATTGTAAGCTATTTAGGATTTCCCAAACAAGCTGTTCCTCCTTCTTCAACGCTTGTCTTTGCTGCTCCCTCTGTCCCAAACTCTCCCATGTTCTTCCCATCTTCCTTGCTAACACCTCCTCTTCCTTTCAGACCATGTTTTAAATGTTAGCTCAGGGAAGTTTTTCCTGATCTGGCAGAACTATGGGCTAGGGCCCCTCCAGTATGTATCTACAGCATCCTGAACTTAGCTCTCTGTACAGGGTCACTTAATACAACGTGCGATTACTTGTTGAGCTGGCCCACCTGTCCACAGGAGGACAGCAGCTGTGTCCATCTTATTCTCTGCTGTAACTTCAATACCTGACACACAGAGTGTTCATTTATGTGATAAAGGAATCAAGAGCAGCATGTTAAGTGGGGCCCATGTGCATCTGTGCTCCGCACAGAACATATACCTGAGTACTTAACCTCAACACATACCTGAGTACTCAACGTGTGCAGGACAAGGGCTGGGTCTTCTGGAAAATACAAAGATGAACACGAAACTAATTCTCAAGGACTTATGGACAAAGAGAAGATAAAGAGAAAAGACACACATATAAATAACTTGGACTCCAAGGTACAAAGCAGAAAGTGCCAGGAGACACAGATACAGTGCCATGGAAATTCAGAGGTCGGACATGTGCTCCAGCTGGATGGGGGGATGAGAAGAGACTGGTAGAATACGAGATGTGGAGACGACCCACTAGGAAGTGGGTATAGCAGACAGACCAAAATAAGCAAGAGAACCAAACTTGAAAATCTCCAGCTCAATGGTGGAATTAAATTGAAATTGAATTGCGGGGAAAGTATCTTGATTACCAAGCGTTTTGAATGTAAAGTTTGGACTTTCTTATATACACAGGGGAACGGCATTTTCAGATTTTGTTCTGTGGTCTGATTTGGTAGGAAGCAGACATTTGCACTACAATATGTAAGAAAACCCGTAGCCTCTTACTTCTCAACCAGCCAACCAGTGAGCAACCAGCATTCACAGAGAGTCAATCATGGCTGCTTTCCTGAAACAGAGAGGCTATGGAGTCACCTCCTGCCTCAGAACTTGTCTAACAATCCACAGTAGTGGGAGTCTATCTTTCTTAGCTCTGCAGAGCCCTGGACCTCATACAGGGACACAACAATCAGCTAACGAAAGCCCTGCATTATGAGACGGAGTCCAGTACAACTAGATGGTGCCCGGCTACCACCACTGACTGCTCTGACAGGGATCACAACAGACAGCGCCGGACAGAGCTGGAGAAAAATGTAGAACAAAATTCTAACTCACAAAAAAAGACCAGACTTACTGGCCTGACAGAGACTGGAGAAACCCGAAGAGTATGGCCCCCGGACACAATTTTAGCTCAGTAATGAAGTCACTCCCGAGGTCCACTATTCAGCCAAAGGTTAGACAGCCCCATAAAACAAAACGAGACTAATGGGGTACAACAGTCCAGGGACAAGGACTAGAAGGCAGGAGGGGACAGGAAAGCTGTTAATAGGGAACCCAAGGTTGAGAAGGGACAGTGCTGACATGTCATGGGGTTGTTAACCATTGTCATAAAATAATATGTGTACTGTTTACTGAGAAACTATTTGTTCTGTAAACCTTCATCTAAAGTACAATAAAAAAAAGAAAGAAAGAAAAAGAAAACCCTGGATTATGGAGACTGAATATCCTAATTCAGAATTCTGAAACAGTCTCAAGGAAGACACTCTTAGACCCTCTCCTCATTAAGGACTTTATCCAGGTGATTTCCTGGCTGGCTTCCAACTGCAGAGCCTAGTGCTCCGCTTACCTGGCAGGCAGCTGGAGCTCCTGCTTTTCTCTGCTGCATTCTGGGAGGGTTTCCCTTGCACCCACTTCTGTTTAGCAGAGTTGCCAGCTGCAGGCTTTGCTGGTATGAGAACCGCAAAGCAACTAGTCAAACAACGGGCTAGTGATGGCACCTGCAAACTGCTTCACCTGGGAAAGGAGGGAGCAACCTGGAGACTGTGCCTAGGATGGCTACTCAACGACACACCTACTCCAACCAAAAAGGTAGGCTGTGTCAAAGACCAGGAAGTCACACGTGAGACGGTGAGGAGACGAGGGAAGAGGAATTACTGCAGTAGCATCTACTGCTGTTTACAGAGCTACACAATTCCAGGCCATTTCAACACATTCTCCCTTTTCATCCTCTAAAGCCCTAAGTGAAAGATCAGGAAACAAAACGTTAGCAAAGTGAAATGACTACCCCAAGGTCAAAAACAAACAGTTGCCATCGAGTTGATTCCAACTCATGGCGACTTCATGTGTTTCCGAGTAGAACTGCTCCATAGGGTTTTCAATGGCTGTGATCTTTTGGAATTCGATCACCAGGGCTTTCTTCCAAGGAAATTCTGTGTGGATTTAAACTGCCAACCTTTTGGTTAGTAGCCAAGCACTTAACCGTTTGCACCACCTGGGGACTCCTCCCCAAGGTCAGATAGCTGGTGAGTGATGGATCTGAGATTTGAACCTAGGTAAGTCTGATTCCAGAGCCCAAGATCTCAACCATTCTGCCATACTGTTTGGTTACTCTATTTCCTGAAACATCCTTGGGGAGATAAAGAGGACAGGGAGTTCATTAGCAGGGCACCCTCACTCCAGCCTTTTATAAGGGCAGGAGGAAAAACAGTCTCTTCCCAAACAGCTAACCTTCTATCCCACTGGTCAAACAGGGGGATGAACTCCAACAGCAAGTAAATCCCCAAGGGATGGCACATCCCAGTGGACTCTCCTTGGTATAAAACCACTCCATATGAAAGGACGGCCTATGTATGAGCTGAACCCAATTATTATCATAATCATTCTGTGTAACATTCGGGCAGGAGACAGCTCCTGACAGATTTTTGTAAGAAGTTATGTCTGTCTGACTGAACAGAGTTTAATTGAAAATGTCAACCACCTTGAAGATCATTAGAGTGAAGCTTTAGCCTCAAAAAAAGACAAAACTGAAAACAATCATCTGTTGCTGCCTAAAATCAGCGGAACTGGGATGGACAGAAAACAAAAAGGATGAGCATATGGCAGTCGGGGCTCTTGGTAAGCCATTCAAGCACCACATCCTCAGGTTTGCTGTGAATGAAAGAGACACTCATTCCCGACACACACATTTTGGGGAGAATGATAATGACGTGAGGACCCATGCAGTCAGAACTCAACAGGCCACTTCAGGAACACGCACAAACGTAGTGAAGCTCCTTCTGAGCAAGACTTCCTGTGGCAGGAGTTTGGCTATTCTGAGGCAAAACTGCCTATAGTTTTTAGTCACCTTTGGTTAAAGCCTAACAACATTGTGGGTCTTTAATGAGGACATTCCCTGGGTAATGCAAACAGTTAATGTGCTCAGCTGCTAACTGAAAGGCTGGAGATTCAGGCCCTCCTAGGAGTGCCTCAGAAGAAAGGTGTGGTGATTTACTTTCAAAAGATCATTCATTGAAAACACTGTCAAGCACAGTTTTACTCTTGCATGGGTTACCATAAGTCGAAATCAATTTGTTGGTACCTGTTTATTTTTTGTTTGTTTGGTTTTTTAAGGAGGACATTTATTGATCCTCTCTGTCCTTCCTCTTCCTCCTTCTCCAACACACACACACACACACACACCACGGACACAAACACACACTCATCAGGGGTTTCCACTGAATGTCCCACCTCAGCTGCTCTTCCCTGGGTTTAAAACCCATGCTAAGAGCCTGGTTATGTTTTTATATTTGTAAATAGTTTCCAGCTGATATGTCTTTAGTACTTTTTGAGGAAACAAAAAGTATGTGACTACTAGAAAAAAAAAGTGTATTTAAAAAATATAAAATATTCTTTTTACTCCCAATATTGAAAATAAGTAAGAAAAGAGTGGGTTTTAAAACTCAGACGTTAACACAGAGATCATTCAGGGACTGCTCTGAGAAAACTGTGCTATATAAAATAAAACATATATGACGCCTTATAAAATTCTCTCTTCCCAGTGTGAAGTTGTGTCCTTTGATATCACCAAATTTAGCACTGTGTCTCTGTATTTATGAAAGATCTATTTGGTGATATACGAGGTACCAAAAACTCAAAACCAAACCCACTGCCGTCAAGTCAATTCTGACTCATAGAGACCTGCCAGGGTTTCCAAGACCGTAAATCTCTACAGAAGCAGACTGCCACATGTTTCTCCCGTGGAGCCACTGGTGGTTTTGAACTACCAACCCTTCAGTTAGCAGTCAATCGCTTTAACAACCAGGTCTCCCTCATATAAGGTACATTGAACATAAAATCATGAACTAGCTGTCAGGGATCTGGCTCTGGAATCAGACCACCTGTGTTCACATCCTAGCTCTACCACAGACTAGACATGTAACCTTGGGCAAGTTACTTCACCTCTCTAAACCTCAGTAACTTCATTTATATATTGGAATAATAGCAGTACCTATAATTCCATATGGATCCCTGGTAAAGCAGTGGTTAAGCACTTGGCTGCTAACCAAAAGTTTAGCGGTTCAAACTCACCAGCCACTCTGCAGGAGAAAGATGTGGCAGTCTGCTTCCGTAGAGATTACAGCCTTGGAAACCCTATGGGGCAGTTCTACTCTGTCTTACAGGGTCACTGTGAGTCGGAATCCACTCGACGGCAAGGGGTTTGGTATAACCCCACAGGAAAAAGCACTTAGCAGAGTGTCCGACACATGGTAAGTCCTCAATAAATGAGCCTTATTAATACTATACATTGTGTTTAGCATCAGTGGACACTAGGATTGGATAAGTGGAACCAGATTTCCAATTGTCATGAACTCCAAACAGAGGTTTTAATTTCATATCCAAGGAAACAGGAAACCAGTGAAGGTTTTTGAAGGAGAAGTGGTATGATAAAGAGGCCTTTAAGGAAGCTCAGACGTTGGGTTTAAGATGCTGTAAAAGAGGAATGCTGGAGAACAACGGCCATCTAGAAGGTCTCGGCAGTGATCCAGGGCTAACATCACACATCTCCAGATGAGATTGGTAGAAATGCAAAGGCAAGGAAAGAGGCTTTACAAGAATATTTTTAAGGAAGAAGAGGAGAAGGGAGAAAGGGAGGGAGGGAAGGAGGAAGAGTAAGAAAAATGAAAACAGACTGTTCAAGGTGACTAAGTAGAAAAACGAATCATAGTCAAAGATGAATCGAGGGCAGTCATCGGAATGCATTCACTCTCTGGTCTTTCAAAGGGGTCACGTTATGCAAAGAGTGGCCAGAATGACGCACAGATCAGTCATCATTCTAACTAGCCCGTCGTTAAGGGGCCTTCAGTGCTGACTCCCAGAGTCCCAGCATTTCCTAATGCCCAGTCTTTTGCTTCACTGAACAAGTATTTCTTGGGCACCCACGATGTGCAGGCTCTGAAGATCCAGCATGAACAAGAGACAACTGTTCTTTTGGAGTTACAGTCTAGCAAAATAGGTAACTCCAAAACAGTTGATTACAGTAGCTAAGTCCAATTGTGATATCCTTGATCTGATCCAACGCCTTACAGAAAAGTCTATGAACTGAACAGCAAACAAGATCTCCTTCTACCTACCTTCCAGAATCAATTTGAGTTCTGGAATCAGGAGACAAGCAAACTGAGTGAATTTTACACAAGAGCACACCCATGCCTGTTCTAAATGGTAGCCTGGATTCCTGGGAAAACTTTGAACCATCCCTGAAATCTCAGCTGAAATGAGAAGCAGAACTGGAGGGCAGAAAGGACCCTGGAATGGGAAAGAGAGCAATGGAATATTCTACCCAGCACAACTACTATAAGTCATGGTCAATCAAGTCACTTATAACCACTTCTCTCATGTTCTACAGAAAATAAGAGGATTGGGCAAAATCAGGGATAGAAGATACTAGACACTCATCTCCCCTGCTCCTCCTGTACAGGGAAAGCCATCACTACTTTATCATAGCACTCTTTTCTACTGAGCCCAGATTCTGCTTTTGTATACTTCTCAGCAAAGTGTTCCAGGCAACCACTACCAATCCATTTGTGTAAGCAGGAGAGACAAAACTTATGTTAAATTAATCAGTTGTTAAAGTTCTTCCTAATACATGTTGTGACAATCTATAATTCTAGAGTTGGAGGGGTAAACAGAGGGATCGCAGCCAATAAAAATTGTGGGAAAAAAAAAAAGCAGTTGCCGTTGAATCAACTCCAACTTGTGGTGGCCCACTGTGTGTCAGAGTAGAACTTTGCTCCATAGGATTTTCAGTGGCTGATGATTTTTCAGAAGTAGGTCACCAGGCCTTTCTTCCAAGGCACCTCTGGGTGAACATGAACCTCCAACATTTCTGTTAGCATCAAAGCACATTAGCCATTTGGCACCAGCCAGGGACTTCTAATAGAAATTGCAAAAGATGAATAATACCAGAGCAAAGCTCAGCTTGAAAGCAAAGAGTTGGGATGAGAATGACTTCCCTCAGAAGTAGAAATGGAGGATGAATAGTGGCAACATGGAGCAGCCTTAAAAAAAAAAAAATCGCACACTAAATAGCTGAAGCATCCTTACTTGATTAAAGTCCATTAAAATCCAGCTTTTGCTTATAAAGCACTCGTTCTCTCCATGTTTTTCTCCAAAACTGCAACATGGAGAATTTTAGCACATACTGAACAACCGGTAATGATCCTTAAAAAGAATGAACCCCCTGTTCCTAAAGGATTGGTGTGCTTCCTGAGAACTATTCCCAAGCCGAAAGTGACAGACTGCCACAGGGAAGCAGAGATATTCCGGTGTCTCCTGTGCACCGTGGGGGTGTGTCAAAACAACACCAACATCCTCCCAGGCAGGGGACCTCCTTGCCGTCTTTGCTCAGGGTGATCTGGCTCCTCACACACCTGCCTGTCTTTGTGATTTCAGGGGAAGCCTGAGGGCAGGCCCATGGCAGGTTCTGCTCAGCCAAAGGACAGGAAACTGGTTTACTACAAGATATAAATAGAGAAACAAAGCCCCTCGTGGAGGAATATACACTATGATGTTAAAAAAAAAAAAAAAAGATTTTGTTAAATTTTAGAAGTATACGATTCGAGCAGGGACATTATACAAGTGTACCGAATAAGGGCCAAGACTGCTTAAAATGGTTCTCAAAAATATAAGTCTTTCTGAGATTGCTTCTTAGGTGTGTTATTTTTATCTAATCCACTGGGATTAAGCATGGCCTAGAATCCAGGCTTAAACGGGAAGAGCAAATTCCAGCCTACCTGGTATCTCTCCATCCCCATCAGGATTCATTAGAAATCTGGATGTAGATACCACTGACACACAGAAAGCACAATTAAAGCCTGAGAGGGCCAGTCTGTGCTCATCAGAGCCAAATGGACCCTCCATTGCTTCTTCCATCCCCGAGCCCTGCTCGGCGGCTCCATCTTTGACTGACATGTGACATTCCTGTCTTCATGGACACAGAAGCCAAGCTCTTGATGGTTATCGACATCAGAAAATGTCATGTCTGAATATGCTTCAGCAGACCTTCCTCCCCCACTTCATTTCCTGCCTCCTACCCCTCAGTTTATTTTAATTATACAATGAAAACTCTCAAGTATGGAATGGCTGCCTGCTGTATCACACAGGCCCTTAATTGTACTCTGGAGTTGGATCGTGGCATTTTATCACCCTGTGGTGGTAAAAGGCACATTTGCAACAGGAGTAGGTCGTGGCATATTTTCTGGAAATGCCAATGGATTTCAAGGCCCCTCCTTTTTCCTACTAGGCATTTGTGATTTTGTCTGTGTGGACAGGAGAATGGTGACTTACACCCCTTCTCTTGTATATTTCCTGCTCTCACAATTCTGCCTGATTCCCCAACTTATTCTTTATACTGATGAAGGTTAATAGCCTAACCCATAATCACATGTCTCTTATCAATGCACAAAATCACCTGAGCAGATTTAATTTCTTTTATTACCATCATTCTTAGACCATGATGGTATACCCACTTATTGCTCTTCTTGCTCTTTTAAACCATTTTTTATCTGGTGGCACAAAGGTTAAGTGCCCTGCTGCTAACCTAAAGGTTTGCGGTTTGAACCTACCCAGTGGCTCCACAAGAGAAAGACCTATGATCTGCTCCCATAAAGAGTACAGCTTAGAAAACCCTATGGTTCTACTCTGTCACATGGGGTCGCTATGAGTCGGAATGGACTTGATGGCATCTAATAACAACAACAGAAAGATCACGATAGAGAAGCTATGCTCAGGCTTTTCTCAAAAGAGGTCACCTCAACAAGTAAGACAATTTCCTAAAAGACAAAAAAGTAACCCCCATATGCCCAATCTAGACATGGCTGGCTTTGGTTCAGATGTCTATATGTGTCTCTCTCAATAAATACTGGCCTTCCCTACTATGTGTGTTCAATAATTGCTCACGAAATGAGTCTTCCCAACCATTAACTTCAAATATGCTCTAAGTCAAATGCACTCTGCCCCTATTTAACCTAGAATTCTGATTATCAATTGTTGGATACTCATGCCCTAATTCATACCAACAGAGCAAATTCTGGCCTGCTAACCACCATTCTAGCTCAATCCAAACCTCCAGGAAGAAGAATTCATGCATTCACATGGTTTATAAGTCGTGGTCCCCACAGCAGTATTTTTCACTTGACAGATTCATGTTGTATCACTTTTAAGCAATTCCCAGTGGTGTATGGTGGTGTCTGTTCACAGATGTTTCCCTAATACTGCTAAGTAAAATGAAAGGTTTCAGGCTAGCTTCCACAGAGGCCGTGAGCTAAGGAGAAATGGATTACCGATGCTTTTCTATTTCCTGGCCCAAAGGTCTCTAATTAACACTCATGAAATCGGCTTCTCTTTGTTACTCCTGCCTTCTTCCCTCGGATGTTATGCACTTCAGGACTCAGGAAGACTCTGTAAGACTTGGGAAGGACTTCCGGGTTTTTATGTAACCTCGGCACTAATCCTTAGTGAAGGCACCTGAGAAAAGGTACTCAGGGCAGGCTAAAGGCCCGGAGTCAGTAGCCCAGGGAGAACAGTAACCTGTTCTCCATGCTGCTATTTTCTAACAAGAGTTCAGTCCAGACAAACGTTCTACTTAAGCAGTACAAGACTTTCCATGAACATCTGCTGGAGTGCAGCATTTATGGGACCACAAAGGGGCTGACTGGTGTAGGGAATGGCCAGTCCAGTGTCCTGCACAGGGGAGGTGCCTAATAAAAGTTATTAGGAGGGCTAAAAAGAAATATAAAAGTTCTTAAGAAATTCAAATGTTGGTGAAATTGGCAATGATCAGAACAGAAGCATTTCCCCAGTGGCCTAAGGGGAAGGGGGGGACAACCTTCATGTGTGACATCTTTTAATCTGAGAAAGGAAAAGGCTATAAATGAGTGATGTGAACCATCTGAAATTTCATCGTGACTGAAGACCATAGGAGACTGTAGAGTTTATTTGATGGAATTTGTCCAAAAGTCTACATTCCCTGACCACTCTAACCCACAGTCACTCCTACCTAAAATGCCCACGGCCCCATGGTAGAAAACTCAGACCCCTACAGGAGCCAGGCAACTGGGGAGTGCAAGAGCAGGTATTCAGCTCCAGCAACTGTGGCCATGCGGAATGGCAGCCCAATGTTGCTAGATTATCTGACTTTTCAAGAGAACATGGAAACGTGTTTTTCTATAAATCTCCCAATTTTTAAATATTAGTTCAAACTAAGAAAAAATTTTAAGCTGAACTAAACACATCTGACTGTGGGCAGGACCCAGTCCATGGTTTGCCATTTTGCAATCCCTCAACTCTTCGATTGATGGGACGCTGACATACACTGCTTTCGCGTTATTTCACTTTTCACTTCACAATCTGTGACTTCCCAAATTGACTACAAACACTTCTGATCCTGACACACTTCCGGCTGGGTAGGCTTGTAACACCCTGCATTTAATAAAGGGACACTATTATATATTGTCGTGCTGAAGAGTGGCTACAAGCAGATGTAACATTCCCCAAATGAGAGAATGCAAAGGCAAAAGGGGAACTTGGAGTCAACTTTAGTGAATGCTCCTCCTTCTAGATGCCATTTTTTTTTCTTCCTGGCAGGTGCCTGTTTGCAATGGTGATTTCTCATTTAATTGCTAAGCATTTGCACTGCACAGCAAAATCCATCACGGACCAGACACGAAGTATGCTAATTCTCCATCTCTCTGGTAATGCACAGATTCAATGGGGTCTTCTTCCCGCCAATGTACGTTCATAAATGCCATTAATAGTAATGGGAGTCAAATGCAAAATATGACTGACTAAGTAGGCCCTAGTGCATGAAATATATTCTCAACCGCAAGGACAGGCTGCCACACAGCTCACTGCCTTGTGCTAAATTAGGGGCTGTGATTCTATGATTTGGACCTAGATGGTGATCTTGACAAATAAAAAGAAAAAAAATGCCAGTCCCTGTTCCCTTCTTATCCACCACCAAGACTATCCCTGACTTGCAGGTCAGAGACAATGAGTGGCTTTGAAGCTCAGAAACAGAGCCAGTGCGAAGAAAGATGCAAACTCCAGGTCTTGCAGGGGAAATTAATGAAACACAACTAAGCCGGTTCAACACCGCTGCCCTTCAGTCATCCCACCTACTAAAAGACACTGTTAAAAACCCACCAGCTTTTATTAGCAGAAACAAACGGAGTCGACTACCGAGCACTCTGGCGTTTTTCATCCTGAAAGTCCAGGATGGCTTTGGCATAATAAAGGTCATATCTCCTAACCCCGTAATGTTCACACAGGAACCTGAGCTGCAGGCGAGGCCCAGGCCGGCTCTCAGCACTCCCCCTGTAGAAGGTGTTGCCGATTAAACTATCACATTTCAAAGCACTCCTTACAGTAAATAGGAAAGAAAGGAAAAAAGAGATCCAGGGCCTTTTGTTAGTCAAAAAGCTAGGGAAAGGCGATAATTAACCCATTTTTGTAGAGAAATCATTTGGACAAAAGTCAAGGGATTTACCACCCTGTCAATTGTTAAGTCTAGATAAGGACATTATATTCCACTGCACAAAGGCTACTGAGATGGTGAATGGAAAGTAGGCCACTACTACTACTTTGCCTCACATCTGAAAAAAGACTTTTTTTGTCCTCCTGATGCAAGTGATGGACGAAAGGATTCTTTTTTTTTTCCCTTCGCACTAAAAACATAACTTCAGAGCCTGGCTTTTGCATTTTGTTAAATATTCAAAGGTATTGTGCAATTAGCATGTCATTAATGAATAATTAATTACAGCTAAAGCAGCCTTCAGATTTTTTTGCAGCTAAATTATTTAAACAGCAAATATAACAATACAATGCAATGCTCTCATTCTGTTTTGTGATTGCATTATTTGAAAGGAACAGCAATATTACTTTTCATTAGTTACTAGAATTATGTGTAGCAAAGGCTGTTTTCATTTTTTTTTTTCCCTTTACCTAAAAGTTGCTTCGTGTACCTTAAAGGGAATATTAATTCAATTCAGATTAGATTTCCTCAGAATTAATTAGCTGCAAATATCTGAAAACTGCGGCTAGGGATATAAGGCTTAGATATCTGAACTTAAAAGAAAAAAGCAAACCTATTTAAACCCATCCTTTAAAATGACTCTTGCACAAAAGTACCCTTTTCTAGATATTTGGTTACCACTTCTGAAAGAGGAAACCAGTTAAAAATCCTTTTCTTATTCTTTTTTCTAAAGCAAGCGAGTATTACAAAGCTACCCCCAGCAAATAGTCAAGAGTTAAATAGAAAGTAATTTGTTGCTCCTTACAGATATACATCACTAGTAGGACGTGAGTTTATATTTATAAGCTGCACATCTGGGATCAGTTGACTTATCCATCTGCTAACTACACCAGTAAACAGTATGTCTGGGACCATCAAACTCTTGCATCCATCACAAATTCCTGCTTTAATTGTGTGTTTACGTGGCAAACCTCTGCTTAAGTATATTTTAAGACTGTTTTAAGCAGTTGTAATTTTCCTTTCTTCTTCATATTAACTCCAACACGTTTTATTTACCATTATGACAGGCCATGATTTTGCCAGTCCCATAGATAAATAAATGCCAGAGGCTATCCTGTGAGGAGTCGGTGAACAGAGGCCCAGAGACAGGCAGACGGTTCAACCTGTCTGGACAGAAGAGTTTGGGCTTTATTTTTTAACAGAAGTCAGTGCCTTGAGTCACAAGTTCAAATCTCAGGAAAGCTAGTTGAGTTGTCCATTCTCCTGAACTCGCAAAGCTGATGATTATACATTTCCCTTACTACTAACCGAAAGGTTGGTTGTTCAAATCCACCCAGTGACACTGCGGAAGAAAGGCCTGCCAATCTACTTCCATAAGATTATTGTTGTTAATTGTCATCGTGTCCTTTCCAACTCACAACGACCCCATTTGTGCAGAGTAGAACTGTGCTCCTTAGGATTTTCAGAAGCAGATTACCAGGCCTGTCTTCCAAGGCACCTCTGGGTGGGTTCACATTGCTAACCACTCAGCTAGTAGCTGAACACTTAACAGTTTGCACGACCCAGGGACTCCTTTCTGTAAGATTACAGTCACTGAAAATCCTGCAGAGCACATTTCTACTCTGAGACACATAGGGTTGCCATGAGTCAGAAATCAGGTTTTGTTTTGTTTCTCTTTTTGTTTTTTTTTTTTTTTTTTTTTGAGGAAATGGGCAGAGGGAGAGAAAGGGGAAGATTTGGGAAGAAGGGTCAAATCCCAATTTGGGAAGATAATAAGATGCTGCCTGTGGGTTCCTTCTATTGCCTTCACTAATCTGTTACCACTGTACTTGCTAAAAGGTCCACCACAGCTTGAGGACTTTATAAGGCATAGGGATTCTCAAGGCCGTGGGAGAGTGAATGAGGCAGTGGCAAGGGTTAGAAGTGTTCAGAAGTCAAACATTCACAGAACAGTGTAGCCTGTGACTTTACTGGATTTTTAACCTATGGTTATATAACTGAGTTTCATAAGCAAGCTGAGAACACAGGCTTAAAAAAATAAAAAAAAAATTTAAAAAACTAGCTTCCATAATTAGAGAAAAAAATAAATAAATGCACAGTTCTCTGCACAAAAGGGGGGATTTCACTGTATTTCTCCAACCTGCCTTTTATATTTATATGTATAGCAGGATGTCAAACCACACAACGTTGTTAAACCACTTCTTGGGTTTGGGGAACTGAAAGTCCTATGTGCCTGTGTATTATTGTGCCGATGCAAATAGTTAAGTCTTTTATGGGATTAACCCTCAGACTTTCTCAGGGTATTCTGTGGGCAGCTTCCAGCTTCTCAGTAAAAGTTTAGATGGATGCACGGCCAGTGGGGGTGAGGGTTGCAAACTGAAAACCCATCCTAGCTAAAGAGTCACTCTGGCATAATCTAGTGAAATGACAGTATGGCAGTTAGGCAGGTTATCCAGGCCAAGGAAGCTGCAGCTTGTCAAAGACATTAAAATCCAAATGTGCCAGCAACCGTGCCAAATGTACTCATAGGCCTTGCAAACTCATACTCCAGGCAAACTGAATTAAATTGCTACCAGTTTATAATTAATTTGCTTTTGAAAGTCGTGCCATGAGCAGAAATGTACCATCCACTTGTAATGAATTGTTCATAGGGGTGCCACTACTTAATAATGCCTCTGTAAGCAACAGAATCATTCACTGGTATGGGCTACTACTCCAAGGAGGGGGCAAGGAGAAGCGGGGACAGATTCTAGGAAGCTTAACCTTTCTGTCAACTTCTGGAGTCTCCTAGCAGTGTAGTAGGCGCTGTGGTCTCGTGGCCTCCCTGACCTCAGATGCCAGCCTCACTCTGCCTGAGATGCTAAAATAGGAAATCCGTTCATCTTGCTTAGGCACTGCCCTTTCTAGACACCATCTTTTAAGTACAAATGCTCTTGGGAAGAGTAAAAACAGTAGTAGACTAAATGCTAATGTTTCACGTGAATTCATTTCTGAGGTCATTTTTCTGTAGGGCTGGAAGAGCCAAGGAATGTTAGAGCCCCTGGTACATGTGAAAAGGAAACTAAAATAATGTTTAAAAAAAAAAAGGAGAAATAATCCTGAAACTTAACATGGAGTATTATGTGCCAAGAACATTTTTCCTGAAATCCTCAGAGAAAAAAAAAAATTACAGAGAAGAAACCAGATCATAGAAAATTTAAGTAATATGCCTTAGACCTTATAGCTAGTAAAGTGGCAGAGGCAGGACTTGAACCCAGGTCTAACTCAACAGCTTGGGATCTTAACCCTGCGTTATACATACCACCACGAGCCAATCAAACATATCACCAAGAGTCAGATCTCACTGTTCCTGTCTTTCCAGGGCAGAGCGGTGAGTGAGACCAGAGGTGTGACTGACCTTTAAACAAACTAGAACTGCACATCAAAATGAATTCCATCCCGTTCCAATCTGTCGCTTTGGGAAACTCTGCTCGAGAGCATTTGCAGCTCTTCTCCTGAATCCAGGCAGAGTTCTACAAGTTCATCTCCACAGAGTTCTCATATAGGCACACATCATTTCTGATTCAAAACGGTCTTTAATAGAGTGATCTTGTTCCCAGTCTTGGCACCAAATTACTGCTGTCTGTTTCCAAAACTCAAATAAACCTCCAAGAGTGGAAGTGTGCTACCACTGAGAATAGTCAAAAAAAGGTACTGCAGGTTCGAAATGCAACTAAAAGCAGGGGGAACTGCAACAGCAGGTTAAGCAACAGCAACTCTGCAAGAAGAGTAACTGTTGTCATAGAGGCCATTCATTCATTCATGTGACAAATACTTATTTGTTACATTTGTTACTAACTTAGTTACATCCCGGTGATGATAACAGTTCATGCTTTCTCTATTTGAATGTAGCAGCTATTGCATTACGTTAATAAATAAATATAAACAGGTATGCGTGTGTGGGGAGGGAGTGTTTAAGAATTAGAAACTTGCCTAAGGTCACAAAGCTAATAAATGGCAAAGCCAAGATTTGGACCCAGGTCAACTGTAGCACATATGCTCTGATCCACAGCACTATACTGCCAATTAAGCTGCTACTTGGAGGGACATGGCAGTGATGTGTCGCAGGTTTCCCAGGTCAAATCCAATCCTGCGATTTCCTTTCACAGAGATGCACTCTAACGGTCTCTGCAGGTTTTTCCACAGGAGGCGAATGAGAGTACCCACCTCTAACAGGACATCTGTGCCATCTAAAGGAAGAGAGGTGAGAGAGAATTTTCAAGAGGCTTTTCACAAACTGGAATCCAAAACCCCATGTTAACTGGGAACTTAATCACAGGATTTATCTTCTCTCTCTGTCTCTCTCCTTCCAGATATGCCTTCTACAACCATGGCCTGGTATACTGCGAATGTATGTTTCAGATTATGAACCTAAGGTCTTCCAAGTTATCTTCCACCATCCAAATAATATTTGATTCTTTGAAAGAAACTATGCTTACTAAAAGAAGAAAGAAGTTCAAAATATTGTAGAAAGACTCCAATTAAATTCACCAGAACAGAAAGTTCCGGGTGTTAATCACACACTACCCTTCCATTAGGAGTCCCTGGGTGGAGGAGCAAATGGTTTAGTGCTCAACTACTAACCAAAAGGTTGGCAGTTTGAATACACCCAGAGACACTTTGGAAGAAAGGCCTGGCAATCTACCTCTGAAAGATCACAGTCATTAAAAACCCTATGGAACATAGTTGTACTTTGAAACACCTGGAGTCTCCATGAGTTGGAATCGACTCCATGGCAACTGGTTTGTTTTTTGTTTTTTCACCCTTCCATTACCTCAGACACCTCCATAATTATTATGAACAATACCAGTAACTCTCAAATACTGCACGTTTATCCTGTTCCAAGCTCTCTGCTGAGTGCTTTACATACATTATGTCATTTACTCTTCACAAGCACCCTGTGGGGTAGGTATTGTTATCCCAGTTTCTAGATGAGAAAACTGAGGCTTAGCAAGTTTAAACATTACACAAATAGCCAACCAAACAATAGGAAAAGGATTTTTCGGACACTTCTGTAAGGTATTGCAACGCTAACCACTGTGAAGAATGCAAGAAAAATAGGAATTATTGATCGTTTCCATCAAGGACCAGGAATTCAAATTGCAAAGAGCAAGACACATATGAAAAGAAAACTGAGCAGGGACTCACAAACAGGAAGTCCCAAGAGGGCAGGGACCAAAATCTATCTTGTTCCAAGGTGTGTCCACAGGGCCTGGCACAATACCTGGCCTATCAGACATGCACAATAAACAAACAAAACGTGAAGTGCTTGGCTGCTTACCAAAAGGTTGGTGGTTGAAACCCCTCCAGAGGCTCCTTGGGAGAAAGACCTGGCAATCTGCTCCCATAAAGATTATAGACAAGAAAACCCTACGGAGCAGTTCTGCTCTGTCACATAGGGGTCGCTATGAGTCAAAAGCAACTAGACGGCACCTAACAACAACAATAAATTAACGTCGTAAATAATAAGAGCCAAGTGAGTATCTTAGAATTCCCAGAGCACGTCATCTCTCAAGCATTTGATTAATCAGGTTTAAGAAAAAATGGCCTCACTCTATAACTACCATTTTAAAGCCCTCCCACCAAAGGTGCTTCTGTGCAGGTTAAGCCACAGGTCATTGGTATGTGCCTCTTACTTTTATTGGGTTCAGGCACCAGAGGCCCAGAGAGCTTCATAGGAAACTCTCTCTTTCTCTTTGTCCATATTCTGCCACAGCTGGTTCCTCTGCCAAACATTCCAAAGTTACCTTAAAGCCAAACAATATTTTTCAAGGGAAGTGACTGGCCAGCAGCCATTCCATCTGATGAAGAAAAACACCAACACTGCCCCCAGGTTTAAATGCCTTCAAGGAGACCCTCAAATGAAGTTGTCTTTAAAACCAATCCGATTTTTGTCCCTCGCTTTTGTGGAAATATCTTTTACATGTGGCTTAAAGCAGGAGCAAAAAAAGAAAAGAAAGAAAAAATAAGAAGAGGTAAAAGGAAAGAACAAGAAAACCTGCCTTAAATGAAAAATTTCTATCTGGCCTTTGTAAAAATCCTCCGGACCCCAGTCCGCTGCCCCTCCCCCTTTATCCAGCCTCTGTGCTTCCAGGCAAAGGGGTTAGAAAGCTGTTGAAAAACATTCTCCTGCTGTATAGAGAGTGACATCTGACAGAGCTCCGTGGTGTCCTAACTTGGATGAATTTAAATGACAAGCTTGGCTTTATCAGGAAGGGATCCTCTTTTACAATAGAACAGCATGATTGCTTCATGGTAAAGGGTAAAAGAGGAAGAATCAAAGTTTTCTTCAAATCCCCAGCAGTGCCATTGACCTGTCAGAAGGCTGTGACCCACTCCTGTTAATCCATGCAAATCAGATGCCTCCAATTTGCGGTGCTGATTGGACTACCACACCTTTAAATTCAGGAATCAGCTTTAGAGTGAGGATCCTATCACAGAGTTCAGTTCACCTCTCTCTTTTTTTTTTTTCTTCAAAAACCTGATGACAGCTGACTTCCTTTCCGCCCTGCCCCTGCTCAGTCAGGGAAGACTGTCTGATGGGCTCCTGATTAGCATCAAGGCAAAAGCAGCGTGTTTTTCATAGACTAACGTTATTACTTAAATTATAGGCCTGTTGCTCTCAGCATTTTCCCCCCACAGACAGGTTAATATACACATCCCACTGGTATTATTGCTTTGCTAACAGTCACCCAATCATTTTTGTAACATAGTGGGGTAAAGGCCTAGTATTCTCTGAACAAGCTTCAGATCCAGATGAGAGACTCTTAACAAAACCAGAAACACTGTTTGCAAACCATCCCATTCATAGCCTAACAACACTCCCCAGGTTCAAGGCTGTGTGCCACAGGCATTTTAAGCCACGAGGAATTTCAAGAGAAACTTTCAGGAAAAGGAAATGTAAAGGCTGGTATGGTGGATATCAACAACAGACTTGCCCATGTGAGTCACACATCCCTCAAAGTGCCCTGAAGTCATCTAAACTGGTTATTTATTTAAGGTAAGTGACCAGATTTCTTTGTGAATTATATCCAGGTAATTCAAAATCCTGGTGGGAGAAGGGGTTATTTAATTCAGGAATTTAGTAAATCTTCATTTTCTTTAAGACTCTCTGAATTAAAATATGTGAACAATAAATAACACTAATAACCGTTTTGCCTATATTTTAGAAAAATACAATTCCCAAAAGCAAAAAATAAAATAAAACAAACAGGAATAAACTCAACCAAAAATATAAAGAAGAATTCTACTTAAGGATATTAATTTAAGACTTGAATAAATATAAACATGTGTTGTGTGTGTATAATACATATCCCCCCTCCCAAGATAAGAGGGCTCAGTATAGTAAAGATGTCTGTCAGTTTCTCCAGAATTTACTACAATGTGGCCAATATCCTAAATGGATTATTTTAACCTAAAAAAAAAAATGATTCTACAGTTCATATGCAAGAATAAATAAGCAGCAATAGTTATGGAAATGGAGGGGTTGAAAATTAAAATTGTGTAGTTGAGGAATCAGACTAGACAGAGGCATCAATGGAACAAATAAAAAGCCATAAATACATATGTACTTAAGGTTGATATTCAAAACATCAGAAGTGACACCTATCTTGGCACTGGAGCTCCAGTCTGGAAGGCATCCACCCACCCCTTCAACTGATACAGAAGAACTGGGGGGGTTGGGGGAGGAGAAAATAAGGGACAGCTCAGGGTAGCAACTATTTACCAACCAGCACAGAAGCATTTTTAGATTGCAATAAAGGATTAGCCATGCTATGAGTATCAGCTGAAGATCTACCTTGTATTTATTGATAATAAAGGAAGCATTTTAAATCATTAGCAGAAAGTAGGTGTATTCAAAAAGTGGCACTAAAATAAATGTCAATTATTTGGAAAAACTTTAATTAGACTGCTATATCTAATGCTAAACACCAAAAATAATACTCCAGAAATATTTAAGAGGTTAAATGTAAAAAGTGAAACCACCAAGTAAATTAAAAAAAAATAGGTGACTTTTTATCTGACCCTAGAGTGGAGAAGGCATTTGTAAGCATAAATGAAAAGAAAGACTCCAAAGGAAAGTGATTAGTAGTCTTAAATACATTAAAATTTACATCTTTGAATGACAAAAAAAGTATAATTAAAACTGAAGGGCAAACAACCAACTGGAGGAAAACATTTAAAACATACATTGTACAAAACAAACAAGTAAACAAAAAGCTTAGGCTCTGTGGTGATTTTGAAACCTGTTTTAAAAACATTCCACAAGAGGCAGAGCTTAATTCCTCTCAAGTGTGGACTAGACTTAGTGACTCATTTCTAAAAACGAGAATATGGCAGAAGTGCCCTGTGTGACTTCCAAGACTGCCGTGAAAGACACTGCAGCTTTCCCCCTTGCTCTTTCTTTCAGATCATTCTCTCTGGGGGAAGCTAGCTGCCATGCCATGTGGATACTCTAGCCACCCTAGAAAGGCCATGGAACAAGAAACCGAGGCCTCCTACCGACGGCCCTGTGAATGAGCCATCTTGGAAGCAGATTCCCCAGCCCCAGTCAAGCTTTCATATGACTATGGCTATTCTGTAATTTCTTTAACATAATACATGTTTGTTGTTTTAAATCTAAGTAAAAACCCATGGGGTGGGGGGGAATGAAAACAAATAGGCAATTCACAAAAAATAAAAAATATAAATGAATAAAAATCACAAAGAAACATATTCAACCTCAGCAATAATCAAAGAAATAAAAATTAAAATAGAAATTAAATACTATGTTTAGTTTACTAAGTTGGCAAAGGTGTTTAGTGTCTGTTGAGGACGCTAGCAAACTGCACTCTCACAAAATGCTGGTGGGAGTAGAGACAAGTATAATCTTTCTGGAGGGGGATTTAACATGCACCAAAAAGCTAAAAAACACTCATATCCTTTAATTCAAAGATTACACTTCTAGGAATTTAACCTAAAGAAAAAAATCCGATACCACCCATAGATTTATATACAAGGCAGTTCATTGCTCCATTTTAACAACTGCAAAAAAACCTGAAAACAGACTGAATAGTCTACAACAGTGGAATGATGAAGTTATATGGATAAGATATAATGCCATACAATTTTAAAAAATTTTCATGAGATACATGAAAATATTCACAATACATTATTAAGTAAAAAAACAAGTTACAGAACCGTATAATTCAATTTTATAAACAAATAGTTTTAATACACACACAGAAATATTCTGAAAAAAAACTACACAAAATGTTAAAAGAGATTTTTTTCTCTCGTCTTTTGATCAGAGGTAACTTTTGTTTTCCTGTCTGGATTCTTGCAAATTTTCTAAAAAGAAGATATGTTGGTCCTTTAATCTAAAAAGTTATTTTTTAAAGAATGAAAAAAAAATCACTTTAGGAACAAGGAATGAATGACATGCTTACACCCACCCCCCAGTAAAACTGCCATCTGTGGAGATCATTCTTATTTAAAAAATAATTGCTTTGTCTAAGATTCTGCTGGACAGCAGAGAAAGAAAGGTAGAAAAAGAGGACTTCTTTAAGAAGAGCGAAAAATAAAAGTCTTAAACTCTAGAAAGCCCTTTTCCAGATAAAAGAGGGAAACCTTGATATTTTTGGGATAAACCTGAGTGGTTAGTGGCACAAACGCAATTATCTTATTTACTTATGCCTTGCATGCATTATGCCAATGCACAGACCCATTAACCATCTTTTCATACACAATGAAGGCTGCCAGTTGTGACAGATTTGAACTAATGTTGATAGTAACACGGGACTTGGCTTAAATGATTTGATAAAGCAAGTGGCAGCTTGAGGGGCGGGATGCTTCCAAATATGTAAACAACATTGTCTAAACCAGCCCATTCCATAAACATAGCCCCCTGCTCAGATGTTGTGAAAATAAAATGGGCATCTCTTGCTTACCTTCCTGTGAGCCCCAAATAAAACAAAGGTCTTATTAAACTCAGAACTCCAATTCAAAAGCCTCTGAGACCAGACCAATAACATAACAAAGGGAAGCAGCTGGGAGTGGTGGGGACTGAGGCAACCAGGACACCACACTTCCCATCTAAAAGACAACAACACTGCACTGGCCAAACAAAACTCTTCTACAAACCAAACACAATCACAGGCTGCCGGTTTGCAACCTTTGACTCTGCACACTCCCTATGAAAATGTTTTTGTTATGAGTTTATAGAATCATGACGAACTTTGTACTACAAACCAGAGTGTTACTGTAGTGAAACTTTGCTGTATCAGAATGCAATTTATTAAATCCTATCCAGTATCCCCAGATAACTAGCACTGCCTTCTGTACTGGGCTTAGGATAGAAAAAAATAAACCCTTTTTAAAGCCCATGTAGGGACTTACAGTATAGGATCAAGAACAATGAATTAGGTGTCAGAGGACAAGATATAAATTCCATCTGTTGGGCCAGCTAGCTCTGGCACTTTAGGCTAGGTGGCTCACCTCTGTGGATAGGTTTTATCAGACTGAAATCCCTAGGTGGTGCAAATGGTTAATAAACTGGGCTGCCAAACAAAAGGTTGGAAGTTCAAGTCCAAACAGAGGTACCTCAGAAGAAAGGCCTGGCAATCTACTTCCCCCCAAGAAGCAAAATAAATGCAGCAAATATGGCAAAAAGAAAACCCTATGGAGCACAGATCTACCCTGACACACATGGGATAGCCATAAGTCAAAGTCAACTCGATGGCAACTTTTTTCTTTTTTTTAAATCAGATTATGGGAAAATTTAGTTCTGACCCAAAAGGCCCATGATTTTATAATTTAGGAAAACAACTTTCAGGGATAGCCAAGAATTAGTTCGCATCTAGCCCAACCTCCTTTGCCTTCTACATCACATCTCTATAGCTAAACCGTTATTTACCAAAGACAAAAGAATACTTTCCTACCAGCAAGGCTGAAAAAAATTCACCAACCACTCCACTTCCCTGGCATTCTTGTCATCAAAGCTTTGCTACACTAACGTGTCTCGTTAACTTCTTGACGGCTGTGGTTTGTATCTTCACTCACAGATTGTGGAGGTCCAAGGATGAATGATATTTACTGAAGCATACTCTGCTAAAATGTTTGTTCCACCACTGGACAATTAGGGTATTTTGCTAGATTTGAATTTCTAAAGAAAGGTTCTCTACACACTACTTTTGAGTCTTAAATGTTCAGAGGTTTACTTTAGAAAACAAACATTTTCCAACAGACTTTCAATGATACTTCACCATTAATTTTCACAGAATGGCGACATAGGCTTCTTTGAAAATTTTGTCTCTTTCATCAGATTACTGCAAGAACATCTTTAGAGCTGACCTCCAAGACATGCCTCAACTCAAGCTTAACGGAATACTCCAAAAATCCATAATAAAATCTTTTCTCTCCAACTGAAAAACCACCTCCTTACCTCCTTTTTTGATTATAGGCCTCTGACTATAAGCAAAACATATTAGGAAGCACGCTTAATGAAGCCACCATGGAACGACCTAGAGAACTAACGTTTTTAAAGGTGCTTCTAGAGAACATGGTGGCCAACTGATTCTTATTGTAACTGGAGGTAGATAAAAACAAAGATACTGGGCCAAGAGATTAAAGCTTGATATAAAAAAGCACCTATCTAGCTAATGGAGCCCTGGTGACACAGTGGTTAAGAGCTCGGCTGCCAACCAAAAGGCTGGCAGTTCAAATCCACCAGCCGCTCCTTGGAAATCCTCTATGAGCAGTTCCACTCTGTCCTATAGGGTCGCTATGAGTCAGAATTGACTCAATGGCATGGGTTTGGTTTTCTTCGGTTAGGTTATGTAGGGAAAAATGTTCTAATGCTCCGTGGATAACTATTCCGTCATATATTGTCTTTCAGTATTAGCTAGATAAACCAAATCAAACCAAACCCATTGCCGTCAAGTCAATTCTGACTCATAGCGACCCTATAAGAAAGAGTAGAACTGCTCATATAGGGTTTCCACGGAGCGGCTGGTAGATTCCAACTGCCGACCTTTCGGTTAGCAACCGTGGCTTGCCGTAGCTCTTAACCACTGCACACCACCAGGGCTCCCCATATACCCTGCAAGAGTATAGATTCTTGTCAGAGTTTCTTTCTTTCTTTCCTTCCTCCAGCATTTATTGATTTCCTCCTTTGAACCAGACTCAGTACTTAGAAACAGGAATACTCTGGTGACATAGCAGTTAAGAGCTCCATTGTTAACCAAAAGGTAGATAGTTTTAATCCACCAGGTGCTCCTTGGAAACCCTATGGGGCAGTTCTACTCTGTCCTACAGGGTCGCTATAAGTGGGAATCGACTCAGTGGCAATGGGTCTAGTTTTGGTTGGCCCTCAAGGAGCTCACTGGTAGGGTATGTCAGCACCATACAGATTTACCTTTAGATAAAGAGAGGAGTGCACACTCTATCCTAAATTGGCAGGTCCAAGAAGATTTCCTTGAGGAACTAGTACTGAGTTTAATTCTGAAGATAAGTCATAGACAGCCAGACGAAATCTGAAGCAAGGAGAAAGATAAGAAGGATATACACCAGATATACGGAAAAACAGGTGCAAAGACAAAAAGCAACACCAGAGTGCATGACAAGTCTGCATCAGCGCAAGACAGTCCAGCATACCGAGAAAAGTAGCAAGAAATGAGGTCAGGAAGGATACCGTATGCAATGCTAAAAAGCTTGGACTTGAATTGCAGCAACAGTGAGGTACCAGCCAGGCTGTCCAAATGACAGCCAGTTTTAAGCAGGAGGTGATGTCAGAAGAGTTTTAGAAAAATCATTCTGGCTGCTGTGTAGACAACCACTTGAGTAGGCACAAGACTGGAGGCTGGAAGATAGCTAGGAAGTTACTGGAGTAGCCAGGTGAGAGACGATGGTGAGCTCAATTAAGACGAAGTGCAATAAAATGGAGAAGGGAGAACAGCTATTAGAGATGTTAAGAAGGTCCACCAGTATGCAGACACTTGAACTTGATAACCTGTTGAGGTACCTTTTAGCTTCAGCATTCGCAGCCTAAAACCAGTAAACTAGTTGCTGTCAAGTCAGTTCCGACTCACCGTGACCCCATGTTGATTTAAGATTTGAGATTAAAATACGAACACACCACCTGTCTTAAAGCTGACATAAATGTTATAAAATGGGATGCTACACTTTATCTAATCTTTGTCTCTAACCAGATCCATATGTCAGAGTAGAACTGTGCTCCAGAGGATTTTCAATGGCTGATTTTTTAGAAGTAGATCGTCAGGCCTTTCTTCCAAGGTGTCTCTGGGTGAACTTGAACCTTCAACCTTTTGGTTAACAGCTGAGCCCATTAACAGTTTGCACCACCCAGACACAGTCTCAGCCTAACGCTTCCTCAATCTTAGAGATAGCACGTGGTTGCCAATGCTCAAGGACATTCTTTATGCTGGTAGCACCCTGTAATAGGTGTGGCCCACTAATAACCAAGTGCCCTAATTTTCATTATTTCTTTTTTGGCTAGACCAGCCAGCATGGTGGGGTGCTCATGCTGGAGTACCAACTCTCCATTTTCTACTACATACATGACATGACATCTGCCTGTGAGTAAAAAAGAATATGAATTTTCAAGTAGTAGAAATATAACAAATTCTCAAAATGCGTAAGAACATATTTCACATTTGTCAAACAGATCTGACTTCAGTAATCAGAAATAACTTAAGACATGAGGCATCAAGCAAATAATCCAATAGTCAAGATAGTTGGTAACCAGACTAGAGATGCCGTGTTGGTTACTAAAAATTGTATTTGACTACCAGTCAGAAACTCTCAATTCAGCTCTGTCTTGTCACTACTTGTGTAAGCTTTGTGATCCCTTGCCTGAAAATGGAGGAGAAAGATAAAGGGCCTTCGAGATTCTTTTCAATACAAAAATTCTAGGATCCATCTCCATGACATACAGTGATCTTGTTGGTTTTCTAACTGTGTGCCACAAGGTCCCTGGGACGGAGAAATGGAGCTTCACAACCTGTAGCCCGGAGGCTTGAAAGCAGAGACGCAAACAAACGTCTATCAACAGATGAATGGATAAACAAAATGTGGTACATACATACAATGGAATACTATTCAGCCATAAAAAGAAATGAAGTCCTAATACATGCTATAACACGGATGAACCTTGAAAACCTTGAAATGCTAAGTGAAATAAGCCAGACACAGAAGGACAAGTATTGTATGGTCTCACTTACATGAAATGACAAGAATAGGCAAATGTATACAGACCAAACTTTATTTGTGGTTACCAGAGGTAGGAGGGAGTAGAAGAGGGGGAGCCATTGTTTGGGAAGCAGTAAGTTTCTGTTTATGGTGATGGAAAATTCGGAATCAGTTAAGGGCAATGGTTACACAACATGGTTAATGTAATTGATATCACTAAGTTGTGCACCTGAAAAATGTTGAATTGGCAAATGTTGTCTTATGTATATTTTTACAAAAAAAAAAAAAATCCTTTGTAACTAAAGCAATTTCCTTCCATCTTTCATACATATTTGTTTGAAGAAATGTTATTTAAAAAAAAAAATAAAAAAGCTTGTAACGTGTGCTCTATTAATTTGCATATTTCTTACAAGTCCCAATTGTACTCTCATTTGCCTTTAGGAAGATTAATATCATCCAGAAGTTTAGGATTTTACAGAGTAGAGATTGCTGGGCAGTTTTGGATCTTTGTAATTGTTTTTAAAAATCCATACGGTGAAATCACAGTGATTCACTGATGCAAATTCTGTGTTTATCCCAACCTCTAAGCCTTCTGTGGCATTTGCGTTTACAACAGCTTTTGCAAATGTTGATTTAAGATTTGGGATTAAAATAGGAACACACCACCTTTCTTAAAGTTGACATAAATGTTATAAAATGGGATGCTACACTTTATTTAATCCTTGTCTCTAACCAGCCCCATATGTAAATTTCACACAGTAGTATTTAGTAGCATAATTAATCCCTACTTTATGTTATGAGTAATATTTCCTATTCCCGACCCTGTAACGTCCTTTAAGAAGATCCATGTTCCAATTAGACTAGCCCATCGGCACTCTTTTAATGAGCAGATTAATCATTCAGATGGGTACAATGGTGTCAGCACAGGTTTTAAATATGATAATCTACATCCTAATGGTGCTGCAAAGCCTTGGCTTAGAGAGTAAAAGGTAGACAAAATTGGTGAGAGTTTCATTTTGTTCTCTATCTGGGACAATGCAGGACACAAGAAACTTTGAATAATGTATTGGGGCAGATTCAGGAACATAATCATAATTTAGCTACAATAATTACTTCTCAGAGAAGTTCACACTTGTGCCTTCCTAGAGCTCATGCTAGTATGTTCAACTTTGAGGTAGAGGATATATTTTCATATTTTCGTGGCCAAACAGCTTGTCTCTTAGCAACCTATTCCCAACTTTCGTATCTCAGAAAGGTATAGTAATGGGACCATCCAAATGACAGCAGTTTTAAAATAAAGTTCATTTTGGTTAAGTCTGACCCATACTGACAAGGAGGTTATTCCACACAGCTATGAGAGGAAGAGAAGCCCTTCCAATCTGATGACTGTCTTTTCACATAAGGTTAAAGAAAACTGCTTATTTTTCTGTGCCTTTATTTCCTCTCTCTCCAAAAGCAGGATTACAGCCAAATCTCAGAGAGTGTCAGTTCTCTGGGCAATACAGGGCAAAACCATTGAAAACACACTTACAGAGGGAAATTCCAATAAGCTGGAATTGGTTTTAAATGATTCACCCTGAAAAAAAAAGGATACTCTTAGACGGCAATTAACAGACCCAAGAAACTTAGCCTAAACACAAACTTTTTTCTATACATCTTAGGGTTTTATCAGAATTGTCTAATAAGAGGCTTTACATTATATTATTATTATAATTTTAGGAGCCCTGGTGGCACAGTGGTTAAGCGCTGGGCTGCTAACCAAAAGGTTGGCAATTCAAATCCATAGCCACTCCTTGGAAACCCTATGGGGCAGTTCTACTCTGTCTTATAGGGTTGCTAGGAGTTAGAATCGACTCGACAGCAACAGGTCTGGTTTGGTTTATTATAATAATTTTACCTGAACATAAAAACCCGTTGCCATAGAACCTGAACATAAAGAAAATGAAAATCCTTACAACTGGACCAATAAACAACATCATGATAAACGGCAAATAAATTGAAGTTGTCAAAGATTTCATTCTTTTTGAATCAACAATCAATACCCACAGAAGCAGCAATCAAGAAATCAGACAACGTATTGCACTGGGCAAATCTGCCACAAAGGACGTCTTTAAAGTGTTAAAAAGCAAAAATGCTACTTTGATGACTAACGGGCACCTGATCCAAGCCATAGTATTTTCAATTGCTGCATATGCATGACAAAGATGGACAACGAAAAAGGAAGACTGAAGGAGAATTGATGCATTCGAATTGTGGTGTTGGTGAAGAATACTGAAGAGATCACGGACTGCCAGAAGAACAAAAAAGTCTGTCTTGGAGTAAGTACAGCCAGAATGCTCCTTAGAAGCGAGGATGGCAAGACTTCATTTTCTTTACTTTGGGCATGTCATCAGGAGGGACAAATCACTGGAAAAAGACATCATGCTTGGTAGAGAGTCAGCGAAAAAGAGGAAAGCCCTCAATGAGATGGACTGATACAGTGTCTGCAACAACGGGCTCAACCATATCAATGGTTGTGATGCCGGCACAGGACTGGGCAACATTTCATTCTGTAATACATGAAGTCACTATGAGTAGAAGCCAACTCAAGAGCACTAACAACAACACGATTATAATAATAATAACTATAATTTTAATTATAATATTAAGTTCCATATTGGATTCTTATACTGAGGAACTTATATATTAGTTTCTCATTGAATTTGTATTCTGATATCCAGTTTCACCCATGTCAGTTAAAATTGTTTCCCACCTCCACAAAGACAGGCACCTGGCTTGGTCTTGAAAACAAATTCCAAATCATCTTTTTGGACAGGCAAGTTGTGTTTGCATTTTTAGTACATTAGCTGAAGGCCAATTTATCTGCACCTTCAGCCAAGGGCTAGCTGCCAAGAAATTGACAACAGAACATAGGCTGACTTGAGCAGATAGTGAAGGGCAGTAACTTAGGGCAGATGTCAAGTATGTGATAAAGGAGCATAATGGGATGGTGCTGTTAATATGCTCAGGGTAATCCCATGGTTCATCAGAGGCATCTATAATAACAACCCAAGTTTCTGGATCTACACAGATAAAAAGTCCTTTCAGGAAATTGGACATTTAGGGGGAAATACTTGAATGAGGGATGGGGGGAGGGCACTGCTCTTTAGTGACAGCTACATCCATTCAATTTAACAAGTGTATATTGTCCACCTAGAAAAGCTAGGTGCTATACACACAGTGTATAATCTGAGAAGTTGGACCATATGAAAAAGAATGCGGTATCAGGATTGGAGGAAGACTCATGAGCAATCTGTGATATGCAGATGACACGATCTTGCTTGCTGAAAGTGAAGAGGACTTGAAGCACTTACTGGTGACGATCAAAGACTATAGCCTTTAGTATGGATTGCACCTCAACATTAAGAAAACAAAAATCCTCACAACTGGGCCAACAAGCAACATCACAGTAAACAGAGAAAATATTGAAGTTGTCAAGGATTTCATTTTACTTGGATCCACAATCAATGTCCATGGAAGCAGCAGTCAAGAAATCAACTGACATATTACACTGGGCAAATCTGCTGCAAAAGACCTCTTTAAAGTGTTGAAAACCGAAGATGTCACTTTGAGGACTAAGGTGCACCTGACTCAAGCCATGATATCTTCAATCGCCTCATATGCATGTGAAAGATGGACAATGAATAAGGAAGACCAAAGAAGAATTGATGTCTTTGAATTATGGTGTTGGTGAAGAATATTGAATACACCATGGACTGCCAGAAGAATGAACAGATCTGTGTTGGAAGAAGTACAGCCAGAATGCTCCTTAGAAGAGAAAATGGTGAGAATTCATCTCACGTACTTTGGACATGTTATCAGGAGGGATCAGTTCCTGGAGAACGACATCATGCTTGGTAAAGTAGAGGGTCAGTGAAAAAGAGGAAGACCCTCAACAAGATGGATTGACACAGTGGCTGCAACAATGGGCTCACATAGCAACAACTGTGAGGATGGCGCGGTATCGGGCAGTGTTTTGTTCTGTTGTACACAGGGTCGCTGTGAGTTGGAACAGACTACATGGCACCTAACAATATACTGAGCACCTAGAAGAGCTAGCTGCTATACACACAGTGGTGCATGAGATAAATAGATCCCTCTCAGAGTTATACACGCAGATGTGGCTTAATTTCTAAGTACAAGAATGAAAAATATTCCCATTTTGAAAAGGTTAAAATAAAATACAAAGTTCTTTCTTTGAACTGTGGACCCGAATCAATACCTATCTTTACTGTGAAATGGATTCCTTTTCTATTACATCTTCAGTGCCATCAAGGTCCTTGTTCTAGGTCAAATTTCACCTTCGGTGGCACGCCCATGTCCATCTCCTAGCCTTTCCATACTTTCTGTATTACAATCTGCTCTTAAGAGAAAGAATCTAGAATTATTTGCACTGAAGTGCAAGTATTGGGGGTATGTTTGGAAGAGGACAGAGTGTTGAGATGCAAAAGAACCAACGCGCTAGGACTTCAGACAGTGGCAAGTTGTCATGATTTTAGATAAGGAAGGAACAGTATGAAAGAGGTAGGGTGGGGGGCACTTTACCTGTCCCGGTACCCTAGACTTATCACCTTGGAAGCTTCCTCAAGACACACGTTAACCATGCCTCTTGCACATGGAGTCACCGCTGTGAATAAACATGAATTCAACGAGTTCCCTTCTAGCACAGTGATTCAGATAGAACTACAAAAGGGCTGATTCTCAAACTTCAGGAATTCCAAAAGGCTTATGAATGAATTGCGCATAGATATTGTTAGGAATGATGGCTTAGTATCTGTCAACAGGAAATTTTCTTTTTTTTTTTTAATTCTAGAAGACCTTCACTGAAATGTGGATTAAAAGTACAACTCAAACTGCATGCCCTTTCTCCAGTAAGTTTAACTCATCCCCATTAAGTACCACAACATGGAAAAACACATGTCAACAACTACAAATAATTGCAAAAAAATAATTATAAATTAGTTCTAGATGTCTAAGTCAGTGTGATTCATTTAATGCTTCCACCGAGATCCCAGTCCGAGAAGAGTTAATCAAGCATAGCAGCTTCCTAATCAGAACAGTGAACTAATGATCCTATTTCTGAGTAATACCAGTCAGATAAAGCTCTCAAAAGGTAGTTAACATCACTTTGGTGGAAAGGAATGACAAGTGCAAGTTCTAGTAGGGGTAATGCATCATTCATGCCCCCTCTCATTCTGACATTTTAACGTTATCTTGTTTTACTGTGTCGGCCTAACACTGCCACTGCTGGCAAATTAAACTGTGAACTTACAAAGTGGGTGGCAATAAATACAAATTATGAGAGTTCAAAAGATGTCCCTGGAGGTGCACTGCTAGACACAGAATGTCTCTGGCTTTTCTGTCACATCGCAGTAGACCAGAGACAAAGTAGAGCAGGCGTTTTTGGAGGCAGAAAAAAAAAGAGAGCGAGAAAGAATTAACTAGCTGATGATGAAAAATGAGATGAAAATGAAGAGAAATCACATGCTTAAAAAAATTGATTTGAAGAAGTGCGCACCAACGAAAAAGGGAAGGGGCCAAGGAAAACCATATGAACATCTAAGCTCTCATTATATACGTATCATTTATGGAAACTACTTCAAAAGTTTATTTGGAAATCGAGCAAGTTGTTTCTAAATTATTAACAACAGCCAGGTAGTCTGAATCAAATTTAGGATGAATAAATATGCATTAATGTCATTTACCTTGTTCATGTTAGAAACCAAACCAAACCAAACCCACTGCTGTTGAGCCGATTTCAACTGATAGTGACCCGATAAGACAGAGTAGAGCAGCCCCATAGGGTTTCCGAGGAGCAGCTGGTGGATTCGAACTGCAGACCTTTTGGTTAGCAGCTGAGTTCTTAACCACTACACCACCAGGGCTCCTCATGTTATAAAGTTGTTGTTAAATGAAATCTGAACCACTGCCTTCATCTCTCTTTCCGGCCCCCCTCAAAGAAAGCAAAAAAAAAAAAGTTGGAGAAAATTAGCTTCTTATAAGCAACCCTGGGTCGACTAGACTGGCATGGAAGGCACTGAAAATACAAATACCAGGGGTTCCTCAGGAAACAGTTGCGGGCTGAGAAACGAGAATCTTGTGTCTCAGTTTTTGCAGGAATCCCATGTGTTTTCCTGGCCAGAGCATCCTCAACGGTCAGTGGGCAAAGACAGGCAGAAATGAATGACTGAAAATTGTAGTGCCTCCAGAAAACCTGCTGGGGGCTTTGCAAACTTCAAATGCCTATAAATGAAAGTTGGAAACACACCCGAAACAAAAGAAATCTGTCCCTTTTTAAAGGCACATGAAAACAGAGAATGCCAAGTGCAGCCTGGATCAGATTTTTTTAATATCGCTGAACATCGAGACTTTTGCTCCCAATTTGGTCTAGTTCCACTAATGAATCTTATAAAATGTTTTATCTGCCTATTCCACGCCCACAAACCACTCACAGGAGACTTGAAAATCATCATTTCTTCCAGAGTGCAGATATCAGTTGGGCCATATGCAACAGTGGTCTGTTTATTTTTCCCATAAACCACTGGTTTCATAGAAACTCATTAGCATCACCTGTGTTAATTACACTAGCAAACCAATCAACAGCTCCTTCTTAATTAGGTTTTCGTTATTAAAGCCGGAAATTGCCAAGGAGACAAAAGTCACCTGGGGAAATTATGTGAAAAGGAGTGTTTATGCCAAATTACGCAGTAAAATAATAATAAAATAGCCTGGTTTGTTTACAGGAAAAGGAAACAATATTAATATTCAAGGTCACTGGCACACTCCTTATTAATTATTCTCATTATATTAAATTGTGATCATTTATGCTTCAAGGGGGTTGCCATATAGAAAGTCTTTGTACTCAAAGTTGACTTGAACCAGATTTTAATGGCTGTGGTCAGCGATTATGACTTGCCTATTCCATAAACACAAGCACCTATGGGTTAAAGCAGTTAATGCTAATTTCATGAGCTCATGTCCCAACTGTAACTCAAAATCCCTAACGTCTGTTAGTAAACCTAGAAAAACACATTAAACTCTACTATTAAAGGAAAAGATACACATGTGACGCTTGGAATTTGCAATTTTCCTAAAAGAGAAAGAAGAAAAGACTCCCAACCATATTCCCCTCACTGCCAAGAGCCTTTCAGGAGAGGCAGGTCTCTGCACTGGGACCACAAAAGCAGCTTTTAGAAGGGGATTCTTTCTCCAAGGTTAGATTTATAAGGCGGTTCCCCTGGGATGTTTAAGCCAAGGCTGGTCAGAGCAGTAGGAAGTGGGGAGGGGGGATAGGCGGGGGGAGTGCGGGGAGGTGCAGAGAGCAGGGTGGTACTATGTGACCTAATAGGTCTTTTCATCTTCAATTTACTATAACGCTAAGTACATTTATCGCGGACTCAGAATCTATCTTCGGAATAATGAAATCAGGGCACGCCCATCTGTGAAGTGGGAATGACAATGCTTAACCTGATTCTTGCAGGAAGAATTAGTTCATATTTATAAAGCACTCTGATGATGCAAAACGCTGCATGAGTGCTAATTATGCTTATTCCCATCAGTATGGGGAAATATCCTGTCCAGGAAAACCTGTGTATTCTGGCTCTCTGTGGCCAGCCAACCGAGCAATTGTAAGATGTCAACTAGATTTGGGAGCTGGACTACTAAGAAAAGCAAATGTGGACTCTAACAACCAAACTTAAATAAAATCACTTTTCAGCATCCAGCCGCAGGACCCCATAGCACAAGTTCCCAGAGGCTCCTCTCTTATGGTCTTCTTTGCTTTTGTCTGGGTTGGCAGACACCTCCCTCCTCAGCTCAAGGCTTCAAGAAGCTCAGTGACTGTGCTCAATGAATATTCACTAGAAATCAAGAAGGAAGGTTTGCCCCAAGCATCTTGAAGACCTTTTTGTTTTCTAGAACAAATAGTACAGAAGGAAAATGTTAAAGAGAAAGTGACCAAAAGACTACAAACAAAGATATCCCAAATGGTCCCAAACCTGAAGAGGTATAAATATCAGAGGATTATTGTTGTGGCCTCTGAAAAACCTGGTTAACCAAGACCCACTCAGTATAACCTACGAAAGCTGACTCTGGGGGTACTCTCTCACCTCCACCTTGGAAAACTGCCAAGAACCTGAAGTCCATAACTGTGAAATTGCTTCCTAATGTTGAAAGATTAATATCAAAACATATGGCCCTGATGCTAGAAAGGAAAACAGAATAAGGGCTCTTACATCTAAACATGGATAACAAAGTATTTCTTTTTCTTGATCATCTTGCTAATTGCCACAATGACTTTTAACCTTCTTCTCAGAGATGGTGGCACAGTGGTTAAGCGCTCAGCTGCTAACCAAAAGGTCGGTGGTTCAAAGCGAGCAGTTGCTCTGCAGGAGAAACACGCGGCAGTCTGCTTCTGTAAAGATTTACAGCCTTAGAAACCCTATGGGGCAGTTCTACTCTGCCCTATAGGGTCGCTATGAGTCGGAATTGACTCAACAGCAATGGGTTTGGTTTTTTGGTTTTTTCAGAGATCCTACTGGTTTCTTTAGAGAATGAAACCTCAGCTTACACAAAAGCCAAGGTGTCCATGCTAAGTCTTCATGACTGACTGATGACCTTTGTGGAAAGGTGCTTATCATGACAGCCTATTGTCTTGCCTGCCCACCTCAATCTGCACTCACAGCTGCTCTTTCTCCAGCCCCTATCTTTCAACTACCCAGCTGGATACCTTGTCACTCAAGTTTCAACTGAGCTTATTTCATTCACCCTACCCATAAGCCACATACACTATCTTGCAGATTTGGGGACACAGTTGTCACATAACTAGATAGACATTTTAGTGAGCAACAGAATTTTAGCAAGGGGGTTATCAAAGCAGTAGATCTTTAATAAGTGGAATGGACCTGTTCCAAACACATATCTTCATAAATCAAGGGTCAGCTGAAAAATCCTGTTAGTGGACCTGACCAGAAACCATTCTTTAATAATTGAATTTCAAATTGTAGTGGTTTTAGGGTTTCACTTAGAAAATGCTAGGAGACCTGGAATATTTAAAGCCTGTTAGTGGAAATACTTCTCTTTAGTTTAAGACTTGGAGTCCCTGGGTGATGCAAACAGTTAATGTACTTGGCTGTTAACCGAAAGGTTGGTAGTTCAAGCTCCTCAGGAGAAAGATCTGGCAATCTACTTCCAAAAAATCAGCCATTGAAAAACCTACAGAGCATAGTTCTACTCTGACACACATGGGGTCACCAGGTCACCATGAGCTGGACTCAGTGGCAACTGGAAACATGTTTAAGAGTTATCTGCGCTATTGCAAATGACTATGTGGACATCATTGCCTGTAAACTGTCTTCTTGTCTATTTTTCCCTTACACTCTCTTGCCCCATTTCCTGCATTATTTTCCTCTGTGGAATTCATCAACACCTGACATCCTATATATTTTACTTGTTTATTTGTTTTTTTGTCCTTCTCCCTCCACTAAAATGTAAGCTCCATGAGAAGAGGGATTTTTGACCGTTTCATGCATGCTAAATCCCCAGTGCCTAGATCAGTGCCTGGATCTTAGAAGATACTCAGTAAATATTTGTTGAAAGAACGAAGGAACAAGGAAAGAGAGGGAGGAAGAGAGGGGGAAGGGAAGACAGGAGGGAGGGAGGAAGGAAGGAAAGGCAAGGAACTCCTAACCTCTTGCTTGATCCCACTTTCATTTCTTCTCTTCCTTCCATTCTTTTCCTCTTCCTTCCTACTTTCCCTTTACAGAACATTCTTCTACACCCTATCACCCCATTCCCACCCCCTCCACCTGATTAACCCCCATTCCTCCTTTACCACTTTCTCAGGGACTTCCCTGCCCTTCCTGACCAGGTCACACCACCACACATCCGCTGCCTGCCTCCATTAGACAAGTCAACAAATCTACCAAACATACGGTGTCATCTCTTTTATGAATGTATCACACTGCAGATCTCTCATTTAAGTGTGTAATTTTTTAAATTACTGTCTGATCCTAGACCCCCCTGACCCCCACTAACCATGAACTCCAGGAGAACAGGACCCTATTATCATTATATTCCATGTTATTAGCACATAGAAGGCATGCAATAAATATTAACTGGTTGAATGAGATAAAAACTTACCCTCTAAAGTAAAAATTAATTCATAGACTATTTTTAGCTAAGCAAACCCTAAGAGTCTAGTAATATAATAATAGTTGTGGTAGTAGTAGCAATGGTAGTTGCCATTGTTATTGTCATCGACAATATCATCTTTTGATTCTTGCCATCTCTTCACACCTGCCCCAGCACCCTCAACTTTGGGGGACCACCTTGCACCCTGAAGAAACCTGCAGACACCTGGATCTTAAGAACAGTGACCATTCTCATTCCTAATGCACTTGGCTGGCAATCCCATTGGATCACACCTCCATTATAGAATTCTGCATGCTCCCCAAAGGCAGACATGCCACTTATTCTCTTTACATCTCTAACTCCTAGCACAGTGACACATTAAATAAGAGTCTGAACAAACCAACAGGTAATTACCCTGTTCTGACTGAATTCAAACCCTCCATATTGGACAGCAACCTATGGTTCAGAATGCCTAACAAAAAAAGCCTGGACTTCTAAGGCAAGCACTCTTGAGGCAGAAAATCTAGCAAATCACCCAGCCCTCTGGTAACCTATGTTCACAGCCTCAAGTAAGGGTATCTGGCATTTCTGATCCTTCACATGCCCGGAGTTTCTCAATCGTCACCAGAGAGGCATTTCAAAACTCTTCAACTCTGACCTGTTTCACTTTAATAATCTGCCTAAATTTCATTTGTTTTACATAATTTTTTCATGTTTATTGGTGGGAAAAAATCCTCATTGGAAATATACACGGTTTTGAGATTTTTTTCTGTAGACGATTTCTTGAATACACACACACATTATCTCCCTGATAGGCAATAATGGCCCTTTAAGGAGCTGTCATGATCAATCGTAAAAGTACATATTTAGAACACTTTTTAAAATGTGTGTATTATAAAAATGTTTTAAAATGAAAACTATTTACCCAAAAGACTATAATGGTTCTGAAGAGTATTTTGTAAATCCATATTTGAGACTTTAAGGGGAAAGAAAAGATTTCTGACCCAGGAGATCATAAAGACTTCAGTGAAGCCATTAACATTTATTGTCTCTCAAGGGCTGAAAGTGTTGCTAGGAACATGTTTCCAGGTTAGAGAAAAAACAGAACCCATTCTTCTAACAAAGGGTCTTGGATGCTCCTTTCTGTCCTGCCCCAAAGGCTGACAGACACCAGTCCATTATACTAACTAATGGCACACTTAGAAGAAAATGCCATCCAGAAGATGTTAGCCCAGGGACCTTGACTAATGGGTACTGTCTAATGTTCAAAGACCCCATCAGCTCTGGTCACTGATGAGACAGTCTAAGAGTAGTGCATTAAGACCTTGGTAAAGAAGGTCACTGTGGGAAATCTGATAGGATGAATTGGATATTTGAGGGAAAACACTCTTCATCCCTTTTGCCCCAAGCGTGATTCAGGACAAAAGGAATGATTAGTAATCTCACGTAAAAACTCAGTCTCCTACACCTTCTGTGTCTTATTCCACAGTCCTAACCAAGAAAACCCGTGTCTGAATAAGAGCCTTTAGTCCCTGTATGATCTTCTGTCACCAAAGGAAAAGTCAAGTACATACTATATGCTGTGTTTACTAAAACAGGAAAATGGAATATTTTCTGCTTAACAGGAAAAAATTTACCTCACTTCTATGCTACACTGGAAATTTTCTAAAAGTCTGGTGAATGGCAAAAACACATATCTGATCAGTCCCCAAGTTGTACCTTCATACTTTTTTTCCAACTCTTTTAAACAAGAAAAAAAGAAAAAGGTTGAGAGACAAAAGGGAAGGGAGAGAGAGGAAAAAGAAGAAGGGAGGACATAAGGAATAAATACATAAATATTTAGGCAACTGTAATATCATGTGCTAAGTGCAGGCCTGAAGAAAAATGTCACAGGCAACCTATAAACAGAAGTCTAAAATGGAAATAAGCAGAAACTTAACTATAGCCACATGAGAAAGGCTATTGGATAGAAACAATTGGGGTGGAGGCTGACAAGGGGCTCCTGTTGATATGTTTTTCACATTTTTATACTATAGAATTCACAAATCTCTACCGGGCTGCCTCAGAAACTTCACCCATCATGTGTGAATGACCAGCTGGGTTTGATCAGAACAACGACACCTGCGCTGTGCCAAACCAGATACAAGACGACTGGACTTGGCTTTCCACCAAAGCAAGTTAAGTCCCTAATAGTTAATGAAACAAGCAGATTTCCTCTCTTACACTTTAAATAACCTGTGTCCCAGGGCCTACCCAATATACTGTCTCCAAAGGCAAACAGACTCAGCTAAGACTACCTTCAAAGCTAAACTTTCCGTTATTGTGAAGACAGAATCAAATTGGTCCCTTTTATGTAATACAAGACTTAGGCTGGCCTAGCCATTCATACACAGCAAAGTAGTGGTTCGTTGTGTTGGCTTCTTTCCCTTTCCTGTAACATTACAAAAAAAAAAAAAAATCTAAATACTCAGGGCCCCATGAGCCCCTTGATGAGAGTACTTAGTTCACATCAATGGTAATGGGACTCAAACCTAGGCATTTTAGGGAGAATGGATTTCTTTGTTGGGTACTTTTCCTGAGCTTGATTTCACACCAGCAACGTTTGCAAACCCACAATAAATCACAAGGAATGTAAAATACACTACACTCCCCCCTCCCCAAGTCAGCCGGGGTCATTTATCATTCTGCAGATTTCAAAAGATGGTAGTGTTTTTATTGCAAAGGCCTTGTCATTACAGAAACTAGAAAAGAAAGTATTGATCACAATTAGATCGTATATTAGCAGTCCCTCATGCTTGGACTGCTGAGGATTTCAACCTAGATCATTCTCCCCTCTGTTAAAATTCTGGACAGCAATTTCTTTTATGTTAGAATAACTAGTATAAACCCATAAAATGTAACCTAAACACGTAATTATAATTGCCATGCCAAAAACAAGCCCGTCAATATCTTCGAGATTCTGATAGTTTCAAGCACGATTACCTTAACGGTCTCACATCACAGTACTGATTAAAGAAACATTTTGTCTTTTTATCTGTATGGAATGGCCAGTGTAATCACTGAAGCATAGAGAGCTAAAATATTTATTAGTGAGTATACATCTTGGTTCAGGCAGGGAATGTCAATTTAGGTGTGGAAAGTTACAACACAGCTCTTAGCTCGATCCGTTTTCAGGTTCTTCTACAGCTCGTGGAGTGGCCATCCCAAGCAGAGGAGGAGCTCTCGGAATATGCCCCTACACCCAAAGGAAGTCCTCCTGCAGATTTTCCAGAGAAAAGCTCTTCTCGGGTGATTTCAAACTGGCCTTAAATTGACAGCAACTATCATGGAACCAGTATCAACCAGTGTCAAGCAACAGTGGCCCGCTGAAAGGGAGAGGGCCTGGAGGGGATGCAAAGCACAAAGCAAGGCTAGCCTGACAGCCAGTCCTCCAGCTCACCTTTCCTGTCCAGCAAAACAAACAAAACTACTCATTTTCACCTTACTGATTAAAAAAAAATCCATTAAAAAGGTGTGAATCAAGATGCATCATGTTCCCACAGAATCTATAATTTATATCTTAAAAGGTAAGCATCATCAGCATTCCATTAAATATCCAAATTCCAAACTAGAAGGTACAAGTAACAGGGTTTCTTCGAGCTAGACACTTACCATTGTTTCTTTCACCAAACTATACAATCTAATTATATAGAGTTTGAATGAAAGGAATATAAAAAAGCATTTAAAAAATGAACAGCAGAGTCCCGATCATTTCTCTGAGGAATGAAAAAATATATTTTTTCCCAATTAGTTGAACAGGAAGAAAATTTAGTGTCCTATCAGTTCAGAAACATCAGCACAGTGGTCAAATAAAAATTCTACCATGGGATGTGCGCCGTTAATTTTACAATGGAACTTATCTGGGTAGTGTGCATGTCCAAAGCAAGACGTGAAAGGGTTGAAGAAAATCTGCTTCATTATAGCGAAATACACTCATGCAACTTTGTAAAAACGCAACAGCACTGACCTCCCCCTGGGCTGCTGAGGGAAAGCATCCATTTTCCCCAGTTCTTAAATAAACAAGGTGCCAGACCCCAATCCACTGTGCCTTTGGGAGAGAGAGGGAAGGAAGGTGGATGATTTGGCCTCAAAAATGAAGTGAGAAAGCCAACCTCGTCATCCCTGGACGGCCAGACAAAGGGAAGCGGCGGCCTTGCACCTGCACATCCTACCCACAGGTTAACTGGCATTTCTAATACTTTTCACCTAGTCTGACTTGACAGATGCCTAACCTTAGCTGCTGAGTGGAGACAGGCTGATGGGCCTTGGCCATACAGGGGGAAAATTTTTGATGCTTCTCACTTATGACATGATTGATTTTCTTTCAGCAGTCCTTCACTTTGGGAAGTGGCGAGGGCTGGCTCACCGCGCCCCAGTGCGCCCTGACCCCCGACACGTGGCCACTGTGAGGCTGGAAACCGATGACGGCAGAAACCTAAAAAATCAATAGGCCCTGTCAGTCAGGGGCAAGGCGAACGTCTTTTAAAAACCCAATCACGACATGTACTTGCTGCATGGTGTGGATCTACTGCACACTTGAGAACACACTGAATTTCCCCTTTCCCTTATTTATTTATTTATTGGGCTCTGCTTCACACTTCATTTTACCTCTTTTGGAAAGGGGAAAAATGCCCTAACCTTTAAGGCAGCAAGGGAAAGGCAGCAAACCCTGTGGTAAGGTTGGTTCTTCATGATATTAACGGGTAAATTTCCTGGAAACTATTTGAATAGTATGAAATAAATAGAGCACCTTGTAGCTGCCAATATAAACAGCGACATCATTTTTTTCTCTCGACAGTATCTGGAAAGAATTTAGATATAAGACTTTTAAGTCTAAAAACACATGAGGGCAAAGCTACTTAATAAACCTGGTAAAGGGAAGAGTAGTGTTGAATTTTCTTTTGGGGTTTCTTTAAGGTGAAAGAATTGAAGATACACACACACTGTACACACACACACACCACACACACCACACATACATAAACACACACCACACATGCACACACACCACACACACACCGCACATGCACATACACCACACACACACCACACATGCACACACACCACACACACCACACACACACCACACATGCACACACACCACACACACCACACACACACCGCACATGCACACACACCACACATGCACACACATACCGCACATGCACACACACCACACACACACCGCACATGCACACACACCACACACACCACACACACACCGCACATGCACACACACCACACACACCACACACACACCGCACATGCACACACACCACACACACCACACATGCACACACACCACACACACCACACATGCACACACACACACACCACACACACATTGTCCATAGTTCTCTGTTGGGGAAGAGCAAGCACCAGGAGAATCACTGTTTTCAGGCAGGGTCAGTGTAATATTCACCACTCCATGTGGAAGAAAATCAAATATTCACCCTTTCTTTGGGAGACAGATAATGCAAAAGATGGCATTTAGCTTCTTAGTGATCTGAGGTGGGGGGGAAATAAATATCAACTATGACAAGCCAAAAAGATAAGAGAAATACCATCAGCTGAAATGTTTCGGCCCAGAGAAAAACATCGCACACACACCCAAAAAGAAAAGAATAAAGAAGAAACTGAAAAAGGTTTGGAGACTATAGAAGAATAGACAAGGACACTATTAGGTACTATTAAAATACACACCATGGGAGTTGTGTAAAAGCATATTTCAGAATTTCGGCAATGTGCTTTTCTTCTTTCTTTTCAGAGAAATAGATCAGTATACTATGCATCATCTTAAAATCAGGAAAAGTAAACACCATATATTAAAAATAAAACAAATAAACAAAATTTGTGCCTGAATTCCCAAACTAAGCCCAGTTAAAGGTTTCTTTATGGCTGTAAACCTGACAAGCTACAATTTCCCCCTGTTGCAGTGGGTGTGTGTGTTTTAATGTAATATTAATGAGCCAGGATGGAGGGTCATAAAAAGTGATAGGTTTTTGCGATGGTAAATTATAAATCGGTATTGATTTTTCCCGGCACTAATGCAGCCAGCTTATTGTAAGACACCACAGGCAAAGTGCACTTTATCAGATTAGACTGGGGCCAGTATCAAATATACATGAGAATAAGGATGCATTTGTGAGTTAGACTAGACTTTTCTTCCCTAACAATGCATGAAATTTTTAAGGAAAAAAAAAAGATAAGGATACTGGGAAATTCAACCTTTTTTCTTCCAAAGCAAAAAATTTCCAGAATTGTTGCTCTTGAGACAATTTGTTTCAAAATGAATAGAAGGCAGTAATGACGCTAATTAAATTATAAATAGTTTCCTTTAAAGGCTGTTCTAAGTTTCTCTCATTTAATTTGTTGCTTAGGGCTGTGCCAACAACAAAAGGATATGTTCTGGCCTCTCCGCTCTTCGGGTGCAGTATCTTTCTTTTCCCTCTGCCCACAAATCACTGGGAGTGGACCATCGTGTAAAAGAAAGTGTTATTTTTTCAAATTACCAAGGTTCCTGTCAGTTGGTATTTTATAGTCAAGAGGACTTCCTGAGATACTGCAGTGGAGACATTTAGCCCTAGAGAGAATGAGGAGTCAAAGAGAGAATAAGAGCAGGAGAAAGAAAAGAAAATGACTGGACTCCACTTCCTCTCAGCAAAGATGTTATTATTTGCTCTTTTCCAAACATGGTGAGCCTCTCACTCACTTTGCCTGTCTTCTGTCAATGCAGAAGAAAGGCCTCACCCTAAGTGTGTTTGCCTTTTGTTCTTTGGAGAAGACTTCTCCTCCAGCGTTGTTGGGAAAGCTAGCAGCCCTGTTTCCAAACACTTCCCGACTTCTTCCTAATAACCGTTGGCACACTCTCCATCAAAATCTGCCACTTCCCTCCCTGCACAAAGGCTGCGCTTCCACCACCTGGCTGCAAGGGGTGGGGGGACCAGCACGGAGGCCAGATCCTCAGCCAAGACTTCTCTCTCTGTCTCCACAGTGTGAATGTGAGTTGGAAACAAGCACACTCATCCCCAAATAGTCTTTTTTAAAGAAGTCAGAGAGAACTTGTGTTTATTGACAGTTCATTAACAAACATCAATCCCCCTGCAAGCTGTTTACTGAGGAATGTAGTGAAGTGAAGAAGTGTGAATATAAATAACTAACAAAAGAAGAATGGAGAGAAAAATATCTCAGGGCAGTCTCCTTTGAATGCATTTTGAATCTGTTTTCTTTTCTGCTGGAAACAGGATGTTATTGAAGGTATATCCGTGACACCCAGAACGGTATAAACAATAGGTGTCTGTGCACTGGTGTGCAGAACATTTAAGTAAAATTATTAAAAACTGGAGTATGCCATCCTCCCTAATTTTTTTCTCAATGCCTATATCAATGGATTTAAACAATAGGGAAAAAAAGGAAAAACAAGCCAATAAGTTCCATAATAATAAGGTTAAGGCTATAATATTATTGCTTATTTCTAAAATATGAGGGATGTTCAAAACGGCAGCAAAAGTTCACAAAAACCAGGCCCCAATCTTGAAGAGCATAAAATCTAAGTTAGGGGTAAGCAAAGTCAGTAACGAACATATACTGTTCAGTAAGGTGTTTCTCATTTGTTACATCAATACTCAAAGTGGGCCATATTGAATGAGGGTCACTAACTATTTCCAAATGTTTCATTCAAAAAAAAAAAAATTGTACTGCAATATCCTTGCATCAAAAATGACTCCTGCAATTACAGAAACAAGTGAAAATGTTTTCAGACAAGAACAAATCAGGTAAAACCTAATAAAGCCAAAAGGAAATTAGAAAAATAGAAGGTTGTTTTCATGGGAGTTTAATCTTTTCACTGAAAAGTGGTCTTTATTATACGTCAAATCAATATTTTATAGTTCTTTTTCATAAAGTTATGAAAGTGAAAGCACACATTTTACCTATGCTAATTTAACTTTATTGGTGATGCCAAATCCTCATTTACATTTTTCATAAAATCATGCAGAGCTTCTCTCTGCTTTAGGGATAAAGCTAATAAACAAATACATAAATTAGTGTATTTTAATTAAACACTATCCCATGAAGTAATATTGTACACCACTGTCTAATACAAAAACAACTTTCTCACTTAAAATCCAGTACAATATTAAAATATTAAAACTCATTAAAAATTAATTTTAAAGTACTTTACAAACATTCAAGTCCTCTGAGTTTTTAAAGGTTTTATGTTGTTGTTATACAGATGATGTAATCTACAAACTCCCAGCAAAACGGTGCAAGAAGCTAAGGTTACTTAGCTGAACTGCACTGACTGACTTTCAAATATTACTATCATTTGTTTCACATATTTCATCAAAACAGCGTGGCTAGGATCTTAACAAAAACAAAAAACAAAAACAAGGGTCCCATAGACACCTATAGCAAAACAGGATTGAATAACAACTTTGAATTGCTATTGTAGAAATTTAAGATGACTGATTACATAATTTTAAAAATGCATCCAGTTCACTCAACCAGAAGTCATTTGCGGGCCTACTAAGTGCCTAACATGTAATAAAGGTAGATAGTTTTTTGGAGCATACCTAGAAATACCTTTAAACATACCTTTAAACATCATAGGTCAAGTAGATAACCACCCTGAGACAATACACCAATGAATGTAAGTAGTTTGACATTTATTAAAGAAATATTAGCTGCTACAGTTCTTAGCAGAGCCCTGGTGGTGCAGTGGTTAAGAGCTCGGCTGCTAACTAAAAGGTCGGCAGTTCGAATCCACCAGCTGCTCCTTGGAATTCCTGTGGAGAAGTTCTATAGGGTCGCTATGAGTCAGAATCAACTCAGCAGCAATGGGTTTTGAACAGTTGTTACTAATAATATTATTTACGAAGAAAGACTGTATCAAAGGTGCAGATTGACCAAAGCTTAAAAACACAGATGGAAATGATCCATTTGGACATACCTTCTATTTAAGTTAACAATCATTCATTGAGAGGCTACTGTGTTAGGCCTAAGGATTCAAAGATTAACAAGATTAGCCTAAATTACCTAAAGCCATGACTTTCTCTTCTTCACTGCTATATCTCCAGGTCCTAGCATAGTGCCTGGTACACTGCAGATACTCAAATATTTGCTGAATAAATGAATTAATAACTAAACAAAAATCCCATGGACAGGGCATCCACAGTCTAATTACTTTTGCCATACATGGATTTTTCCATCACAAACCTTGCTCTTTAAAAAACCTCTCTAGCCAAAAGTAATTTAATAAAATATCTAGGATCCTTTCATTTCGAGGATATAATTCAGTTGGTACTGAAAGGGAAAGATTTATATTGTGGTCTCAAAAGGGCCAAACTTCCACCCAGCATGCTATGTGTGAAGGTCTTGCTATGTCCAGCATTAACCTGGAAGGAACTCCAACATAACAAACGGTTGGAAAGTATGGAATCCTTCCAGTGTATGCCTACCAGTCACTGCCTTGGAGAACCATTGCAGGACCCTCCCTGGCACCCAGCTCCGTCTCCTATGTTTCATCTAAGAGGCCCTGAATAACCATTATGGAGGCTCCTGACTCCCTTAGCCCATACTCTGTCAGCTTCATGGTACAGCTCTTGTCAGAACATATTAGCTTTTCATTTCAGCCAAATGACTGTGACGGCACAGAAGGTGGTAAAACAGTACTAAGTTTCCCTTTGGTGGCAACACTTGAAACAAAAGGTCCATATCTTTCATTTGGTTGAAATTCTTAGTAACCTGAAGACATGAAAGACGAAAGGAACAATAGGGCCGAAGAAGACATGTAGGGTTTTTCATGTGTATGTAAGTATGTTTTGAAGAGGTACATCCACTTATCAAGCTCCCTGAGCATATGACTGACTTGATATTTCCAGTACAAATCATTTACAACACAATCTGAACTCCCTGCATCCACTTGCAAAGGCGGGAAGCATCTTTTTCCAATACTGGTGGAATGTTCTCTAGAGTAGTATTGATTGCACAGTGATGGGAAACTATAGGGCAAACCTGAGCTAATTAAGCAATAAGCTCAAAGACTACCTTCCTTCGATACTGTTTGAAGGCACATTTAATTATTGTGTGGATGCAACGACATGAAGAAGAACACGCCATTTAGGTAAATGTATCAAAGAGTATTGACCTGATGACTAAGACTCCCTATTGGCTGTAACATCTCTGGAAAATCAAAGGGAATAAGAAACAGATATTTCAATTTGAAAAGTGAATGCTACCACATGTATAGAGGGGAGAGTGTGGAAAACAAACTAGAGATAATGAGCTCAGCCAAAATCTAGAATAAATAAGTTCCAAGCCTTGGATAGGCAATTTTTATAAGTGTCTGAGAGTATTTTAATACCTTATCTGGGCAGAATCTCATCCTACAACTTTTTTGGTTAACCAAATAGGGAAAAAAAAACTAGAGAAATATATCTCTCTGAGTGGAAATACAGTAATAAAAAATAGGATTAAAATGCTCTTTGTTGTTGTTAGGTGTGGTCAAGGCTGTTCCGACGCATAGCGACCCCATGTACAACAGAACAAAATGCTGCCAGATTCCTGCGCCATCCTCACAATCGTCATGATTGAGCCCATTGTTGCAGCCACTGTGTCAATCCATCTCATCGAGGGTCTTCCTCTTTGTAGCTGATCCTCTACTTTACCAGGCATGATGTCCTTCTCCAAGGACTGGTCCCTCCTGTAAGTGCTTTAAGTCCTCTTAAATGCTGTTTACTGTTATAATATTTGAGTTCTATAGTTAGAGCTCATTTCTCATGCATCTTATAAACTTCCAAGTCATACCTGAAATCCCAAAAGAAGGGGTAAAATAGCTAAAGGAACCCTTCGTAAAGTCTTCAGCTCCTCTAAATTCAGTTTATTGCATTTAGTCAAGGCCACTGCCTACATAGTCTGTTAACAATAATATGCCAATGACAGTAAAAATCATAAATGTTAATATTCTTCTCACCTGGTTTGAAAACTGATTTCTACGATGATGTTCATGATTGCTCAGGTGTCTAACTTCGAGGCTCTAGTTTCTCAAGTCTCTTGTTGATGACCTGAGTTTATACTTCATTTTCCTATTTTATGAGTATTGTACTTTTCCAAACTACTTTTCTTATTATAGGGTCACTATGAGTCAGAACCGACTTGACAGCAACGGGTTTGTTGTTTTTTTGTTTTTTTTTTTTTCTTATTATAGGAGTCCCTCGGTGGTGCAAATGGTTAAGTGCTCAGCTACTAACCAGAAAGTTGGTAGTTCGAACTCATTCAGAGGCACTTCAGAATAAAAACCGGGCAATCTACTTCCGAAAGGACACAACCATGAAAATCCTATGGAGCACAGTTCTACTCTGCAATACATTGGGTCTCCAAGAGTCGGAATCAACAGTCACTGGTTTGGGTTTTTTGTTTTGTTTTGTTTTTCCTTACCCCCTTTTAAGGCAAAAAAAGCAGTACCAATAGTGTACTCAGGACAATTTTTGTGGTGCAAGCAGATGAGCATTAAATAGCATTAAATCATATAGCGAGGAAGCCATTCCCTTTTCAATTTTCTCTTAATTGCTCCGATGAAGTCAATGAGAGAGTCTCAGTTTGGTGCTAGCGTTTCTTGAACACTTATCACTCGCCAATACCCATGTTTAGCAGTCATTGGCAGGCAACAGTATCCTGCTACAATGCGGCAACACTGGTTTCTTTTCATTGCATGTATTTTGTGGTTACCTTCCATCTACAGCAGGAGAGGCGAACTGCCATTTACTGCAGCGCTATAAAGTTTCCTTTTTAAATAAATTCAAGTTTACAGAGTGAGTTGATGTAAATAAATTTATTTTAAAAAACAATACAGATGGTACAAGGATAATGCAAAAATCATGAAAGTGGTATGAGAACAATGTTGGCAAGGAAACCCTGACACTAAAGAAAGCAAATTGACTGGAAAACTGACTTCCTGGGTTTTTAGTGATTGTTCTGCCACTCACCAGTTTTGTAACTGTGTGGAAGTCACTGGACAGCACCTATCTTGACCATAAACTAAAGGAGTAAGAACTGTGCACTCAACCAGATCGCACCCTACAATCACCTAGGGATCTTCTAGGAAATATCGGTGCCTGGGTCCGACCACCAAAAAAACCAAAGCCATTGCTGTCAAGTTGATTCTGACTCGTGGCAACCCCGTGTGTTACAGAGTAGACCTGCCCGATGGGGTTTTCTTGGCTGTAATCTTTACGGGAGTAGATCAACAGGCCTTTCTTCTGCATAGCCACTGGGTAGGTTCCAACCTTTAGGTCAGTAGTTAAGTGCAAACTATTTGCACCACCCAGGGACCTTGGGTCCTACCCCAGACCAATTAATTCAGAATATCTAGAATCAGCCAGTAGACATCAGTATTTATTTTTAAAATACCCAAGAAATTCTAATATCAGGCAAAGGCTGAAAACCACTGGGAGAGATGATGTCTAAGATCTTCTGAATCTTAATACTCCACTAAAAAGGATATAAGAAATGCAAAAGTCTGTTATCTCCCTACTTTTACTTTTTTCTTTTTTCTTTATTTTTATAATCTTTTCTCCTTTCTTCCAAAGTTCTGGACACAAATAATCTTTCTGAGTTTTGCTGATGGAACACCTCCCAAATCACCAGTATCCACAAAAGCTGTTAATATGCACTGTTTTCCTGTTCCTCCAGATCAGTAATAAAGCCACTGAAGTAGAGGCATAGGAGTCTAACGTCCAGAACCCTGGCCAGAGAGTCCAAATCTCTAACTCCTAGTCCAGTCTCTGGGTAAAGGGGAGGAGGAGGAAGGTAGGATTCCTTGACTTGGGTGCCAACAGAGCTCATGAAGCTCAGCCCGTGAACCCAGGGCATAGGCAGGACTGTGGAGCAAAGCTTAGAGATGGTACACTGCAGAGGCTGCATCATTAGCTCTTGATTGGTGTTCTCCACATACCACTTAAGCCCCTTCATCAATAACCACTTACCCCAGGAAAGGCACATCAGCAAAGCCATTCCGAGCAGCCTGGGCTGGCTCTTCCGTCCAGCACAGCCCCAGGTCAGGGGGCAATGGCATGATAAATGCTGAGCCACAAGCCGCCCTGTCTCTCCCAGCCCCTGTCTCCTTCCCCAGCTTAATTAAAAAACAACGTGTCTCCCACTCCCAGCTCTCTGGTTTTCCTTTTTATCTCCCCATTCCTTGGTCTACAACAGGGGGGCTGCTCTGGAAGGGAATGCTCATAAGAGGTCCAGGATAAGGTCAGGAGGAGGCACAATTCTAGGTTGTTTTAAAAATTTAAAAGCAATCACTTCTATCTCCTCCTCATCTTTTCCAGGCTCACTCTGCAGCTCCTGGGACAGGGTCTCCAACTTCGAAGCCTGCAGGAGCAGAGCACAGAGACACACGGGAGCATTGCATTCCCACCTCAAGAGAGCAGCTATAATCAGCAACAGCTGTTGGTTGCCAGGCAGGAGTGTGAGGCCTGCCTGGTTACCATATTTTCCAAGTTTACAAGAAAACCCAGATATACAGATGTGAATGTGAAATCTTCTGATTTTATGATGTTGGCATCTAATTCAAATTAAAAAAAAAAAAAACGAAAAACTGCAAACCAAATCAAACGCATCTGAGGGCTGAGTTAAGCCAGGAAGCTACCTGGGAGGTTCGGGGGGAAGGGCTGCAAGTTCTGAAGAATGTAATCTTTCATGTCGTTGGGTTTACCAGACTTATATGACTCTTGCCTGAACCCCAGCTTAGCAATTCAGTCACTCACACCATCGAGTCAATAACGATTTTTTTTATAATTTTTCACTTACTTCTGCTAAACAGCCCTATGAATAAGGTACTATTATTGCCACCATTTCACAATAAGAATCTGAGGCTCAGAGAGACTAAACCATCCATCCTAGATCACACAGCTAGGAAGTGTTAGATTCCAAGTTGGGGCTGTCTGATTCCAGCATCCGTATTTTTCACCCTTCCTTTATGGAGTTTCCCTTCCTAGAACAAAGAGATCTTGAGAAATATCAAGGAATTAGACTGGAGGTAGACGGGGTGGAGGGGAGAACATCAACTGGTCTTGGGATAAAGCAGATATATTTTTATTAAAATCCAGGCTTCCCACATACCAGCTATATGCCCTCGGGCAAACTATTTCACTTCTCTGAGCCTCGGTTTTTCCATCTGTAAAATGGAGCTAGCAATAGTATTTCCCACAGAGGCTAGTGGGAGGCCATTACATAAAATAATCCATGCAAAGGCTTAGCATAGTGCCTGGAGCATAATAAACACTAGAGAAAATTTGGCTGCTATTGTTATTATTTTATTATCTTTACTATGAGTCATTATCCATCATGTTCATCCCTCTGCCCTAAAGCCACAGAATCCTAATACTCCACTGGGCTTTAAGCACACGTTTAATTTTTCAAAGCCTTTCATTTGAACCTCCTAACAGCCTGATGAGGCAGGCAGGGCAAGGATTACCTCACGTGATAAACACAAGAACAAAGGCACAGAGAGGTTCAGAGGACTGACGAAGTCCCACAGCTTGACATAAGCTCCGAAACCCCACGCTTTCTTCCACTTAACTAGACATTGAAGGAAGAAGTGAGTAGGGAAGACTGCTAAAAATAGAAATATTATATGTGTCCTTGGGTGCCTGGAAAATTAATGGGGGTCATAATGTTACTAACTGCCCAGGAAAAAGATATAAGAACACTTCTGAAGAAACATAAATGAGTTGGAATTAATATATTGCAAATTATGTTGATAAGTACTTACACAAAAAAAATTAGTAGAAGCAATTACTACCAGACTAGAAACCCGGGGAGTTAAAGAACTTCCCTTCCCAGAAGAGGATAGTAAGAGATCTGGGCCTCCTTCTACACATTTCCCAAACTTTGTAGAATTGGGGACGGTGTCCCCATGGGCTCACTTTAGCAGCTGTGCAGGGAAAGCACTCCACCATCTCCAACTCCTCTGTCCCCGAAGTCCCCCCTTACAACATGGACAACTGTAGTATTCAATACTGTATTTCCAGCATCTAGCACATTACCTGGCATACAGTAGGTGCCCATAGCAGGCGCAGTGAATGAATGAATGAGTGAGTGAATGAATACTTAGGCTCAGAAAGAGGAAAGAAGCTGTGAGCCCATCTGCAGTGGACCAAGCCCATTCTGGTAGCTATCTGTTCTTTTTCCTGCCCAATCCCTCCACCTTTTCTGTGTAATTGTAATTTTTCTTTAGTGAACTGCCCCAGTCCTTTCCTGGTGACTTTAAGGAAACTGACAACCAAGTCAGGTCAATCTAACTCTCTCTCCCTAGATCCTGAATCTTAAGAAAGGTGGGACACAGGGACTAGTAGGAGCCCAGGTCTTTGGCTGGCAGCATCCTGAGAGACCATGCCTTACTTCCTATGACCCAGATCCCCAGGGTTGTCTTACATCCTCATCTTCCCGACACCTAATTATTCAACTCTTCCTCTGACTTCTGAAACTTACCCATTATCTCTCCAATAAATCCCTTTCTTTATGCTTAAATTGGCAAGAGTCAGTGTCTATTACCTGTAATCAAAGGACCCGGCCTAACACACCCACCAGGCTAAGTTAGAAGCGAAAGTTGAATTGAGCCTGTGGAGCCTGGGCTGCTATTGTATACTAATGCAATTCCAAGAGGCTTTAAATAGGCGTCATTGTTCTTCTGCCAGCTGCCTCCCTGAACATATCAGTAATAATATAAATATAGAGCAGAAGTGCATAGCTTGCTAAGGTTGCCCCTGGCTGATGCTGGAGAGAAAATACCTGCTTTACATATTTTGCTCCATTTCTCTCCTTCTGGCTTAGAGTTGGGCAAAATAGAGCCAATGGAGCTACATAGAGAGAAGCAAAAAAGAAAACCTGAATGGGGTTTTCTCCCTTTGCCTCACTCAGCAACTGGCATCTCCAGTTAAACTAGTTCCTGCAAAATTCCAACAGAAAACTCTCTGGCAGCCATAGGTCTAGCCCCACAGGCTTAGGCCCTCTCCTCTCCCCTAGAGGAACACTGTTGAAACATCTTGCAATGAGATGCCAGCACTGCTTCCAGGTCCCTGGAGCACACCAGGAGATGCGTGTTGCCCTTTAGGCTTTCTGATACACAGTGCATCCTCCTACTCAGCCCCAGCACACCTAGGTGAGCCACAGCTTCCAACATCATAGGAGCTAGACAGCTGGAAAAAGGTCCCTGGGTGGCGCAGTTTGCACTTGACTACTAATCAAAAAGTTGGCAGTTCAAACCCACTCTACAGCACCACAGAAGAAAGGCCTGGAGATCTGCATCCATAAAGATTATAGCCAAGAAAACCGTATGAAGCAGTTCTACTCTCACACGTGGGATTGTCACGATTCGGAATCGACTTGATGGCAATGGGTTTGGTGTTTTGGGTTTGGACAGCTGGAGACAGCACCTCTCTTGTTCTAAGAAAGAAACAGGACAGGATAGGTTGGGGAAAGGGGCTTTTGACAAATCCTCCTCTTCAATCCCCAGGTTAGAGATCTGGGCTTCTTGGTTTTTAATAAGATGCACAACTGGGCCAGAATGCAGACTGCTGAGACCTGAGGTCATTGCCTCCATGCCAAATGATGGGCAATTCTTGTCAGACCAGAGAGCAGACACAAACCTCTTCATGTCAAATGATGGATACAAATGGCCGTAAGGCTCTTGGAAAATCTCAGACAAGTGCTTAGTCACAGTGATCGCTGTAATCCACCACCAATTAAAATGAAATGCAGATATCCCTGTGATCAAGGCAGACAGAAACCTGGAGCAGAGGGTGCAGCCCTTTCTCACTGCCATCTTCCCCCCACCGTGTGTACAGCTCCACACCCAGCTTATGGCCACAAGAGCACAAAGAACAGAGGATCAGCAGTCACTACTTGAAATCTACTTATTACTCCCCCTTCTCAAAATGATGGAAGTGTCTGTGAGGGGTCAAGTGACTATCACAGCCATTCATTCATGTGTTCATTCAACTGAGACATATTTATAATAAGAGCATGAAAAACATACTACAACTTGCTTCTTTCTTCATTCAAGAAAATATCTATCGAGTCCCCGAGATGCCAGGCTTAAGTGCTGCGAGCACATTTTTTCTGTGCAAACCTCCAGATAGCACAGCCCTCAATGAGGCTTACAGTCTTAGCAGTGGGAATAAAACATGGGAAAAAAACACCTAGAATACAGAGTGAAAAGTGAGGAGTGATACGAGAGTTCCAAATAAAAAGCAACAGGATTTCAGAAGAGTCATCAGAGGGGGCTGAGTAAGAGACAGAGTAGGAAGCTTCATGGAGCAAAACATGAACCTCCTGGCACAGGACAGAAATCATTCTAAACATGGGGGCCTGGGCAGTCAAAGTACAGGTGCGACAGTGTAAAGTACATACATGAAAAATCACCACCACGTTACCACAATGGCACCCTTCTTCTGGACCTGAGCATGTGAGGGACAGTCCAGGCAAACCAGGCTCTGGATTCCCATCAGGAAGGCCTTGGAACAACATTAAGCAATCTTGGCTCCGTGCAGTTAGCTAACGTTTCTTAGTTAGAAGAGAGACATAATCAGAAGGGCACTTTAAAGAATCCTCCCTTGGCTGCAGTGTGGAGGAATGGATTAGAGGAGCAAACTATTTTAGGCAGGGAGATGAGTTAGAAGGCCATTGCACCAAGACAGGCCCGAACTAAGGTTGTGAAATGAAAGGGTAGTAACATGAAGACTGGCTCCCATTAAAATGTCACCAATACAATCCTGGAAAATAAACACCAGGCTTTGCATTGAGAGGTAATGGGATTCAATATAGAACTGAGCTCAGAGTCAGAAAGTCTATTCCCAGCCCTAATTCAAGTGAAAACAAGCTGTGTGACTTCAAGCAAGTCCCTTACTCTCTCTATGCCTTGGTCTGTCTATGTCTGTCACTACCCACAGTTACATCTAGTGGGAATTATTGTTAGGATGGGCAGGTATGAGTGTGTTTTGCTTTTTTATAAGAACTATAAAAACAGGCTAATAGCAGAATTACACTGCTTCTATAATGTGGCCCTTCAAGGCTCTGAATTTTCCTGGCTTCTACATCAGAGATAACCTAACTCTACCCGTTACCAAACTCATTGCCGTCAAGTCGATTCGGCTTACTCTGTTGTTGTTGTTAGGTGCCATCAAGTCGGTTTCGACTCATAGCAACCCTATGCACCACGGAACGAAACACTGCCCCGTCCTGCGCCGTGCTTACAATAGTGGTTATGCTTGAGCCCGTTGTTGCAGCCACTGTGTCAATCCATCTCGTTGAGGGTCTTCCTCTTTTTGCTGACCCTGTACTTTACCAAGCATGATGTTCTTCTCCAGGGACTGAACCCTCTTGACAACATGTCCAAAGTATGTAAGACATAGTCTCATCATCTTTGCTTCCAAGAAGCATTCTAGTTGTACTTCTTCCAAGACAGATTTGGTCATTCTTTTGGCAGTCCATGGTATATTCAACATTCTTCGCCAACACCAAAATTCAAAGGCATCGATTCTTCGGTCTTCCTTATTCATTGTCCAGCTTTCGCATGCATATGATGCAATGGAAAATACCAGGGCTTGGGTCAGGCGCGCTTTAGTCTTCAAGGTGACATCTTTGCTCTTCAACACTTTAAAGAGGTCTTTTGCAGTAGATTTGCCCAATCAATGCACCTTTTGATTTCCTGACTGCTGCTTCCATGGGTGTTGATTGTAGATCCAAGTAAAATGAAATCCCTGACAACTTCAATCTTTTCTCCGTTTATCATGATGTTGCTTATTGGTCCAGTTGTGAGGACTTTTTTATGGTCTAATCTCAGTGAAACCCACCACTTTCCATTTTCCTCAGCACTGATGAGCCAATTGGTAGCAAGAGGCAGTGAAGTCCATGAGAACTCTACAAACGAATTCCAACATTGAGCCTTAGTCATAGGATCTCCTAAATGTCTCAACATCCAATCATCGCTGAGAGAATAGTAGACTAATAATGTCATATAGTGGAGGTGGCAGGCAGGGGGAAGGTGATGGCCCACAGAGGTTATAAATCCGACCTCTGCTAGTTACTATTTGTGTGAGTTTGGGCAATTTACTACTGAACCTTAATTTCTGTATCTGTAAAATAGGGTTAATAATCCTTACCTCCTAGGACTAATGAGAGTATTAAATAAATATGTACCAAAAAAAAAAAAAAAAACCATTGCCCTCGAGTCGATTTCAACTCATAGCCATCCTATGAGTAGAACTGCCCCATACAGTTTCCAAGGAGCAGCTGGTGGATTCGAACTGCTGATGTTTTGGTTAGCAACCGAGCTCTTAACCACTGTGGTCCAAATATGTACCACAGAGCACACAGCCTGGCACATAGTAAGCACTTGATAAAGAGTTACTGTTATTCATTGTTATTTTTATTATTGCTGACATCATAGACCATTTTTTCCATTAATTTCAAACTATGATACTTTGCATATCCACTCTAGCATAACAGATGGTTGCTTAAAAATATTCGAATCGCTTAAAAAAACAGTTTTAGACATTCCATTGAATAAGCGAAATCACTGGTTTATTTCTTAAATTAAAAAATTGCATATTTTATGTAAGAGATGGCTTTGTAGAGATAGTCTTTGAAAAACACTACCACATGTTTTGCCACTACTTCTTGACAAAATGTTTTTCAAGAAAAGAAACACACTCACACAATTGCTCCGTTGTCAAGAAAATATATCAAGCCTGCGATGTGAATGTTGCCAAAAGATGACAGTATTTGGCAGACCTAAAAATGTTTGTCATCTTAAAAGTATTTATGCAAAAGCAGAAAACAAACTATTCGACATTTTAGTCACTTTAGGTGATTGAGGCAAGTGATTAGAGTTTGGTTTAAAATGTTCTCGGAGGAACTTCACCCTTCTCTAACCTAGCTGGTTTTATCCTTCTGCATATAAAGCTTTAACTGGTCCTTAAGTTTCATCTGTGTTACCTGCGGAGTTCTGGCATTTGTGCAATATAAGGGCTAACTAAAACAGCCCTCCCCACCTACCCATATCCTTCTCCTCTGAAGTTTTTGCAACACTTTTAAAATTAAAAGCGTTTACTAGCTGTGGGACTTAGAGCAACTTACTTAATTTCCCAAACCTCAGTTTCCTCTTCTATTAAAAAATTGGGGTGGGGATGCACATGAGAGTGAATAAAATATAAACCCTGCTGGCTCACCACACTGGGCTAAGAGAGAGTGGATCTGAAAAATCTTTTTGTTAACGGTAAAGTCATTTAAAGGGAAAAAAAAGTATTTAAACCCACGAAGGCTATAGCTTATTCAACTAAGACCTTCTCCAACATTTTCCCTTCCAGAACCCTTAAATAAATCCTTGTAAAGGGCAAAAAGGTGCCCCTTTTGCCGAAATGTAAGTAACTGTGTTGAGTTTATTTAGAAGCAGCAGCCAAAATGCTCCCAATGGCTTTCCTTAATGATTTTTTTTCATCAGAATTAAAGAAATGTATGCCCTTTTGAAACTATTTATGAATGTATATCTTGTGAAGTTATAAATACATTTAGATCCATTTCTCTTCTCTTCTTATAAAGACATTGGTGTGTTTTTTCTGACATGCCTCATGAACTCAGTCAATCACAAGTCCTTCTTAATGGAAACCACATGTCTGCCCAGAACTGTATAATTATAATGCTAGGATTCTTGGCACTGCCAGGAAAAAGGGCATTGTCAAACCAATTAAAGTTTATTTACTTACATACCATTTCTGGATCAGAATGTTCTTTCTTTTATGCTGATGCTGAGAAAATATATATCTCATCAAGTTGTTGCAATTTTTTTTGGACAGATTTACGTTTCTTACCAATTATATTCCTGATTCTCAGTTCCTTTGCATGTAAGTAAAAATTTCTTTAAAAAGACATCTGGGAACAGCATTGTAAGATGTTCTGTAAATAAGACTTTGCACATTTCACACCAAAATTACTGTGCCTGTCTATTTTGCTGCTGAAATGTAATTTTATAGAATTTATCTCCACTAAGGGGTGTATTAAGAGCCCTGCCGTTTCCTTTAGACTTGTTAGGGATTGAGTGTGACCTATAAGAAGGTCTCTGCTTGGTGTCTGGCTCAGCTACTGAATGCATGGATTACGGGGGGAGGAAAAAAGTTTCCTGAAGTCTCAGTATTTTCTTGTTGAAAATAGGGATAAAAGTTATACCTCCAGACAGAGCAGTGATAACAAGAGTGAAATACCACAGTTTGTGAGAAAAGCAGTGAAATAACTTGTTTGTTGCTGTTAGTTGCTGTCCGTTAGTTCTGACTCCTAGTGACCCCTGTGTGCAGAGAATTACTGCTCCAAAAGGTTTTCAAGGCTGTGACCTTTCAGAAGCAGATTGCCAGGCCTGTCTTCTGTGTCACCTCTGGGTGGGTTGGAACCACCAACATTTAGGCTAGTAGTTGAGTGCTTAAATGTTTGTGCCACACAAGGACTCCAGCGGAACAAATATTTGGAGGCAAATACCAACTAGTTGTATGGCCTTAGACAAGCCCCTTAACCACTCTGAGTCTTCCTGTCTGTAAACTGGGACTACCAACACTTAGCCTATGAGTCTCAAAGGATTGCTCTGAATTTAAAATGAAATAAGGTAAAAGCTCCTGGCAAAGTGTAAAGCAGCTACCACTAGCATGCTCTCTGACTACATCCAGTCTGACAAGCCTAAATGAAGAACCAAGTAAAAAAATGGACCCTAGTAATGGTTACACAACATGATTAATGTAATTGGTGTCACTGACTTGTGCATGTAAAAAATGTTGAATTGGCAAAAGTTGTTTTATATATATATATATTTTACAATAATTTAAAAAAAAAACAAGCAAAAGTAATACCAAGAAACAAACTTAGTCTTAAATCATGACCAGAACCAAAGATTAAGGAATTAAACAAACCAGACAGAAAATCTCAAATTCCAGTCCAACTGGAGGAGGAGAAAGGGCAAGTCAAGGAAAGTCGGGCTGTCCTAGATAAACAGGCAGGCAGATACAGGACCTGCAAATGCCTATGAATGTTTCCCTCTGCTTTTATCATTGGAAAGAAATGACTCTAGTTTGTTGCCAAGGCAGATGGCAAGAGTGGGTGAGTTACTTGGGTTCTTTTCTCTCATCCTGATGCTGGTTTCCAAACTTCAACTGACCTTCCTGTCCAGCGGGTAGGAGCAGAGAGCAGGCATTAGAAGAGCCACTCAAATGCTTTGTGGGATGGATTTATCATTTCCTTCTTCCTGGATAGTATAATGGTCAGCACACTTGGCTACTAACCCGAAGTTTAGAAGTTCAAATTCATCCAGAGGCACCTCAGAAGAAAGGTCTGACAATCTTCTTCTGAAAAATCAGCCATTGAAAACCCTATGGAGCAGTTCTACTCTGACACACATGGGGTTACCATGAGTCAGAGTTGACTGGATAGCAACTGGTGGTTCCTTCCTGCAAGAGGGTGACTCTTGGAAAGAGAACAACATGAGCCACATCTCTAATCTCTTGGGTCCATCAAATTAAATGACTGTGAGTTTCCTCTTTAATTTCCCCACCAAAGATATACGAATGGGAACCCCTAATAATATGAATAAACTAAAGCACAACTCTATTTTCTATGGGCTCAATGAACAATTTCATTCCAAATATTATTTGGTTATGGTGTAGAATGGGTTTGCCCAAACCCAGCAAGTAAGCAAGCATTTACCTCCTTAAACTCTTGGCCTTGGAGCCAAAGAAATTTTCAGCTTACAAAGTCCACCACAGAAAATCTGAATGGGCTTTGTTATACAGGGCTGTGCTGACACAACCACAGGCAAAAGAGTGACAGGACCTGTGGACAGTGCCCCCTGATATGCTAGTGACAGTTCCAGAAACATCACCTCTACTCATTTTGAGTGAAGTACACCTACTCCTCACTTATCGACTATCTCGTTATCCAACATTTCACATTTACAATAGTAAAAAACCTACTATCCAACTATTTTGCACATTAACAACATACATCTGGTAGTAACAAATGCCGAGGTGCAAGGCAAGAGTAATGTGGGCTGTGACAGTTAAGGTTATGTGTCAACTTGGCTGGGGCCTGATTCTCAGTGGTTTGGCAGTTATGTAATGATATAATTTGGCAGTTATGTAATGATGTAGTCATCTTGCATTTTGTGATCTGATGTGGTCATCCTCCATTTTCACATAATGTCAATTTTTGCATAACGACCTGGACTTTGGAACCTAACCATGTGGATAAGCGTGGAGTGGGTGTACTCTCTTTCTTGCATCTCTATGTCTAAAGTTTGTCTGACTTTACCATTTACAGTCATATTAGCTTGATGCCTCATAACAATGAAATGACTTATCTTTGCATTATCATTTTACATTTCATCATATGAACAGTTATTTTATCAGAAACTCATTTCTCTCTCAAAATTCCAAATACACTATCACATTAAGAGACCCAGTAGGGTAAAAAAATACAGTTTTGCTCAAACTTAATTAGGTAGAAAATTCATGGATAACTTTTCTCATTAGGTAAGAACTCTTCACTGTAGACAGTACTAAATGGCAAATCTCCCCGGTTCAATTAGATTTTTGAAAATTCAAACCAATAATGCAGAAAATTCAGGGATGGTTTTTCTCTTTGTGCAAGAATTCTTTACTAGAAAGCAAGTTCTTCTAGTTTGTTTTGACTTTTGAAGATTCATTCTGTATTTAACATTGTGGAAAATCATCAACTACATGAGAAGCACAATTACAGTCTCTAGCAATACATCCCAAGAGGACAGAGCCCTCTGATGAGTGAATATCCAGCTAGCCATTGAGAGAAGTCAGGGCCCTTCTAACTGGTTATCCCTCTGCTTTGCCCAACAAGGCATCTCCCTGTATCTTGGCCAAGCTTGGAAGAAAACTCAACTTCTGTCTTGGAGATCACCTCTCCCTTGATGGGAAGGATTTGGGGAAAGGGAGCAGGTAGTATGAAATTGGAGAAGGGTATGCCAGGGCCCTCCCCAAATATCACATTTTTCTTTCTCTTCTTCTCCCCAATATCCCATTGTCCTTGGACTCATACTTACGAATGGTGTAAAATAATCTGAAAGTATTAATGGCATCTTTCTGGGGTCATATTTTATTTAACAAGGGATGAAGACTCAATGTGGAAGAGTCATTGAAGGCAAAAATTTTAAGTAGAGTGTCAGATCAGTGCCGAGGGGCCTCTAGATAACATTTTGCTTAGGCCTGCTAACCAAAAGGTTGTTGGTTCAAACCCACCCACCAGCTTCATGGGAGAAAGACCTGGGATCTGTTCCTGTGAAGGTTACAATGTACTCAAAGACTACCACCTTAAAATATCCTTTTAACCTAGAACTGAAGCCACTCCCGGAGGTCATCTTTCAGTCAAATAATAGATTGGCCTATAAAATAAACAATAATACCCATAAGGAATGTGCTCCTTTAAACAATTGACTACACCAGATCAAACGGTCAACATTTACCTGAAAGCAAAGAAGAGAAGGCCAGGAGGGGCAGAGAAACCGGATGGATGGAAATGGGGCAGGTGGGGTGGAAATGGTAGAGTGCTGACACATTACAGGGATTGTAACCAATGTCACACAACAATTTGTGTATGAATTGTTGAATGAGAATCTAATTTGCTGTGTAAAGTTTCACCTAAAACACAATAAAATATTTTTTAAAAAAATATTACAGCCTAGAAAACCCTGTGGGACAGTTCTACTCTGTCACATGGTGTCGTTATAAGTCAAACGCGACTCGCCGGCACCCAGTAACAAGCTAATTATTTGATGGGAATATGGCAGTGGGCATGTAACCAGCAGAAGGATTCTGTGAATGCAGAATCTTCAAAGTCCCTCTGGGCCATGAGAGTCTAGAAGGCTAAACAATCTCCCAGTACAGGGGAGGCTTTCGACACCCTGCAATATGATGTCCAGGAAGAAGCCCAGAATAAGGCATCATATGGACAATAGTATGAGCCAGGATTTACCATTTGCTAAGCTCTGTAGGCTTGGATATGTTCCTTAACCTCTCTGACCTTCTTGCCGGGTTGTTGTGACAATTAATTGGACAGTTAGAGAAAGAACCCAGCACCTGCCTGGCATAAAGCAGCTCAACAATAAAATCTCAGTTCCCTTTTGCTTCCTAGCACAGCACACAGGCATTCTGTACTACTCCACCTTTGGGCAGAGCTGGCCTTGCCTGAAACTATGAGCTCAGAAAAATGATCTCATCTTTGGTCAAAGGCACGCAATGCAATTTTATCACATGATACACAGAGATCCCCAACATGTGTTAGTTCAAACCTACAGGGCTCCAGGGTGCGATGACAGGTCAAGTATTGCACCACAAAACACTAAGCTTCCCTGAGGATCTCAACCCTGTTTCTGGAATCTGGCTTCCAGCCTTCAAGCATATGAACAGCTATAACAGATTCTGGGCCCCAAATCCAACTTTAATTTACTGGTGACCTCATGGCTTTCGAGAGTATTACACAGGACTTATCTGGAATTCACTCTTTCCTATGCCCTTTCTTTTATTGGATAAATCTGATGATCGTAATGATTTCTTGGATCTTTTTATCTAGAAAGGAATTTTTCTGGAAGTACTTAGTAGTTTTTTAATCAAATCGAGGAAGATGTCCAGGACTTTATAAATAGCTTTTAAGCATATAATTTCTTAATATACTTTCTTGGTAAATCAGGGATGGTTCTGCTACATTTTTTTCCTAATTTTTGTGAAATGGTTTAATTAACTTTCACTCTAGAGGTTAACCACAAAGTCTGCTGTTTATATTGTAGACTTAGAAAGTTTTTATTTCTTTTACCTAAAAAAAAAGAAAGAAAAATGGAGTTTTCTTTCACCTTCTCAAAATCTGGTTACTAAAAGTGACTTTAAAAAGTGTGCTTATTCTAGACTATTTAATTCCATTCTGGTCGTGCATTTATAGGGTAGTGGGAATGCAAAGACATGGGGTTAATTTTGGAAAGTGAGGCAAGTCTAAACATAATTTCTCCAAAAAACTTCACATTTAGTAAAAGTCTGCTTAAATAGCCTTATTTAAGACCTGGACTCCTCCACCAATGATTACTGTATTTCTAGTTTAAAGGTAACAAATGCCTTTATGAAACTCAGGCCTATCCCTAGCAAATGGAGGCCCATATACCACATGTCAATATTTAAAAGATATGAAACAAACTAACAGCTCTTCAATGAAATATGCCATACTCTCCCACCTTGACAGATACTCCTTCACAACACCGTGGGATGCCAGGTTTGATTTTAGAGTTCTCAGACTCTTCAAAGTTCCACTTAAGAACTCGGTGGCACAGGGAGGCCAGCCCAACCACATGCCACTCGCTCCTCCTTCCACCTCTGGCTCAGATTCACATCTCAAGGGGCATCACACACACGGACATCCAAGCTCCCTCCACGCCCTCCACAAACAGACCTTTGTCCACCCTCCAATCCCCTCCTCTAGGAAACCTTCCATGATCTCATTTCCCATGGCTTGGGACAGCCACTCCCCTCCCCTGTGTTCCCAGAGTAGCCTCCTGACATGGTTATTATTGCACGGATCTTATTCAATTTTAACTACTACCTCCTCCAGAGCCGAACAGTCAATACATGTGTGTATTGAAATGAACTCAATCCATGCTGGTCTCTGCTCAGACATGACCTCCTCAACAAGCTTTTGCCTCAAACTCCTCTCTAAAATACCACTCCTGTCAAGCTCTAGCCCCTAACTTTGCTTTATTTTTCTTTAGAACACTAACTACCTGATATAATGTTATATATTTATTTATCTTCTGCATCAGGCATGTGAGCTGCACAAGGGTAGGGAGTTTGTTTATATTATTGACTGCCAAATCCACGGTACCTAGAATAGGCAAGCGCTCAATATATAAAGTTAAATAAGCAAGTGAATGCATTAAACAGAGTTGAACAATTTCAGCTTCCTCAAACGTCAATCATCTGCATATCATTTTGCCAATTTGCATACCACCTTTATTATCATTCACTTGATAACTGTTCTTTAAATTGACTCATGATTTCATTTAAACAAAAATTATTTTAGAATAAAATTATAAATAGAAAACCAGCCAACTGAAGGCAGTCATAAAAATAGGTATATAATTATTAAATTCAAAGCGTCTGTGTCTCTCCTAAAATCACCTTGCAAGCCAACACTGGGTACAATGAACCTACTACACTTTGGGAAACACTGTATTGACTTGATCAAACAGAACTTCGATTTCCCAACGGTGCCAGATCGCAGAGTACATTATGAATGCTTTTCGCCATCACTGAAAAATAGCCACAACCTGAAAAATTTAGTGCCTACCACCTAAGCATTTCTCTGTCACTGAAGCTTCAAAGGTTCAGCCTAAACACCTCACTTCTCAAATTGCAGTGAATGAACCTCAAGCACACACAAGAGTTTTTGTATTTCGTTTTCTCTTTGAAAGAAAAAAAAAATTCCCACAGAAAAAGAAACAGCCTGAAAGACCCATAGTGAAGGATCTCATCCAGAGACTCAACTCTGAGATCTGTCGATGTCACAGCCTGAGACATCGACAGTTCCTTAATCTGTGTAATGGTGTGATGTACCAAGAATGAAAAATTCGGCCAATAGTCATTCCAAACAATGGAGACATAACTTCAAAAAAAATTAGTACTTATGACTGATTTTCACAAAAATCACCAATTTTCTTCACTTCAACAGTCAGGGCTCCTCTTTAAGAGGAATCACTTTCAAAATCTGTTGCTTTTTTAAGTTTCATTTTTTAGAAAACGCCTTACTTCTACTTAAAAGATCTGTCTGCAATCTTTTCTCTCTTGGCTAAGAGGGAACATGAGATGTTTTCAGTTATAGAAAAGAAATGCTTCCAAGCGTTCATGAGAAATTGGTGGTTTTTTTCCTCTTAAAATGCTATAACTATACCCAAATATTTTAAATCTATTCCAAGTAGCTAGTCTTCAGGATTATAAACAGACAGAGAATCAGTATGTTCCAATGTTGACATGGTAAAAGTGAAAACTAAGTCAGCAGTCACTGATGGCTTCAAAAGCATGCTACCCACTGATCCATACTGGAATTTTTCTTCCCTACTTGAAATGAAGCACAAAGATTTAATAAGAAATAAAAACCTACCATCATCTTAATGAAGCATTTTGTCATTGCAGACATACAGGTATGAAAATATGCATTAAAATTTTATTACAAGAATAATAATATCCAACTATTTTCGGGCCATTTGTTTTCCCTACTATTTTGCTACAGAAAGTTGTTCAGACATCTATCACTAGCATTTTTGAGAAACAGTATTATATAGGGCAGCAGTTCTCAAAAGTGGTCCACTGGACTCTGAAGGTCTCTGAGTCTGTTTTAGGTGGTGCATGAGGACAAAACTATTTTCCTAGAAATACTAAGTTGTTATTTGCCTTTTTTCACTGTGCTGACATTTTCACTGACGGTCCAAACTGTACTTAGTAGTCGTATTCTTCACGACCACGTACTCACAGTAAACACACACACACAGAAACCATTTCACTTAAGAACGTTCTTGATGAAGCAGTAAAAAGTAACAATTTTATTAAATCTTAACCCTTGAGTGCACATCTTCTTAACGTTCTGTGGGATGGAACGAAAAATAGAGATGAAGCACTTCTGCTGCATACTAAAGTACAACGGTTATATCCAGGTAAGGCACTTAAGCAATTGTTTGAGTTGTGAGCTGGATTTTTTCTCAGAATACCATTTTTACTTGAAAGTACAAATGACAGACAAACTATCCTTATCCAGACTTGGGTAAGTGGCAAACATTTTCTCAAAAGTGAGCAAAGTGAGCCTGTCACTTTGAGGAAAACAACTGACAGTATGTGTTGCCAATGATAAAGTTCAAGCTTTTGACTGAAAATTGGAACTTTGGAAAGCTTGTATACACCACTATGAGACTGACAGTTTATCTATACCTAATAACTTTTGTGATGAAACTGGTGGTGATATTAATGAATATGAGCTTTCGATATTGTATAATGAAACATGTCCCATTTCAGTGAACATAACTCAGTGAACCAATATTTCCAAATGGTCAATGCATGATGTTACAAAATCATGATAGGTAAAAGAGCGAGTCAAAGTATAAGATATACCAATGGATTTTAATGTAAAGAGTACAAGAAGTTCATTGGTATGGGTTTCAGATTTCACACTGCAACTAACTTTTCAGAAACTATCACTTGTCAAGTTTTGGTATAGTATCAAAGAAGAATAGTCACAATTATCTGAAAACGCTACTGAAATATTCCTTCTTTTTTCATATTTTTCTTTTTATATTTATGAATCTGGATTTTCTTCATATACATTAATCGAAGTAACATAAAGCAAAAGAATGCAGTGTAGAAGCAATATGAGAATCCTGTCTTCTATTAAGTCAGACATTAAAGAGAGTTGTAAAAATGTAGAACAATGTTACTCTTCCCACTAAATATTTTTGTTTTGTGAAATAGAATTATTTCTCATTTTAAAAATGTGTTATTTATGTTAACATGAGATGGGTCTACTACTGTTATTTTAAATGAATAACAAATAAATATTTTTTAAATTTCTTATTTTAATTTATGATGTGGTAAATATGAATAGATACAAGTCACATAAAAGTTCTTTGGATCCTCAATAATTTTTAAGAGAGTAAATGAGTCCTGAGGCCAAAAGTTTGAGAAGCACTGGTGTACAGTTGAAGAGACGATTCTGTAGTTCAGAGAGAGCCAAAACTCCTGACCCTGCCACTCATTAACTGCACAAGTATTGCACAAGTCATTCACTTCTCTGAGCCTCGGTTTCCTTATCTGTAAAAGTGACAGCATCCCCCACATCACAGGGTTGTTATGAGAATTCAATAAAGTAATAGCCGTATTGTCTTTAACACGTAATAAACCCTTATTAATTACTAGCTGCTGATATTAGCTTCATCTTGTCCTTTTTGGCCAACTTATTATGTGGACATGGGTCAGAGCTGTTCTTATTTTTGAAGGAGAGAGAAATTACCCACAAAAGAGAGATGAAGTTGGCCTCTCCTGATGGCTTATTGCTTGACACGTGATTCACTAAGGTTTAGCTCTCTTCTTAACAACTGGTGTTGAAGGTGAGTGGGAGCAAGAGATGGGAGAAAATTCTATCACTACCTGAGGTCGCCAAAGTCATTCCCATTATCAACCACCAGACAAAGCATGTGCATGCCTCTGTGTGTGTGTGTGTGTGTGTGTGTGTGTGTGTGTGTGTGTGCATTTAACCATGGTGAGTGCTCAAACTAGGTAAACCAATTACCTCCAGTTTAGTTTTATAATGGCCTCGGGACTCAAATGAGGTTGATGTACTTAATCTTTGGAACTTTTTGCCATGGTCTTAGGGAAAGACAACCAGTCCCTTAGAATGGTGTGAGAAATAAAAGAAAACCCTTTTGCCCATTTTCCATTTACTCTTTAAATCCTGTGGGATAGGTACATAAACTGCAAAAATAATCATTTCTCAATTTTTCCCTATTACTTTTTCCATAATTTGAAAACATAAAGCTTTTTCCACTGGCTGCCTTTCTAATTCTTCTTTCTATTCTTATTCCAATGCAACAAGAATTTTGCCAACGAAAGTGCTATAAACAGCCATGCCCTCGTTGAAAAAAGCAATATGCCGCCAGGCTGACATATACCTCGCTTTTCCGCTCATTGTCAGCACGGTGATTGATGGTGTAGTTCATTAATGTGGGACGATTGTCAGCTTTTCCTGAATAAATATAAAAAGAAACAAAGAAATCCCCACCCTTTTCAAGCCACAGTGAATTATTTCCTATTTTCCAGGCTTAGGTTTAAGAATCCATAGGGCATTTGTCTCAAAGTAAATAATGAACCTACCCTTTAATGGAAGAAATTTTTGTTTGGGATCAGGGATGAAATATATATATAGAAAAGGAGGAATGTTATTCAAAAGGATGAAGCAATTTAGGCACCTAAAACTGTACTTATTTTAAAGTAATACTTGATCTTCAGTATAGTTATGTAAAATGCAAGAAATTATCACCTTTGGAAAACCGTAAAGTAAAAAATGATCTGTCATGTGCCAAACCATACATAACAAGAATCACAAGGAAAGAAAGCAATGGAGTGGATGGAGAGTTCAGAGGACTAATTTACAGCTGGATGAGAAAGTTGATCCAAATCAGTCCACATCCAAAGAAAGTTTTATGGAAATAACCAAAATAGATTTGCCTTTCGATTCCTCTTTACTCATGATGCAAGTTAGGACAGTTTTTATTGCCAGATGCGCTTACGTACGTAGCTGAAGAAGGGTAAGATGCTTGCTTACACCTTGGTCACACTGTCGTTTTATCAGGAGGTCTTGCCTCCGTGACTTCTCTCTGCACTGGCATCCTATCTATCCGCCTGTTCAAATGGTCCTAATTGGGTCTTTGTGAACTCTGTTAGTCAAAAGATCAACAAACACATGGGGTGTGTCTTGCTTTTAGCTGTGGTGTACAAAAAGCAACAACCGAAACAAAAACATCCTCATGCACATGGCGCTCATGAGTTAAGGAACATGCAGCATTTCACTGTGGGCATTCTGTGCCTGTGCAGATTTTCTCAGGTGGTAGGGTGCTAATGACGATACTAATGTATTCTGAATATGTGCTAAATTTCTTGAGTTGAATTGTGAAGTAGTTTGAATACCACTGGAAGGCACAGGAAACTGGGAACTGTAGCAAAGCTGGCATTCTGCCACCACTTGAAGAGTCAATCTGACTGGAATAGAAGGTGATTATCGAGGACAAACCAGCAGACCTTGGGTGATTTCCTCTTAAAATGACAGCTTGCCTGGGTCTCATGCATTCTTAGCACATATACGCATGGGTCTGTTTTCAGGATGTTCCAGTGCTTAACAATGCAGGTGAAGGAACTGGAGCCTATCAATTAAAAAAAAAAAAAGTTGCCATTGAGTCAATTCTGACTCATAGTGACCCTATCAGACAGAGTAGAACTGTCCCATAGGGATTCCAAGGAGTGGCTGGTGGATTCAAACTGCCAACTTTTTGATTAGCAGCCGAGCTCTTAACCACTGTGCCACCAGGGCTCGGGAGCCTACCAATAGCTCATGTTTATTGAGCACTTACCCCACGCCAGTCACTGTTCTATGACTCTGCCTCTGTTATCTCATTCAATCCATGCACCAACCAGGTTGAATGTAAGTTATCACTACTCCCATTTTAAGCTGAGGAAGACAGGGCTCAGAGTATACAAGTGGCTTATTCAAAGTCACATATGATAAGTGAGTGGCACAGCCAGGATTCTCACCCAGCCCTATCTGACTCCAGAACCAGAAGTGTAAGCCACTGAAATATGTGGCTTTTGATTCAGTCTGAAATGTTGGGAGAGTTTCAGTCAAGGAAAAGAGCAATCTCCACAAGGCTTCAAGATGCTTTTTAAAGTGATTTCACATTTGAGTTCTCATTTGCTCCTCACCCCAACTGCATTAACTAGCAGAGCAGATAACAATATGTTCATTTTATAGATTAGGTAAAGAAAGTCCAGAAAGGCTTAAGCACTGTCTCAAGTTTACGCAGCTATTACTCCAAGAGCTGGAGTCCTTGGGTGGTGTAAACAGTTAATGAACTCAACTGCTAACTAAAAGGTTAGTAGTTCAAGCCCACCCAGAGGTGACTCTGAAGAAAGGTCCGGCAATCTATTTCTGAAAAATCAGTCATTGAAAACCCTATGGAACACAGTTCTACTCATTGTGGGGGTGGTCACCATGAGTTGAAGTCAGCTTGAAGGCAAGTGATTACTGTAAGAGCTGGGATAGAAATTCAGGTCTTTTCAATACACCATCATTCTGCTATAATGTAAGAAACAAACAAACAGAAAGCTAAATCTATCCAAGTCACTTCGTACAAAGTTTTTGTTGCCATATTTTATTTTAGAATTACTTAGCCTGTCCTATATTAAACACAATGTTTCGCTACTATTACCAAGGGTTTTGGAATTCTTCAGATCTGCTATGTGCCATATTATTTCAGTGGCTTCGGTTGATGAGACCTTGGATTTTTCAGGGCGAAAGAAGGCTAAAAGTCCTGAGAAGTCTGAGATGGAAAGCATCAAAACTGTTGATATCAACAGCCAGACCCAGCATAATATGAAATTCTTCCAGTAAGTAGCCAGTCAGCAGTATATCCGCCCATGCTTCTTAAATACTCACAGCAACACTTCCAGCATGTCACAGAATAATAAAAATCAGTTGTGGGAAGCAGAAGTTTTTAAGATGGCAAAGTGCCCCTATAATCCCCAGGCGTTAACAAGTTATAGTAACCCAGAGACTACAATATGAAGTCTCCATAGCTTCACAGCAAATTAAGATGAACATATTTTCTGGAATCTGTCGGGGCCAGGCCTTGAAATTCATCCAGAATACCTCACAAAGGAGGAAATAATCCACAAGAGCAGTAAAATTATCAGTCAAATCCCATAAGTGTCCCTAACAGATAACACCACTCGCCTTTAGAATTTTATGATGCCAGAGAATGAAACTCCACCTACAACCTCTCCAACTGCAAGAACTCAATTCACAGCAGTTCACAATGTGTGTGTCTTTCCCCTAAACATCATCAATCGGGAGAGTGTGTGCACTTTCTGCTTCTTAAAAACGTGCTGAGTGGTGGGCCAATGAGGAATATAATGAACCAACACCGATAATGTACATACAATGAATTTATTCTGTATTCCAAAGGACTCTTCCTTCCTATTTTCTGCCCAGCAAATTGGAAATTATACTTGTAACCTGATTTTAAAGCACTCTGAATGTGCGTTTCTCAAATCTATTAACTGAGTTTGGATGGTGTTTTATATTTCTTTCCTGTACATTTATTATGGGACCTCCAGGAGGGGAGAAGAAATTAAAGATTGCATAATATTAGAGTTGTGCATTCTTTTGTCTCTCCTGCATAAAAGGAAACAATGTCAACTTTTGGAATAAATTTTTTTTTTTAAATTATGAAGATAGAATGCAGTGGTTCCTTAACCTTTTCTGGGCTTTGGACCATTTTGAGAATTAGATGAAAACCTCTCCCTAGGAAAGTGTCCATTAGTTAATATTGCTGTTATTAGTTGCCATCAAGTCGGCTCTGACTCACGGCGACCCATCTGTGCAGAGCAGAACTGCTCCATGAGGTTTTCAAAGCTGTGACCTTTCAGAGGCAGATTGCTAGTCTTTTCGTCTGAGGTGTCTCTGGGTTGGTTTGAAGCACCAACCTTCTGGCTAGTAGTCAAGTGCTTAAGCGTTTGTGCCACCCTGGGACCCCTATTACATCCGTTTTAAAAGTTTCACTGCCCCCCCTGAAATCTAATCACAAATTGCCTATAGGTTAAGAATCTCTGAATTATAATCCCCAATACCATGAAAAATCAGTTCATCTAACCTACTTGCCCTGTGTGCTAACAGAGTCACAGACGGTGCTCATGGTTTAATATTGCAAGCGCAATGGTTGTTTAAATTTTACTGGAACCCAAACCTCTCGACCTCTCTTTTTCACTGGCTGCATAATTACTTGGTTTGTGCATGATAGTATAGCGGAGAATTGAATTAGAAACACTGTCAAGACAGCTGCTTTTGCATCTCTGCCACTTAAGACAGAGACCATCAGAGAGAGGGCTTCACCATTAAGAAAACAGCACATGATCTTAGGGCAACCAACCTCGGAGGGCCACACTTCTGAGAGACAACCAGGGCTGGAAAGGAAGCCAAGCTCCTTGGGGAACTGAATGCCACCACAAATGAACTGGGTGATGATTTCCACTGGGGACTTTAGTGGAACTGACACCATAAGTCCTTCACCATTGTCCCAGGGTGGTGGCAACTGTGTCCATTTTTACAATCTAATTTTACAATAGATTAATTTTGACAAGGCTGGATGGAAAGAGGCTGTGTGGGGCATATGAGTGGAAACAACCAATGCAGTCATTAGCTAGCGTGGCACTTTTATTCCCCTCTCACAAAGAGAAATACATCAAGAACCATAATCGCCAAATCGCAAAGCAATCAGGGAATCCATTTCAGGTAATCCTGTTTTTAATGCTGCCTAGAAATTAAGTTAACACTTTCACAGACTCACACAACCAATCATAGTCATGCCAAAAAGTCCAGTGTTGGGTTCCCACTGGTGATGAAATTCAAGCACAGAATCTACATCCACGGATATCCAACTATACCCAGCTATGTCCAGCTATACCCAACACATAAGAAACTTTGGCTCCTAAGTGAAGCAGGAAAACAACTCCGATTTCTATTCTCTATTAACAGAAGGTTTCTGTCTAACTCGTTCTGTGCCTTATGAAGCCAGAGAAATGAGTCTGACTCGAAGAATTCTATTTTTAAAAACTCTTCCTATTTACATACGCTTTACTTCTCAAAAGAATGTCACCTTCGTATTAATGCTACACTTAACAAAGGCAACGTCGGAAACATGCTGTTGGTGGGGGCTTTGTTTCTCACTTGCCATGCTTTGTGTGGGATCTGTGTTAATTCATGTGCCCTCATTGTGGGACAACTGAAAATTATCATTGTCAATACCGTTTCCTAACAATCCCAGAACCCAGGCAATTAGATATAAATAAGTCATTGTCGGCAAAATAAAGAACGTTGTCTGATGTCTCAGATGAATAAAAGAAACAGCTGGAAAAGGAAGGGAGAGAGCACAGACAGAGGGAGGAAGAGAAAGGGGACGCAGAACTTCTTTATGGGGTCTGGGTAAAAGGAAAAACCTTATATGCCTAAATAAAGACACCAAAAAATAAACATGCTTGAAAAATCATTATCCAACACACTTTTAAGCCAACTCCTAAAAACAGCCTTTCTGAAATGCTTTTGGATGACTGTTTATATGTTAAAATCAACATTTAAATTGTGCTACAAAGCTTATTGTGAGCTACATAAGCAGTTCTAAGACCTCAAGAACAACATGGCTTTGGGTCTAATCCACTGAAAACACGATCTCTGCACATGAAAATTTTGTTCGCTTTGCTTGGGAAAAAGTGAGGAATGTGCTTGTCTCCAAGTTAGAAGAGGGTCAAAAAAGCATGTTCAAAATATATTCCTCCAGGAATGACCAAGTAGCCAGGGCTCCTGCCTGCACCTGAGAGAGAAGTCTGCCAGCCAAGACTCAGATCGATCCCTGAAAGGAGCATTCATACCTTAAATATGCATTTATGTTCTCCCCAAAATGCACAGTTCCAACTTTTTTTTTTTCAAGAATGGAAGTTCAGAAATGAAGGGAGTTGGAAACGTGTAAGTCTTGTTTATTTAAACCAATGGTAAGTGTCCTGAGATGTTAAGGAAAGAAAAACGTTAGCTATCAGATCACATTCCAGTTATACAACAAATATCAGCATTGATGGTCTACTTCTCCAGATTGGAAAGTAACTCTCTACCACAACACACAATGAGGACAATTATCCATTTAATAATGACATGGGAGATGTAGTTTATTCTGTAATCTGTAAAAGCTGCTTTATGTTCACTACTGTTCAAAATGTTATTTCACCTAACAGTCCCAACAACTCATCAGAGTTCCATATCTGAGAACTTAAATATGTAAGTTCCATATATATATATATATATATATATATATATATATAAGTTCTATATATAAGTTCCCTATATAAGATTATTTCTACTAGAACAGGTGGTACCAAACAAAAAATAAAATAAAATGATATCACTAGAAGTATAAGATGTCAACTTTTGACCCAGTAATTCTACATGTAAGGAGGATCTTCAGACTGCATGCTGAAAGGCATCTGAAGATTTTATATCAAAGATGTTCATCACAGTTATTTTTATGACCATGAAAAAAATGGAAATAAACTAAATATCCAACAACGATGGAATGGTTAAATTAACTATAAACCAGTTGCCGTGGTGTCAATTCGAATTCATGGCAACCCTCGTATCTATAAGAGTAGAACTGTACTCCACAGGGTTTTCAATGGCTGGTTTTTTGGAAGTAGATTGCAGACTCCCTAAATCAACTATAGTATTTCCATAAGATGGGATACTGAGTCACCATTAAAACATCTTTCCAGAAATCCCTTGACAACACAGGAAAATTCTCATGACATTGTATTAACTTGAAGTTGCAAGATTCAAAGCTGTTCATACAGATGATCAGGTTTTATTTATTTGTTTGTAGTTAACCATACTCCTCAGTTTGTGGCATGATAATGACCAGGATTCTTTTCTTAAAATAAATGTGTACTTTATTCTAGTTATGAAACAGAGACAAAGAGATAAGGAAAAAAAGAAAGGAAATGTATTCCAAATGTTTATCTCTGGGTATTAGCATTAATGAATTATTTTGGTTTCCTTTTTAAACTTTTCCGTATTTTCCAAATTTTCTGCACATGTAGTATCAGCAAAGGGACACTTTTAAAAAGTCAAATTGACATTCATCAGTTTCAATTCTAATTAACATTATCTCTTTTGGACCTAAAGAACATGGCAGATGATTTTCACTTTGGGCTCCAGGGGTCTCTGAGGCATTCCATAGCTAAGTGGCAAGGCCCAGTCAGTGGACCGCTGCCTCAGTCTAACGTTCTCTTCAACCAGAACAGCAACAATCAGCTGTGAAGTCGAACCTTCTTTACTTTATAGATGAGGAAACCACCACCCAGAAAAGTTAAGGGTCTTGCGCAACGTCACATAGGTCATGAGTGGAAGAATTCAGATTAGACCTCACATGTCCTAATTCAGATTATTTCATGTCCACTATGTGGTCTGCCTGTCCAAGGAAGGGCACATGTTTTCAGCTAATTATTTCATAGTGGTAAGAGACCCACATACCAATTGTCATTGAGTTGACTCCAACTCATGGTGACCCTGTGTATGTCAGAGTCTCATTATTGAAACAAAAGATTTAGGATATACCAGGGATACAGTGTGAGCAAATTTTCAACAAGGTATCTGATGAAAACAAAGTCACGATACCCTTGTAGATGAGATGGAGGTGGATGGGTGAATGTATAGATACGGACAGAAGAAATATAGTTTATAGGATTCAAATCTGGATAAACAACCTTACCTTCAGAAGTTACAAAAATCTCCGTTTGCAAATGCAAAACCAACTTCTGTTCTTACAATACCTTCAATATTCTACCTCCCTTACACAATTGCTTGTTTGTGTGTTCTATTGTTCCAAAAAATATTTATCTTCTTTCAACTAAAGAGGAAATAGTCTACGCTAGGTTTAAAACCCCGGAAAATGTTCCCCAAGAAGCATGACTAGTTTGCATCTTTTAGACAGCCTAGATCAAAGTGATTTAAAATGTTTATTTTTAAAGTAAACCATTTACACTGGTCTTTGAAAAGACTCTTTCCCCCTTTAAGGACTGTATTTGTCTCCACAAAAAGTCATTTTGATCCTGAAGAACATGAACTCTTTTAGAGATATACCAAAATCACACTCTAAATTCAATATGGCACTATTAGGATGGCTGCGCCTGATCTATCTGGCACAATCTCAGTGTTAACTCCACAGGGAGAGGACCCAAAAGAGGACAGGAAAATGGATAAGGCTGGGCCATGGAAGCAAAAGCTGCTATGAGCCGGGTAATGGGATGATGTGCGCCACACGGCTCTCTAATTGAAAAAAGCTGCAAAGCAACAATACCGATAGGGGAATCATAAACTCTGTTCCTTGGGATCACTTAATAAGGTAACCTTCGTGGATCTCCAACTTCTGTTTCCAGAGAAGGAAATTACAACTTAAATTTCAGTTCTTTTCAGATTATAGACACATGCCATGTAAAACAGTAGATAGAAAATGCCAGAAGAACTTGCGGGGAGGGTGAGCCCGGTTTCTTTTCCTTTGCAAATCTGGAAGATGATTTGAATTGCATCAGGGACACTGTATCTGAGGGAGTTTTCCCAACCCCCTGACTTATTTCACATCTCAAATACAACACTTCTTTTATGAAAACTCAGCTTAAATATTAATGTATGTTTTCTTAAGGAAGTGGAAGGCAAATCAACTTCCTGGTACCCAGGGTATCTGATTTCTAAAATGGTCTAACACTGATTGTCACAGCTCGGCCAGATGTGAGGGGTGAAGCTCTATAAAAACGGAAAGGCCGCCTTTCAGGCTCACTGCTGTGCGGGTCCCACGCCGCCCTGAGCTGCATCCTCTGAGAGTATATTTTTGTTAGCTGGCTGCCGGAAGCCCTCAACTGCCCGAGTTGTTTTGTGATCCTATAAGGACCTTCCCAGCCCTGATGTCAGCCCAGAAATTAAGAGTGTGTTTGTGTTGGTAAGTTTTGAGGGCTGGTTAAAATAATAAGTATTATCATCAGCATCACCACTTCAGCAGAATGGAGGTGGGTGAGGGCTAAGAGAAGGGCACAGAAGTTTGCTAAAAAGTCTATTTTGAGTAAGCCTTTGTTCTAAATGCTCTTGTTACCTCCTGCACCAAGAAACAATGTCTTTTGTTACTCACCCCCCTTCTTTTACTGCTGAGTTTGTTTACTGACATTTTCAATACCAGGCAATACAAAGAGTATTTCCTCGTATTAACTCCAAATGTCACAAAGAACAAAATTTCGTTCCAAAAAGAAGCCTGTCTAACTAGATAAGATGCCCTCAGCTAAGAAAAAATATAATGAAAATAAATCTTGCTCTTTAATGTGAACCAAAGAGCCTTCAGAGATCCTGTTCTCTGCCTTTCTTGCTATGTCATTCGGAAGCCACCCCCCTCCTGGCTTTGCATCACACTAACCAAACTGAGCTGGCTCACAAGGACTCTACTCTCCATAGAAAATGCTGAGGTGTTATTTGAAAAACATTAAACTTCCCTGTAGTTAGACTTCATGATCCCCACTAAGCAACTGCTAATCTTAATTTTTTTTTTTTTAAATGGTTGTTTTTAAGCAGGCCTTCTAAGTTATCCAAGGAGCCCTGGCGGCCCCGTGGTAAAGCGCTCATCTGCTAACCAAAAAGTCGGTGGTTCAAGCCCACCAGCTGCTCCATGGGAGAAAGATATAGCAGTCTGCTTCTGTAAAGATTTACAGCCTTGGACACCCTACGGTGCAGTTCTACTCTGTCTATGTGGTCACTATGAGTTCAAATTGACTCAAGGGCAATGGGTTTGGTTTATTTGGTTTCTAAGTTACACACCCCCTGTATGGCAGTTGATCGTATTGTGGTGGTTTCTGTGTTGCTATGATGCTGGAAGCTTTGCCACTGGTATTTTAAATAACAGCAGGATCACCCATGGCAGACAGGTTTCAGTGGAGCTTGCACACTAAGACGAAGTAGGAAGAAAGGCCTAGAGATCTACTTTTGAAAATCAGCCAATGAAAACGCTATGGATCACAACAGAATACTGTCCATATAGTGTTGGAAGATGAGTCCCTAGGTTGGAGAGCACTCAAAATACACAGTGGCTGCAACAGTGGACTTGAGCATACAGATGATTGTGAAGATGGCACACGACTGGACGTTTCATTCTGTTGTACACGGGTCACCATGAGTTGGAGCCAACTTGACAGCAGATAACAACAATCTAAGTTACAAAAGGGTGATCCATAGATAATGTATGATTTTCAAGTTCATTTATTCTGCGAATATGTACTGAGCACTAGGCCAAACACAAGGGATACGGTGGTGAAGAAAAGTAGACATAGTCCCATCTTTCACTGAGCTTCCAGACTAAAGGAGGAGGCAGACACTAATCAAACAGTCACCTACTAAGCACATCATTATGCTTGAGATGAGCACTCTGAAGAAAAGCATCCCGGTTTTATGAGAGTGAATACAAAGAAACCTGACCAATTCAGGGTCTCAGCAAGGACTTCTTGAGGAAGCGCCCTGGAAGTAAGATTTGGAGGATAAGAAGCAGGTAACCAGGCACAAAGAAGGGAAGGCACTCCAAGCAGAGAAACTGAACGGCAGAAAGGCCTGGAATTAATAGGGAGCATCGGTGGAGGTGGAGGGCTGAGATGCTGGCGCTGAGGTTCAGACTGAGGCCAAGGAGACAGGCAGGGGTCACACCGCAGAGACTGTGGTACATTTCAGACTGAATCCAGGTGGATTCATCCAAGAGGCAGTCACTGATGGATTTTAGCCTAACATCCAACCTGTTCCAATCTCTTGCATGAACTTTTCAAGATCTGGCTCAAGCTAAAGGTATAACATGTCTCTACTTTACACACCTCCCAATCCAAAGGTCTTAAAGTCTTCAGTGTTCCAAAGAAGAGTAGAAACCTCTGTTTAAAAGAAATGGCTCTCTTTTAAGCCAATCTAATAGTGATCACCTGGATCAACATAGATTTGGATATAGATACAGCCACAGATGAAAAAAAAATCACAATTAATGCTTTCCTTTAAAGAGCAAGATCCAAAATTATTTTAAATTATGATTATATTGACATTCAGCTTTCCAAAGGTACAATGTAAAATTGAATTCTACAAGAAAGAGGGACCATCTGTGAGAGTATCAATAGAAAGGGAAAGAAAACCAACTTAACATTATCTTTTATGATTTCTTCTCCAAACCTTTTATGATTCATGATCAGTGAATCTTACCACCTCAGCCTAACAGGAAAATAGATATTGAACTAAAGTTACATGGTAGCTAAGAGATTCACAAGTATTGTTGAACAGTAAAAACAGAACAGGAAGGAGACATCAGAAATCAAGCATCTTTCTCTAGTGTCTATGTCATCATGTACACAAAATTAACAGAAATCAGAAAGGATTAGTCATGTTATAGTCAAAAATAGCCATGATTTCTTTAATGGTGCCAACTACGGGAAACTATGCTAAATGTTTTCTAAATAGCCTCATTTATTCCTGACGACATCCCTAGAGTTTAGGACCTGCTATCATCATCATTTCCATTTTATAGTGAAGAAATCACAAGGCGGTTAAGTGACTTGTCCAAGGTCACTGTGGCAATCTACTGCTGACCTCCAATATCTGATCTCCCCTTGCTCTAACGTGATAATCTTCTATATTTATCTAGCACATGACTGCCCAGAATAAAATCTGTATTTCCCAGACTCCCCTGTAGCTGAATGTCACCGTGTGACCATGTTTGGGACAATGAGATAAAAGCAGAGGTGAGGTATGCAATATCCAAACCATGTCCTTAAGAGAAGGGTCTGCCCTGTCCCCTTCCTTTTCCATCCTGCTACTAGGAATGCCTCTTCAATGGCCACAGCTCCATTTTGGAGAGCAGGGGTGAGGCCCCCTCCAGGGTCGGTAGAAGAAAGTTAGAGGGAGCCTGGCTCTGATGGCTTTGTAGAGCAAAGCCTGCATGCCACCTGGGCTGCTGACTTCCAGGCCTCACTTGTGCAAAAATAATAAATGTCTGTCTTATTGAAGCCAATATTCTATTTTGGTTTTTATTGCTTTGCATTAGGGCAAAGATTCACTCACTTGTAGCCAAATCTAACCTTAGCATGGTACCATCGCTTACTAGCTAAGTGACCCTGAGCAAATTATTTAACCTCTCATAGCCTCAGTTTCCTAATCTGTAAAACAGGGATGGGTATCATCTACCTCAAAGTACTGCGAGTTTTGGGGGAATTAAATGAGAGATGATGCAAGTGTAGTATTTAGCACGGTCCCTGCCATATAATAAGCCACAGGTGTTAGCTTACTACCACTGTATTCCTAGCACATCAGAACTCACAGCAGACTCTCACATAGTTGATGAATTTCACTGCGTTCTCCATAACAATCCCCAAAGCTCCAATATGCAGACTGTACTTTAAATTGAGGTCCCCCAACTGACACTCTTCTAAGTTGGAAGGGCTCATCTTAGAGCTGATCTCAAAGCTCCTTCTAGAGACAACATGAACATGACCTAGATGGATGGAACTAAAGCAACTGAAGGGACTTATAACGCCTGGGAGCCCCTGAACTCAGGCAGCAGTGGGACCCAGCTGTTTTCCCTTTCAGATGGTCTCTCTGCTGCCATCTCTACTTCCAAAGAATGCCCCCCCCCCAGACTGGCCAGATCTTGGCTCCCTAACTTCAGGATCACTGAGACTGTCTAAGCTTCAGTAAGTCTTCTCACCACTCTCTCATTCCCTCCCCTATTAAGAACACATTATTCTGTAGGCTCTGGGGGCAGTGGTTACATACGCTACATCTTTGTGTCCACTAAACCACCCGGAATCCTGCACTAAGAACTGTACACATACAGTAGAGTTACATCTTAGCCAATAAGTTAGATTCCAAAGTTAGTTTGGAAGGCAAAAATCACATATAGTCAAAATTACCCAGGTACTTCACCCATAACATGCCCCATATGTGGATTTGTATTTACAGCCCAGTAGGCCACCTAAGGAGCGCTGGTGGCACAGTGGTTAAGAGCTCAGCTGCTAATCAAAAGGTCAGCAGTTTGAATTTACCAACCACTCCTTGGAAACACTATAGGGTAGTTCTTCTCTGTCCTATAGGGTCCCGATGAGTCAGAATCGACTTGGCGGCAACAGGTTTCTTTGTTTTTTAGACCATCTAAAATATGAGTACCACTAAGCTATACTAAAGAAAAGAACAAAAGGAGCCTACGTGCTCATATCTGGGCATTCAAACTATTCTGCATTTACGAAAATGATTAAATCCCTAGCATATATGGGGATAGGTAGAGAGTCTAAAGTGGTCTTCCTTGCCCTCTCTTACTTTAAGCCCACAAAACCTGAATCAAGGTTACTAGATGCTTTTCTGTAGTGAGAATTAAATGAAAAAATGTCTGTAAAAACATTCAGCACAGAACCTAGAACCTAGCAGATGGATCAATAATATTTCCTGTATTTAAATCTGGATTTCTAGTTGTGGCCCCACTGAACAGCTACCATTCTCTTGCCTTTGGGAATTGCTCCCATGGATTTTCATACTGGGATGGTGGGGGAGGGGGGAGGAAGAGGTGAGAGATTTTATTAGGTCACAAATCATTTGAATCAGCTAAAATGTGCATATCATGTGACCCCAATGGTAATGGTGACAACTGTCTTTACCTTGTTGTTCGTCTTGTTGTTAGCTACCACTGAGTCAGCTCTGACACATGGTGACCTTATATATAACAGAACTAAACTTTACCCAGTTCTGCACTATCTTCATGATGGTTGGTATGTTTTAGTCCATTGTTGTGGCTGTTTTGTCAGTCCATCTCACTGAGGGCTTGCCTCATTTTCATTCTCATTGGCCCTTTACTTTCCTAAACATAATGTCCTTTTCTAGTGATTGGTCTTTCCTGATGACATATCCAAAGTTAGCAAGTTGAAGTCTCACCATCCTCACTTCTAGGGAGCATTCTGGTTGTACTTCTTCTAAGACTGATCTGTTCATTCTTTTGGTAGTCCACCATATAGACAATATTCTTCACCAACACCACAGAAGAACTGATGTGTTTGAACTGTGGTGTTGGTGAAGAATCTTTACCTTAGGTGGCTTTAAATTGCTTGCTCTTTTTTTCCCAATATGAACAAGTTTTTAAGCAAAATTGTTGTTGTTGTTGTTAGGTGGCATTGAGTAGACTCTGACTTATAGCAACCCTGTGTACGACAGAACAAAACACTGTCTGATCCTGTGCCATCCTCACTATCATCGCTATGTTTGAACCCATTGTTGCAGCCACCGCGTCAATCCATCTCGTTGAGAGTCTTCCTCTGTTTCACTGACCGTCTACTTTACCATGAATTATGTCCTTCTCCAGGGACTGGTCCCTCTTCATAACATGTCCAAAGTACATACGACAAAGTCTCCCTATCCTTGCTTCTAAGGAGCATTCTGGCTGTGCTTCTTCCAAGACAGATTTGCTCGTTCTTCTGGCAGTCCATGCTATATTCAATGTTCTTTGCCAACACCATAATTCAAATGGTTCCCAGAAGTTTTCTGTTTCTTCTGAAGAACCCATATACCAAGGGCTTGTGCCCATGACTAGGGTGCCAGATGTCAGTGTCACCCCTCTAGGGCTCAGGTGGAGACAGCAGGGTGTAACCTACCAGTCAACCTAAACCTTGAGACCAAGCATACGGTCCATTTTTAGCTCTATCCTTGGGATCAAGTCTGACCTGGCTGGAGAACTCACCAGACGTTTCTTGACCTTCAGGTTGTTCTAAGAAGGAAGAAAGAACTGCACAAGTAGGTAAGCGCATGGATCTCCATCCACAGAAAACCCTAAACACGCTTAGAGACTGCCTTGGAGGAAAAGCCCAGCTAAACTCTCTAGAGCAGTATATCTAATAGAAATACAATGTAAGCCACAAACTCAAGTCATATATGTAATATTAAATGCTCTGATAGTGACATTTGAAAAAAGTGAAAATAACTTGGTAAAATTAATTTCTAATAACATTTTATTTAATCCAATATATCTAAAATATTATTTCAATGTAAAAAAAAATTGAATTATTTCACAATCTCCAAAATCCAGTGCATATTTTACACACATCTCAAATTACACACCTCTCAATTTGAACTAGCCACTTTTCAAGTGCTAAATAGCCACATCGAGCTGGCGGGTACCATATTGGACAGCGCAGCTCTAGAAGAGCGATGACAAACTAGCAGCCTACAGGCTAACTTTGTTTGGCTTTCTTAGTGACTTAAATGTTCTAATTAGCCATCATTTAAAATCAGATTTTACATTCAAACATACATTTCAGCTTCTATTGAAAAGTCATGTCTGGCTACCCTGGGTTTAAATTCTCCAATTGCAACCAACAGACAGAGCTGAGTAGGCTGCAGCTTCTCCTTCCAGAACGACTGTTGGCTTTCCAGTTTGCTACAGTCCCTATCACTCCATGCCTGACTTTACCCCAGTAGGTATAATAAATAGCATGGTCACAACCTATGGAGATAACATCAAAACTACTGACTTGTTTAATGTGGTAAATTTTTAAAAAGAAATGTATTTATGTATTTGCACTTTATTTGTTTTCCTACCATTTACCACTTATGTTACCGGGAACTCTGAATTTAAATGGGGTCACATACACAAAGAAGAAACAAGTCCTTGCTTATTGATTCAGGAAAAGACGGAAATCAGCCCAGGGAATCCTGTTTATTCTGTTTTCAAATAACCGAAGTCATCAGGCTGAGAAGGCTGAGAAGGCTAAGAAGCATTAGAACACCTTGTTATGCAAATACATCACTAAAAGGACCCTGGTCTCTAAAGATATGAGTGTATATGCAAACATGTTTCTCTCACTGTGGCTCATTTCCCACACATGGTTGGTTTCTGTGTGTCTCCCGTTTCTCAGCCTGTTCAGGCGCCTGGCAGTGGAGCCCTTCTGACTTTCAGCCTGCCCTCTCTTCCATCTCTGTCTCATATGGACAAGTAAGGATCTTCCACCACCTCTAACTGCCACCTGCTTTCTCTCCTTATCAAAATCATTCAAGGACACCTAGATTTCATCCAAGGTATCAAGTAAAGTATAGCCTCGAGTCATTCCATCAGCCACCCTATCAGTTCCTTCACATCAGGCCAATAATAATATTAACAACAACAATAATAATACAGCGGCTTCAACTGCGATGAGGAAGTTAACTTCTAAAGGCAGCGTATAAGATAAAAATTACACAAAATCAAAATAACCAATTGCCGCCGAGTTGATTCCTACTTATGGCGACCCCACGTGTGTCAAAGTAGAGCTGTGCTCTATAGAGTTTTCAGTGGCTGATCTTTCAGCAGCAGACCACCAAGCTTTCCTTCCAAGGCACCTCTGAATAGACTTGAACCTCCCGTCTTTCGGTTAGCTGTCAAGCACATTAACCGTTTGCACCACTCAGGGCTCCCAAGTCAAAATAAACCAAAAACGAAATCCACTGCCATCGAGTCGATTCCAACTCATAGCAACCCTATAGGACAGAGTAGAACTGCCCCATAGGGTTTCCAAGGCTGTAATCTTTATAGAAGCAAACTGCCACATCTTTCTCCCATGGAGCAGTTAGTGGGTTTGAATCCCCAACCTTTCGGTTAGCAGCTGAGCGCTTCATCACTGTGCCACCAGGGTTCCTAAAGTCAAAATAACGCTTAAAAATTCCTTAAACTACATATAGAGTGCCGTGTACATGCATTTACAACCCTATATGTTAACGTCTATACCTAAATGTCTGATTATCAGTGGATTTACATCTCATCTCAGGCTCACTGGGAGGCATACACCCAGTAAGTGGAATGGAGAACATTATGTAAACTGTTCTTTTTCTCTGGCATGCTCTTTTTATTTATTTATTTTGTTACTGTTCAAGTGCACACGGTTGCAATCAGAAGGACAAATGCGTGCACAATGAGAATCGACCGCGATAATTTGATAATAGATATCACTGGCTAAGCATGCAAAATGTGCTGGACTCTGAACCAAACACGATAAATATTCTATTATTTCATCTTCACAAAAACTTAGTGATGTAGGAATCATTCTTTCTGTCTCCCTGTTATGGGAACAGGCTTGGAGTGGTCAAATATCTGGCCCCAAATCCTGCAGCTAGTAAGTAGTAGGGCCAGGAGTTGAACCCAGGTCTGTCAAAGAATCCCCTTGTTCAACAATAAAGTGAAGTCTACAACTTCCCTCTTCCTGTCTTCTGACTACAAACTGAAAGAAAAAAACCAAACCCATTGCTGTCAAGTCGATTCTGACTCATGGCAACCCCGTGCGTTACAGAGTTGAACTGCTCCATAGGGTTTTCTTGGCTGCGATCTTTATGAAGTAGATGGCCAGGTCTTTCTTCTGTGGTGCTGCTCGGTGAATTTGAACTGCCAACCTTGAGGTTAGTAGTCAAAGTGCAAATGTATGCACCACTCAGGGACCTGCCTAAACTGAAAGTACCTCTATAACCCCCATTGGTTGAAGCTCAGCTTTCTTTCACCTCCTCCCTCACCAGACTATAAGCCACCCTAGATCCCGTACCTGTCCTATATTCCCTTTTCTCCAAACATTTCTGAGTCTTCTTCAATCATCGTGATTCCAGTAAGTGTTTACAGATGGCCAGTGTTTAGTACCAAAAGTTCAGAATGCACCCAAACCAACCATAATTCCCATGACTAGAAAAAACTTTTCTAATGTTTATTATTTAGAGTCCACTGGGGGAGGGGGAACTCCCCCCTTCTCTCTCAAGACTCCATGAGAAAGTACTTTGTAACCTGCCACATAATTTACATTTTCTCATTTTCTTCTGTAAAAATTATAAATCTCTGTATCATTTCCCACAACATTTAACAAGAGAATATTTAAACTAAGAAATGTCTTGTGGATATAAATGTCATGCTCATAGAAGTAAGTATGTCACGTTATATAACTAAATAATATCCCAGACTTCCTGTGTGTATCTGGATAAAAGTACTGTAAATATAAATTTAAAAAAATAAGTAATAATTTATGAAAACTGATTTGCATTTCCAAATATAAAATGTGTAAAATCCAACTAATTAGCAAGAGTGAGGGCTGAGGTGTTTCTATAGCAACTATAAAAATGCTGAATTATTTTTTCTCCAAAGTGTTTTATATCTGCCTCATTAATGTTTGTTTTTCCCGTTTGTTTTGTGGATATTTCCAAAGTGAAAGGTTTCAAAGATTGCAGAGATTTTCTGCTTTACTGCAAAGTTCAAGAAGAGGTTTCTCACTAGAAGTGTCTTACGTGCCAACAGCAATGTGCATTAAAACTGTATTTGGAGAGACTCTTTCATACCAGAGGCTCCATTCTTTGTTCTTAGCTTCCTCCTAAATTCGTCTTTTCTCTTACTGCCCCTGATTGTTCTTGGTGCATCTCTGCTAAGGAGATGTTAACCTAGGTCAGTGTTTCATCTTGCACCCTTTGCTGTCACCCCAATAATTCCCGAGAAGGCCTGATCCAGGTTTCCATTCAGCTTGGGATAATAAAGAACCCTAGGAACAGCTGGGGTACCCTGGGCAATGACATTATCCCCCTGACCCTCAGTTTCTCCATCTGAAAATAAGGGGGGTGGACAGTGGCCTATCTCTAACATACTTTTTAGAACCAAAAAAAAAAAAAAAACCAGTTGCCATCAAGTTGATTCTGACTCATGGCGACCCCATGTGCTTCAGAGTAGAACTGTGTTCAGAAGTAGATCACCAGGCCTTTCTTCTGAGGTGCCTCTGGGTAGACTCGAACCTCCAACTTTTCAGTTAGCAGCACCGACATTAACCATTTGCACCACTCAGAGACTCCAACCTTCTCCATAAGTCTTTCTAAAGGCTCTCTGTTGTCTGCCACATCAGCCAAACTCCTTTGCCAAGGTTGTAAGTTTTCCCTCCACATTAACCCCACCTTAAACTTAGCGTTCATAATTCCCATGAGACAACAGTTCTGAACCGTGGTTCAAGAATCAATTGATGGGCTTCAAGGGACACATGAGTTGCTTGAATTTCATGCAAACACATTTTTATTTCAGTGGAAAGGTACAGAAGTTGAGAACGGCTGCACTGGGCTCTTAGATTCCGGAGGTAGTACAATGTCTTACTTATCCTTAGAGCCTAACACAGCACTTGATGGGAACCAGACTCTGCCTTAAGCCAGCAGGCCACCTCAGTGCCCCCAAACCCACCCTGCTCAGTCCCCTTCCAGGCCTTTACTCTGTATCCCAGGGGCTTGGTCCTCTATTCTCTCCTCACAGTCTGCTCCCTGCAGTTCTCTATCCAGCTCAAGGCCTGTTTCCTCCACAATCTGCTGCAAATTTAACTCGCATACTTATCCCTTCTTTAAGCTCATACCATATTCCTTTTTTTAAAAATACTTTTTCATGTGGGGAAAGATATATAACAAAACATTTACCACTCAACCACTTTTACACGTACAATTGAGTGACATTAATTACATACAGCATGTTGTGCAACTATCACCACTCTCCGTTTCCAAATTTTTCCTTACCCTTAAGCAATAATTGCCCATTTCCCCCACCCATCCACTCCTGGTAACCACTAATAAACTCTGGTCTCCATGCATTTTCTTATTCTGAATATTTCATAAAAACGGGATCATACAATTTTACCCTTTTGTGACTGACATATTTCACTCAGTATGATGTCTTCAAGGTTTATCCATGTCATCATACCGTGTTTTTACCAGTACTATGCAATCTATCTCTAAACAATCTATCCTTTTCTGTTAATTTTTCCTTCACAGCTTGACTGTAAACTCTCTAAAGACAAGAGTCACGTCTGGTATGACTCTTCTGCCCTTTCTGAGTGTCCAGCACAGTGGAAGTCACAAAGTTAAATAGACACTCCATAAATAGGATCAAGGCAATTAATAAAAATTATTTAATTATATGTAATTATTTGGAGCCCTGGTGGCATAGTGGTTAAGCACTATGGCTGCTAACCAAAAGGTTGGCAGTTCAAATCTACCAGCTGCTCCTTGGAAACCCTTTAGGGCAGTTCTACTCTGTCCTATAGGGTCACTGTGAGCCGGAATCGACTCAACAGCAATGGGTTTGGTTTTTTGGGTTTATGTAATTATTTAATTTATGCAATAGGAAGGAAATACACATATATAGTACATATGGTTATGTATTACATATATAAATACACTTGATATGACAATGTCCTTGATCTTACTTGCAATAAGCACTTTCTGACCCTTGAAACAATCAGCTAGTGGCCTCTGCCAGAGAAGATACACCCCTATGTGTGCTGCAGTCTTCTCTCTCGTGCCCCTGCAAATGCTGGTTTTACTAATCATATTACGTTCATAGTCAAGCTCGGTAGCAACTCTAAGGCTTTGAACTTCTCCCCAGATTTCTCTTTGCAGCTTTCTTCCCTTAGGAAATTGAAACTGAAGACCCTAGTGCTCAATTATTCTATGAAATAGTCTCCTGTTGTTTGATTTGGGGAGGAAAAAAAGCTAAAATATTTTAACAGTTCCAATGCTACCAACCCTGAAGGATGTTCAGGTAGTCTCCCATCCAAATAAAGTGCAATCATACCTATCAGATAAAATAAACAAATAAATAAGAGACTATGTGTGGTGACTCCTATGTCTTAAAAACTTGGATTGTAGACAGAATCCCTTTCTGACACCCTAAAACAAATTTTCTAAATTCTGCCAAGATCCAAACAGAACAGTCACATAGAACAAATCCAAATAACTGTAACCGACCCATGGGTCTACCTGTGCATCCTAGAAAGGCAAAAGTATGCTGTTGCATGCAGCTCATGAACCCACACAATCCCATGTGTGAGCTCACCAACGTATGGGTATAAAGACAAGTATGCTTTACCCAAGAACTCCCAGCTCCACTTAACTCTAAGCCGACTTTAATCAAACAGTAATTCCCAGTCTTTTTGTTGGGTGTTATTTATATCTTCAGTAAAGCACACAGTATTATGTCTAAATGATTGTGAACAATAAGGATATCCTTAAAGGACTGTACTGTTGACAAAGAGCACATACAATCAACCCAGCTGGAAGGGATTCACTTATAATGCCCCTTTAGCAATAGCTATAATAATTTAATACCATTAGTCTCAGTCTCAACTTTAAATGGCCTTAATGGACCCTGTAGTGTTTCCTGAGATTACATACCAATATTGGGGCACAGCTTTTATGCTCGCGTTACCGCTGCTAATTGTAAAGCCCTTGTGTTGCATACACTCGAGTGTTGCAATAAGTGTCTTCAGTTAACTTCTTAAGGGCACAGCTTTAAAAGGAGCATTTGTCAGCACGATGAAAAAGGCAAGAGAACGTTTCATCTGGTTTCACCGTCGAGGGGGATCCTGAGAAATCTGATTGCCTCACTCCTTATTTCTTTGCAATAAGCGCTGTTGCTTCAAAACTTGTTAGCAGCCATCTCCTCAAGGGATTTATTTTGATAGTTCATGAATGTGTTGTCACACAGCATAATTAAAGCTTACAGAACTATTATCAAAACACAGAGGAAATGTGCTCAGGGAGGCTGATGGCTACCCGGCTGCCTGTATCTGCCGGCTTCCCACAGGATGTGCGCTGACTGACCAGCTGGCTCCCAAGTTCTGACACTAGGCATATGGAGGAAAGTCAGGCCTCGGGGTAAAGTGCGCGGGCAGGCTTCAGTGAGCAATCAATTACAAGGAACAGCCAGCCCCTCTTGGTGACTATATATTTCCACCATCGCACACTGCCAGCTTGCCACTATTTTGAATGTCATAAAACTTGCAGGGAGCCGACTCATGTGAAACTCTTAAAAGATATATGGTAGGGATTAACCGTAAAAACACTAATTAGGGATGGGCTAAGGAATTAGGGGACAGGCAAAGAGGCTTTCTGCTTTGCCGTTTGTATATCACGAAGAAGGAAAGAGACTAAAAATGTAGCCTCTCGTGTTTGTTTTCTGAAGACAGGCCATTGGGGTAAGGGTGCGGGCTGCTTAAGCAGTGCAATGTCACATGTTTCTCAGTGACTCCTCACCCCAATGGTACTAAAAGAAGGACAGATCGACTGACAGGAAAAGAAGAGAAAAACCAAGAAAACCTTTGTACCCAAAGAGTTCCTCTTTTTTTTTTTTTTTTTTTTTTTTAAGCATTGGACTTTAAACATTTTTTAAGTCACTGGATCAAGTATGAAGAAAAATTATGAAATTAAGAGATTATATTTCCAAATGGCCCTGAATTTGGACCTCGCCTTCCCAGCTCTCCTTTTAATACAGCCAAGTCATTGGGTTTGTTTCTCTGCTTTGGGAATTGTGAAAATTTGGAGCAGGTTACACCAACAAAAGCTATGCTTCACTTGTAGGAAAGAAAGAAGACTCTTAAGCAAATATTAATTTATTTCCTATATCAGGTGCCAGAATGTTCTCAGTAAAAAAAAAAAAAAAAAAAAAGCCAAGTTTGTGCAATCTGTAAAATGCAAATGACTTTGGACAAAATAAAATAAAGAATTAAAGATTGCTGAATGCTCATTTCATCTTGTTATATGATGATTACATGATAGATACAGTACTAAAAACGCTAAGAGGCAGGAATTATGCTCAAGCAAAGCCTTCCGTCTGGTAAAGAAAATGCTGAAATTCAAACACAGCTCTGTCTGATGCCCAAGTTATGCTTTTTTTCATTAGCCCTCCCATTGTCCCTCTATGTCAGAGTGATATCCTTAAAGCTCCCTGTGTTCTGTGTCCTGAAATACATTCTAAAAGACTTAAACCTTTGCAACAGAGAGGACCCTTCCACCTCCATATTATGTTTGTAAAGTTAAAGATTTTATATGGTTCGTAACATGTAGATAGTGATAGGAAAGGAATATGTTTGTTTAATTTTTAGCATTACTTTGACTTTTACTCACAAAAACAAAAATTCTAGCAGCTGGTTTCCATACCACCCACCCTGTTCAAATTTATAGTGAGAGCCAGAAGCATCCTAAAAAGAACAGTCACAAATGTAGTGCTTACCATGAAATATCATGAAGTATGACAGAGAGAGAGCCTACTGATAGGAAACCAACCCATGTAAAAACAATCAGGCCTTGCTGTCTAAATAAAACCATCCTCGGTTGAACGTGGGGCTGGGGGGAGGGGTGGGAAGTGGTGGGGCAGATGTGAGAAACACATATGTCCTCCTAACGGTTCACAGCTCTATTAGTTTGTTGCTTTGGAATCAAAATCTTTCTTTAGATTGCTACTGGGGTTGCTACCAGGATGAAAATAGTGACTGAAGGCCAGAACCTAATTCCTAGAATGGGAAAGCCGAGAGTAATCAAACTTTCCATGACTTACCCCACCTCTGCTGACAAGATCCCAGAATGCTACGTGCTCCACAAATCAATTTCTAGAGTTCCAAAAGCTCAAGAGAGCCAAGCAAAGAAGCCACCAAGGTCACTTTTCAATTGCCTGCTGGAAAAGGCTTTGTGAGACCAGAAATCTCACCATCATGAAACTCGTTACCTGCTCAGCTGTTGACAAGCTGAGTCTATAAAATGGTAAGACGCATGCTTAACCAACACACCTACCGAAACTTAAACCTTGGGGAAACGATGCAATTTTTCCAATTTTATGGTCCTTGCTTGGTATATTTTTGGGAATTTCTCTTTTGGAAAGCGCTTTATGGTCCCACCAAAAAAATTAATATTCTTACTTTATAATCTCAGTGACAAAAAAACATCATCCAACTTGATCACCTGCTCTACTCTGAACATTTGGCTCTTTCCAAACACAGCCACCAAAGATGGCATTTGTCACTATCAAGGATATTCCAAGAAATATCCTCACTGGCTGAGATGCAAACAGTGTTTGAAGCAATGAAATAAGCCATGGGCTTCCCAAATGGGTACCATTCACTTCAATGTATAAGTGGTGGTGTGTTTCTTTAAAAAATTAATATGTCATATGACTCTTGGTACTCATGCTTTATAGATAGACCTATAAGTGGGCATGATTTTAATCAGAAGCATTCTCCATAGCCACTGGGTCTGGAAGTTGACATGAAACAATAAAATAGGGCTTGTAGATCAGCTGGAATGGCCAGCTACCAACCAATAAAATCCAAGCTGGAATCTGGCACCTACACACCAACACAGGCGAAAAGGGCCACCTCACCTCTGAGATTTCCATTCCTGAGAGCTTGCTGTGGCCAAGGGCAAGCATCCGTGGGTGTGAAGCACTTGGGCTGCATGGTCATCAAGACCTTGAACGACTTACAGGACATGTGCAGAATAATCTGTAAAATCCTTTGGCCACCAAACCCTTGCATTTTCCCCAGTCAGCTGGGCAAACTCAGCCCACACAGAAGGCATCCATTTGACCTCCCATTCCAGGGCAGAGGTCACAGGGAACTGGATGTGAATCACCTCCTTGGTGAGGTGGTTTATAAAGGTCTTTCCTTGACATCGGGTGCCAAGCTACACTGGTTCTGCTCTTCTTGTATTTTACATTCCTTGAGTGATGTTAGCAAATTCTCCCACAAAGGAAGTGATTAAATGACTTCCAGAGAGGAAAAAGGGCCCTTGAGGAGTCCAAGTCAGCATGCAAAAGGCCCAAGGACATAACCTGGTGATGTCCCACCAAAGAATTCCTGCAAGCATTGCCTGCGCATGTGAGTTATGATTTTTGTTTTGCCCACACAGTGTATATATGATGTGACATGCTTTATTTATTGGAGCTGATTTATCCACACTGCTTTATTGTGGACCAGCTTTTATTTCTTCCTTAACCTTATTAACCCTTGCTGGTATTTGACAGCTTAACACCCTCCATCACTCTGCAACATACACTCTGAGAACCGAAGTGGAACTAATAGCAGCCTTTTTATTTCCAATCTTTGAGGTCACAAAAAGCTGCCCTAGCCTGAGCCCTGTCTGTAAGATTTTTCTATAGGTCGTTCTCTTCCAACAGGTTGTCTCCTTAATGTATCTCTACAGACCTGTCTGGATGTTTGAAATGAGATGTGATTGCTGCTAACTTTAGTCAGTGTCAACATATACCTTGGAATAGGAGGAATAAGTTTTACCTTTGGAAAAAAGCCCTGAGCAATCCAACTGAAACAACTGGGTGATTTTCTTCTCTTGGTGTTTGATCAATTTTCAAGTTACACCCAAGAAGTGTCCACTGGAGGACACCTTTGATGGTCTCAGCAAAAAGCAACAGTGAAACAAACTCACAGACTGCTATTTGCTATTACCTGATGTAAGTGCAGATGGAACAGAGCATGACGGGTTAGATTTCCTAGCTCTGCTTTTCAGCCTGGATTGATTAATAAATTCGAGGAGATGATTTTGGATGATGCACATCAAGCCGGACCTTCCAGCCAGTTGTTTATTATTTCACGCTGCCCGGGCTCAGTCTTTGACATTCCCCACCCTAAAAGGTCATGAAGTCAAATTCTACAGCTAGATTTAGTATTTTGGTGAGCAAGCTCCTGTGTGTTAATGAAGACTCGTTTCTTATAAATTAGACGCAGGGAAGAAACATTCCAGGTTGAATCCATATATCCCCAACTCAGGAAATTCTCCCTTTTAAACAGCCGCATCAGTATAAGAACATTTGAGGCCACAGGAGAAGGAAGACGGTATATAGGCAAGACAGTCAGCTCTAGCAAACCAAGTAAACATTAGAGTTAACGACTGCAGGGGCAAAAACATTTCCCACCAGCAATGATGGGAAAACCTGAGCTGAAAACCAGCACAGCCCAAGCCCTCCATTAATGTGCGCTCCCGGGCTGGCCGCCATTGCTCTCGCCATCCCAAGCATGTTATGGGCCTTTGTTCTCCAGCACAGAAAAGGCCCTTAAGCTAGACTCACCACTCTCCCTGCACTGCAAAGTCAGAATTACCGTGTTATTACACAAATAACGCCTGGGTTATATGTGTTTTTTTGTTTTTGCCAACCACTCAACCCCCTCACGCATTATTTCCTAGGCACGCTGTGCGTGTTATATGTGTGAGCATGTTATTTCCATGGGCGTGTTATTTGCAAAAAATACGATATAAGCCCTAGAAGTCACGCATGTTCTCAAATCAAACTTTTCTTTCCCTGAGCCAAATACAACCCTAGATATTGAAATCAACTAGATCAGACCTGCAAATGGTTTTAGAATGTCTACGTGGGAGGAATGTGGCACTAAAGACAAGCCCAGGGTCAGTGCCGCTTTCCTTATTTTCTAACCATCCTTCTTCTGCCCCTCACTCTCCCTGCGTCTCTACACTAAGAGGGAAAAAACAGGCATCCATCTGCAACACACGAATTCCCACTGAGGGGTGGGGTATGGCGAAATCCTAACAAACAAAAGGAGAAGAGAAAGAGAGGGTGTATTTCATTTGGCTTGGGCCCTGCCTGATTTCCACTAACCCCACCCAGCTGGCTTTTCTGGCCTCAGGCATCTATCTGGACTGTGAGTGCATATTTTCTGGCTGCCCCAATCCATTTGTCCCTCCATTAGAATGCAGGAAGGCAGTGCCGCTGTCTATGTAGCCTGATTTTTTCATGAGAAATTCCTACTTGTACTGACTGTTAGTAGGAACGTACACATTGTGTTAGTTCACTCTGATGGCCTGAAACTTTCATGTTGTTGGTGGTTGCTCTTGAGTTGATTCGGACTCATGGCGACCCCATGTGTGCAGAGTAGAATTGCTCCATAGGGTTTTCAAGGCTGTGACCCTTTATTCTGAGGTACTTCTGGGTGGGTTTGAAGACCAAACCTTTCAGCTAGTAGTGGAACGCATAACCAAGTGTACCATGCAAGGATTCTTTTCATTAAAAAAAAAAAAACCTCCGCCATCAAGTTGTTTCCAACTCATAACGATCCTATAGGACAGAGTAGAGCTGCCCCCATAGGGCTTCCAAGGCTGTAACCTTTGCAGAAGCTGACTGCCACATCTTTCTCCTGCAGATCAGCTGGTGGGTTCAAACCATTGACCTTTCGGTTAGCAGCCGAGCACTTAACCACTGTACCACCAGGGTTCCTTACTCTTTTCATAGAGGTACTAACTTCCTCCTCCCAATAAGCTACGGTTTATCCTAGACTAGGCCAAGACCCCTTCCCAACTCCTAGCTAACCTCCAAGCCACCACTGAAACATCACTTCTTCAGGGGGCACTTCCCAGACCACAGCTCATTTTTGACTAGCTTAGGCTGCCCTGACGTATCTCCTAGCACCTTCTTAACACTCAACACACAATAATTATTTGCTGTCATTCTCCCCTACTACCAGACCTGTGTTGTTCAAGCATTAGAATGCAAAATAATCTAAAGGAAATAGTAATTCTGATTCTGGCAGGGGCCTGGGTATCTTCATTTGAACAAGAGGATCCACAGGTGATCCTCAGATCGCATGTGGCAAAGCACAGCTCCCAAATGCTAGCTCTGTGAGGACAGAGGTCATGTATTAATCACAGGCATCAGCCCACTACTCAGCACTTGATAAGCACTTACTGAATTGAACCAAGGCACTCAGATTCTGGTTCCTGCCCTGCTAGTCCTAATTTTCCAGTTGCTCAGTGGAGCAGACCATAGCTGAATCTTGCACAGATCTTTGTCACTCCTGAGTGTACAAAGTACACACAAGTTGTCATGTCCAGCGTTCCCCCAGCTCACATGGACCCTTCATTTATCCCTTTTGGAAGAACGAACTCTAGGCCATTTCTTTTCCAAATAAAGCTTGTAGGGGGAAAAGAAAATGACATGGACTTGGCAAATAAGAGTTTCTATTATTAAAAGCAGGTTGAACTTGGGCCTTTGTGCAACTGCTTCCTACTTTCTGAAGTGTCTCTATTTTAAGTGCACGGACTGTGCTTGAAAAATCCCAGCAGGCTCTAGATGAGAGCGCATCATCCTCATTAACACTAACAGGAGCTGGGCTCACGCACTAAAGGAAGAACACATCCTCTGGGCCAAACACTAGTGGGTGGCAGAATGGCAACAAGAGGACTTGGGGCGGAGGTGAGGGGAAGAGAAGACAATCCTTAATTTCATTCTATCCAGTAACCTGGTGACAAGGTAGAGAGAGAAAAAAACCAACTGTAATAGATTGCCAGGCTAACTCTAAGCTTCTGAAAAGATGCCATCAACATCTTAAGCACTTGAATGGTACCATATTGGGGGAGGATAGGGTAGAGGGTTGGAACATTTATCCATTCAGCAAATATTTATTTACACATATAGAGCTGGAATGTAATGGTGAGCAGATGAGTAAGTACCTGTTTACATGCAAGGTTCATTCTATTGGGTAGAGGCGGAGGGAACCATACAATAAATAGAAAACGTATAAGTTATGAGAGCAGGGACATGAGCGCAGGGACTTCATCTGTTTTGTTCGCTGCTGTATCCCCTGCCCCAAGCACACTGCCTGTCACATAGTACGGACTCAATAAATATTTGTTAAAGGATGAATGAAGGGCTGGCTGGATGGATAGCAGGATGGAAGGATGGAAGGAAAGGAGGGAGGAAAAGTGAACGAGAAAGGCTTCTTTGAGATGGTAACATTTGAGCTGAAAGAATAGAGAGTTAGCCATGAATGTTCTGGAGGAAAGTTCCAGAAAGAAGAAACATTAAGTTCCTGAGGTATGAACAGCTCTGAAGGCCAGTGAAGCTGGAGTGTGGTGGAGGAGGCATTGGGTATGGGGGTTGGAAGTTGCAATATAGGCAGGGACATGATGAGGACTGAGGATGGAAAATACTAAGCAGCTAGGATAACTTTATAGTAACTTCATCCATCCAACAAGTATTTTCAGAATATCTGCTACATGAAAGACAATGGAGAATACAAAGGCTACCCCAAGAGGCTCACCTAGAATTAATTTTACAAGAATGAAAGCTTAGGTATTTGTTTCATAGCCCTAAAATGTTTACAAGATATTATTTTTGATAGCTAATATCTTTGTTTTATAAAAATTTAAATAAACTAATAAGGAAAATACTAAGATCCCCATAATGAAACAGGCAAAGGGAATAAAGAATTCCCGTGCAAAAAAGGGAATATAAATAATAATAGCACATATGGAAAAATGCCCAACAACACTGTTAATAAAGAAATGTACACTGAACTAAAGTCCAATTTTCATCTATTAAATCAGGCAAAAGTAAATTCAGTAATAACACACAATGCTAGCAATGATACAGAGAAACTGACACTCTCAGAAATGACCAACTGAGCACTGAGAGTTCAAGTTGGTGGCAAATGTGACATTATGTGCTGAGAGCCCTGAGAGTGCTTATAAAGTCTGGAGGAGCAATTCCTTTTTTGAGATTTTATCTAAAAGCTTTCACAGCATCTTCTGCAAAGCCCTAGGATTCTGCAGAGATGTTTCAGGATCTCTGGTCGGAGTGGCCAGGGAGTGATTATAGAGGGAAAAGAATGGGAAAGGCTTTAGGTACCCCACCTCATTCCAGCCAGTCCAGTTCTATTTTATGTATTCCATTTCTCTTTAAGAATTTACGTGAAAGGAGAGCTCTAATACTTAAATTTAAAAAAAAAAAAGTACTCTCCTAAAGAAATGATCCAAATTTTTAAATAATTATAAATATAAATATATTCATCAGTATTATTTATAATAGTGAAAAGTGAAATAACCTCAAATTTTAACAATAGGAAAACAATTTATTACCATTAAATCTGGACTATGTAGGGACATGGGAAATGCTTATGATATAATATGATATAATGTTTACGAATTTAAAACAAAGAATGCAACATAGTACTTATACCATCCCAACTTTTTGGAAATGCACATGAATTAAAAATGCAGTATAATTATGGTTGGATTGTGAGGTTTTTTCTTTCCTTTTTATTTATTTTCCAAATTTTCTGTAATGTAGTTAAATGACTTCTATGATTTTTTTAAAAAAATGTTTTAAAATAACCCTTGGTGGCCAGGGGACCGCATATTATTATTATTCATCTCTATATCTCCAGCACCAAGCACAAGCAGCTGGCATAAAAGAGACACTCCACAGATATTTGTGGAATAAATAGATATATTTTTAAGTTAAAATGTGATAAAGAATAAAGTACTAGAGCCAGGTGAGATTCCCTCAAGAGTGGACACAGGAAGGCTCGTGCAGAAGCAAGCATCTGTGTGGGACTTCAAAGGGTCAACGGATTTGACATGAACAGAGGGCAAGGTCTGAAAGGCAGCCAGGCAGAAGAAGCAAAGGGGCCCAAGCCTGGAGACAGGCAAGTTCTGAAAGTGTCTGGGAAAAAGAAGAAGTTCAAGTTGCAGAAGCATGAGGCATCTCAAGAATACTAGAGGAATATGAGGCGAAAAGACGGTTTGGGGCACCAAGTAATTTAGACGTGACTTGGGAGAAAGTGGGCATCAGCGAACATTTTTGAGCAGTAGAGTAGCATGTTCAGAACTGGATTTTATGGAGATTAATGAGGCTGAATGTAGTCCCTGGATGGCACAAACAGTTAAGCGCTCAGCTGCTAACTGAAAGGTTGGTGGTTCAAAGCAAACCAGAGGCACCCCTGAAGGCAGGCCTGGGAATCTACTTCCAAAAGTCACAGCCATTGTGGGGCTGCCATGAGTCAGAATCGACTTGATGGCAATCGGTATATATATAACGGACTGGACACGGGGCTGAGGGTGTGAAAAGAGTAGAATCTGAGAGACCAGTTGAGAGGCTATTATAAGAGATTAGGGGGCTGAATAAAGGGTGGAGCTGTAGGAATGAAAGGAAGAGGACAACCAGCTGCAAAAAGACCACTCTATCAAAATGCCCAGAATCCACTAAGACATGTTATCTGTCCTTAAGAAATCTGTACATTTGGGGGAATGGCGCGTTGGTGGTTCAGTGGTAGAATTCTCACCATCCATGCAGGACAGCCAAGTTCGATTCCTGGCCAATGTACTTCACGTGCAGCCACCCCTCATCTGTCAGTGGAGGCGTGTGTGTTACTATGATGCTGAACAGGTTTCAGTGGAGCTTCTAGACTAGCTTCCAGTCTAAGACAATCTAGGAAGAAAGGTCTGGTGATCTACTTCCAAAAATCAGCCAGGGACATACCCTGTGGATCACAACGGTGCAATCCACAACTGATCATGGGGATGGGGCAGGACCAGGCAGCTTTTTGCTCAGTTGTGCATGGGGCCACCATGGATCAGGACCACCTGGACGGCAATCAACAACACCAACGTTAGGTGAAAGCAGTAACCCCTTCCCCACCGCCCCGTCTTAACCAGGCTTTCTTTCCTACCAAAAGTATGCATGGGTGCATCTGACAGTTAGAGACTCATCATTTCTAACATTTGTTTATTAGCAGTCCCAAATGTTTCCTGTGCTATATAAAGTTTACCTTCGACCTCAACTAGGGAAGTTAAGGGTGGAGCCGGGACGAGGGGAGGAGACGGAATCTGTGGCACAGTCACTAGCTTAACATCCCTAGTTTTAAAATAATGCATTAACTCTGCAGCCCAAATCAAAAGGTTGCAGGCTCACATAAAGCACCGGTGATTTAGAGCCCCCTTCTCCACACAGTTCAGCAATGCATGGAATGTAAAAATACATGGAAACCACAGCACAGCAGGGATCTTGCCGCACTGCTGGCAAGAGTTGTCCTTTCCCACACAGGCCCTAAATCTGACCCAGCGATGAAACTTTTAAAATTGGTAAAAATAGAACTGTTGGGAAATCTTGGCCACTTTTAGTTAAAATAAAAAACAAAACCGCCATCTTCTGTGGGTGCAGTTGAAAATCTGCCAGACTCCTCCCCTCTTTTAAAGGAATTTTAATGGTAAAAAAAATTTTCCAATGTCAAACTGTAAGATTTTTTAAAATTTTTTAACGGTAAAAAAACATTTTCCAGTGTTTTCCTTGAAAATTACCTGGTGAATACATTCTGGGGTGCTCTGGTATGTCTAGGCTTTTTTCAGTTTAGTATCTCCACCAAAAGTAGTCCCAAAATGTCCAGTCAACACCAGTGGGTTGTAACTAATGTCCCTCTTTAATTTTCTTAATAATAATAGTACCAAACCAAAAAGGCCAAATGTGTTGCTGTGGAGTCGATTCTAACTCATGGTGACCCCACGTGACACAGTAGAACTACTCCATAGGGTTTTCCTGGCTATAAACTTTATGGAAGCAGACCACCAGGCCTTTCTTTTGCCGTGAGACTTGGTAGATTCAAATGACCAACCTTCAGGTTAGTAGTCGAGCACAAACTGTTTGCATCACCCGGGGACCTAATAATAGTACAACCACCATTTATTTATAAGTTAATTATGTGCCAGGAACATTTCATGCAATCTTCTCCGCAATCCTGTGAGATGGGTATTATTATCCCCAGTTTACAAATTAAAGAAGCAAGTTATTGGATGGTGCTCAACTGTCACTGCTGAATGTTTTGATCGAAGATTCTACAGAAGAATCCTGATCAAAGGGTGGGGGGATATGGAACAAAATTTCAAATTTTCAATGGAATCCTAACTTTCTGGAGCCATGGAAGCTGGATGAACCCGCAAAACTGCCCTGAGATAATCTATAAACCTTAAACCTCAAACGAAAACTGTCCCCTGAAGTCTTCTTTGAATCAAGCAATAGTTTAGCTTAATTAGTAAAGTATGCCTGCCTTGAGCATTGTGTTCTTTTAAAGAATTATCTATGTTGGATCAAACTGATAATTGCAACTCCAAAGGTAAGACAAGAAGCTTAGAGAGCAGTAAGTTTATGTTAATGATGGTGAAATAATTTGAAAAAGGATAGCAAGAATGGTTTCAAAAGTTGAAGAACGTAATCGATGTCACTGAATTGTACATGTAGTAACTGTCGAAACGGTGTATCTTTTAGTGTGTGTATTTTCAGCAAAAAATTAAAATAAAATAAAGAAGCAAGTTAATTAACTTGTGCAGATGCAAGTGGTGGCCAGGATTCAAACCCAGGACCATCTGATTCCAAAGGCCAGAGTCTTCTCACTGTGTTTATTTCATAGGAATGAGTTTCCCTTGTCCATCCAAAACAACTGCAATGAGAAATCAAGACACACCAATGGTTCTTTGGTTGGCTTTTAACTAGTTCCCTTGGACTAACACATAAAGCTGGCTTAAAACAGAGTGATATTTCTAGCTTCTTCCACAGATCTCTTATCTATACATTCTTGGGCACAAGCAGTATGGCAGAGCCCATGTTAAATTCTAGAAGAATTCTATAGAAACAAAAACTAGTGCTTGTCTCTCTCTCTTCTAATACCTCTTCCTTTTACAGCATCTTACTAATATTTATTTTGGAATTGCCATGAACAGTATTATGACACTGGCTTCCTTAAAAATTTAACATTTATGATTAGCACTTGAAATGAGTCTATCCAGAGAATGCATTTCGTTCAGTGCTTACAACCAAATTATCTCAAGAGGCTATCAAGAGCTCTCAAGTCATTTCGTTAACTACGTTCTCCATTTAACCAAACCCCACACAGACAAAAGGGAGGGGAAGGAAGGCAAGCTTTAACAAGTTACTTGAAAAAAAAATTCAAATATTCTATTCCCTCTCTCTTTTCCTCCCCTACATTCTCCACCCTCCCACATCCGCCCCCACCCCCAAACTAAATATAGAGCCCGAACACCAAAACCCGAAGTTGAAAATTTCCAAAGTGGTAATCAACAAATCATGTTAACATGGAAGGCAAAAATTAAGCGCAATGCTCAAATTCACATGAGCAGCCACATGGAAAACGGGAAGTGAGGCACACCTGAACATGTGTTAGGAAGTTCTGCACACATTCTCCCTGCTTTGTGGCCATCTCTTCCTTCCACTAGGCAGCACAGGAAAGGCAGATTTTGAGTACAACACCAGAGCCCTGGCTTTTCTTACCGTTAATCGTAAGGTTAGATCCTGGATACAGAAATGCTAAACGATCAACAAACACAATGTTAGCACTGAACTCAAATGATTTTTTTTTTTTTTCCTCTCTCCCTTTCATTGAAGGGAGAGAGGAAAGAAAAAAAAAAAAAAGCTTCACATGGCTTCCTTTTCTTGACCTACAACAAATTCCATTAAACTTGAAAAACAATGCTTTGGGATGCTGGAGGATGCAGTCAGGAAGCTGAAGAAAGACTTTACACAAAAGTTAAAGACGTGCGTTTTGGAAGGAGGACTGCAGGCAATGCTGGGTTATATCTTGACAGTGGAGAGAGTTCATGGCAACTGAGAAAATAATTCGATTTGGACGTCATGCAGCTGTGACTCGGATGTATAGCACATCAAAACAGATTTACTGTTCAGTCAGAGGAAAAGAAGTATGCAAATACCACTAGCCAGTAAATAATTAATGATTGCCCAACGTCTACAAATTCTTGAAATGCCCTGCAGATTAAACTCAATTTTATGTTCAACTTACTGGTAATCAACGTCTTTGTAATAAATATCAGAAATCTACCCACAGTTGATTCATCTTTAAGACCAAAAGGTTCTTCTTCCTCTCCTCAAAATCCCTTTGTTTCCTGGAACACTTAATTTATGGGTGTTTGGTATAATAGAACAAGCTTTCAAAAAATGGTGTAATAAAACTCGATCGTTGGTAAGTCTATTATTATCAAATATAGTGTTTACGAAGAAAACTGAGTTTACATCTACATTTCATCATCATCCATAAAGTTTATCTGGGGCCATTTTGAAACTTGACTCAGATGCCTAAAATTCCATACCAAAAAAATTGCTTCAAAATGATATTCAGCAGTGATTTTATTGGGTTGATTTTGGGAGCACCCAAACACTGCTTTGTTGTTGTTGTTGTTGTTTTTGAACTTATCAGCCCCAAAATGCAAGAAGGGTTAACCTTGACTGCAAAATCAAGAAACAAAGATGCGGGCCTATTGTGCAATAATCAGCCCACATTTCAATGAATAAGTAATATTTCTCACAAACCCAAGTAAGATAGTGGATTTATTTAACCTCTTGGGGTCAGGTAATAAATACTAAGTGAATTATTCAGTCCAATGGCTAATCAATACAATTCCATGATATATTTTTTGTGTTTCATAAAAGGTTGTACACTAAAGGCAGTGAGCAATTATGGAAATTGGGCCGGGGCGCCTCTCAATTCCTCTCCGGCTTGAAACCCCAGCAGGCCACCTTGACAGCAAATCGATTAGTGCTCCAGTGAAGCGGCTCCGTGACCTCTGACCCGCTTCCAGCGCAGCCTGACAGAGGAGAGAGTATTTTATATTTATTTTATTGAATTAACTCCATCTTGCCTGTACAGACGCTTTACACATATTAGGCGGCCAGCTACAAGCTACTTTATTGTCGTTTTCCATAGCTTTTGCTAAGCAAGCCCCACCCCTTGCCCTGCGGATTTCTTTGTCCAGGTTTTCCTTTCACTTTTGGCCTCAGTATAGGATTTCAGTCCACCCTGAGACTCATGATGGAGCTCTAGGTAATAAAAACCAAGAGTAAAGCACACAATCCACTCACCCTAGGGTTTCTGCCTACCTGGTCCACTCAGGAAACACCGTCGCTGTTTTTCTCTCATCAAAACAAAGACTACTCGATAAAGCCAGGCTCAACATTGAACTCTTTGGAAAGCATGTGTAAGAGAACATCAAGGATTGAGGCTATTCCCTACTAGAAAAACAAAACAGAAGCCGTAGGTATTCTCTATTTTTGCTGCTTAATTATATAATTGGCTCATTGAAGTCATCTGAGAAAGAGAGAGAAAGAAGCGAGAACCTAGCCAGCTGAGTTTAGGCCACTATTTCATCAGGGGAGCAATAAATACAAAGCCTCATCAACAACAGACAGCTTATGAGAAAGGGAAAATTCTTAAATCACCAAAAATTTCTCAGCTGTACTTCTGCAGTATGGAGCATCTGTAAAATCCACCAAAGTGAGTGAAAAGTAAATGTCAGGAAGAAACCAAGAGTTACAAGTCAGAAAATCCAGTTAGCAACTCTGGGTATTAAGTGATACCAACGGTTAAGTGATTAGCCAAAATGTAATGTTACAAATCACAAGAGTGAAGCATCTTGGACCATATCTGAAGAAGGTGGTACAGCATAGTAGTTTAGTCCATAGACTCTGGAGTTAAACTACATATATTCAAAGCCCAGCTTTACTGTGTACTAGAGGTGGGCGAACAGAATTTACTTTTCAAATTATTACCCCTCCCAGTTTTGTATGTACACAAAGGTATTCAGATAACCACACACTCCCCAAAAATCTTTTTCCCTCTTGAGTTTAGAGGACCTTGAACTTTTCTACTAAAGATTCAGTCCTTGGGTTGATTTTCCACAAAGATCTAAAATGAAAATTCTCCTTCCCCTACCCCCAGTGGTGGAGAACATGAAACTATTTCATTCTAATCATATCATCTTGCCCTGGTCAGCAGGGACTTGGGCCTTGGGAAGCATTGGTCTCATGGGTGCAGACTGATGGATGGAGTTTATGATGCAGAAAATGAGACTAAAGAAAGAGAGTAAGAGATCAGAAGAGAAGGAAGGATTCCAGAGTTACACTTCAACCACCCCATCAACTCATCTGGGATGCATCAGCACTTCCAGGTATCTTGAATCTAATAGGAAGATAAGCTCATCTCTTGACCCCTCCAAGCTCCCTTAGCAATGAGGACCTCTGTCACTGTCCTACCTGCCACATCAGCCACCCACAGATCCTCTTGGAAAATAGGACTGGGGTTGAAGTCCATTTGCAAGACCCGTTTCTGCACAGATGCCCTGAACTAGGCTCACAGGCAGTGCCAGAGTGACAGGAGGTGCTGGCTGCCAAGGGCTATTCCCAAAGGACTTACTGCAGTTCTTAGGGACACTGCAAAGGGAGAATGTCTTAATTTTACCCCTTCATCCTTCATTCCTAAAGATGTTGTTCTTTGCGGTCCCCAGGGCTTCAGGGATCCTCCCATTTCTTATCTCAGTAGTCCTTTCTCCCTTAATCCAGGGCCCACCATCACCATCCCTTCCTGTGACCTACAAACTTCACAGCAAAAAGTCAAAAAGCCATGGGAAGCAGTGGAGGGGAATAAGGAGAGAAAGCCCCCCACTTCTCTACTTAGCATTTAGGTAATAGCCAAGGTATTCTACACACAATACACTTTTAGAGCCAATGAAAATAACTTCTTCTGTGTATATTCTCCAGTCAAGATAGACCCAGTCAGGATAAACCAAAAAACCAAACCCGTTGCCATCAAGTCGATTCCAACTCATATTGTACGAAAGGGAGACATCAAGACTCAGGGTCAAAAAAACTTAATCAAAATCGAATGCAATGGTAGCACCAGAATTTCAATACAAGAGGAGTTTAAAGCATGATTATGTTGGAGAGCAGGGGGAGAGGAGTCACTGGGTGGTGCAAATGGTTAATGCACTAGGCTGCTAACTGAAAGGTTAGCTGTACTAGTCCACCCAGAGGTGCCTCGGAAGAAAGGCCTGGTATGCTACTTCCCAAAAAATCAGCCATTGAAAACCCTACGGAGCACAGTTCTGCTCTGACACACATGGAGCGGCCATGAGTTGGAATCAACACAGTGGCAAATGCTTGGCTGATCACAGGCGTAAGGGAAGTTAGCAAACTTGTCCATAGAAGCTACAATCCTTAGCAAACAAGCACAATTTTCACTTAGATGGTTAGTTTCTTTGAGAACGCCTGCGGGGGATCTGATAAAGATTGTGGAGGAGGGAGCCTAAGGCCCTATCCCCAAGCCATTCCTTGTTAGTGCCACTAACTTAATGATATTTGTTTTGTTTGGGGCTGCTCTGACCTATTAGCAAGGACTTTTAATGTTCCCCTTGATCCAGTGCTTGCGTGCCTAATGCCCTGTGAAAATCTCAGACACTCCACCGTGATGACTCTTACCAGAAAGGTAATGGGATTGGGTAGGAACAAATCCTGGTTGGGATGCTAACTAGCTGTAAGACCTTGGGCAAGTCGCCTCCCCCCCTAGCCCTCATCTATAAAATGGAGAGGCTATTTCCTCCCACAATAAACATTATATGAGTCAAAGTGGTTTGTTTATCTGAATGTGTGAGAAGCCCGAGATGGAATGTTTACTTCCTTTGGGAAAACTGGAATTTAACAGTCAAAAGAGTCTTTTTTCCTATGAAGAAATAAAAAGAAATCTATTTACTCAATCTGCTAACCCCAAAACTAAAACAAAGAGAGCCCATGGTATAAATGCGTTGGCCGAGACTACTGCAAATGTTCACTCACAAGCCAGCCGTCTTCCCTGAGTCTTCCTGCAAAATGGCACAGCATAGTCTCCCTGGTCCCACAAAAGAGAAAATCCTTCACACCTTTGTATAACTCTATGCATTAAATCATAAATTATTCTTCCCCTCTCTTTCACTTTCAGAATCTATACAAAAGTGATTACCTCAGTCGTTTTTCAAAATTACTTTCATACTTGGAAAATGCATTTTCAAAAAGTTATTTATTTTTCACAGCATGTCAGGTTGTTATATAGTACTAGTTAAAATAAAACTACTATATAAACTACTGTATTCTTTTGCATGCATTACATTTTCCTACAACTGCTGTGAAGTAGGATTTTCACAGGTCCTAGGTGTATTTATTTTAAATATTACATTATACTTTATTTTAGCACTATTCCAGATTTCAAGAAAGACAGAAATAGGAAAGCCAGTTGCTAAACTAACTTAGCTATTAAATGACTTTCTTATTTGAAGTTCCCCGTTTCAGAAGAAAAATTATTTAAATATTAAAAGCGGTTTTGCCATGAAACTTAAAACCAACTCACACTTTTAGTCCTTCTCAAGAGCTCTTGGAATAGCTAAAAATGTCCCTTCAGATTTGATTCATGCTCACCTGAAAAGCAAGAGTTGAGCAGGGAGTAAAACAGGTAAAACATAAAATATCGAACGAGTACAACACAGCCCTTCTAATAATGAGGCCCACGGGCTCTTGATGTATACGGTTATGTTTAAAATATTTCCTGGAGCACCTCGGAAAGATGTCAAAACAAAGCCAAAGCTTTGCTTGGGGTAATCTTAAGTTTTATGCCTCTAACTGTTTCCTACTCAAACATAATATTAACCATTCTCTAAAGAGCTGCAAATTTCTTTTAAAATGCCACTGCAAGTAAAGATCACACAAAAGGTCAGGAATCCAGGAGCTTTCGTGAGCGTTTGTATTTTTAACCAGGGAGCCCTCGGCTGTGGGTACGGGGTGCTTGCCCCAGGACAATCAGCCAAAACAAAGCTGACCCTTGCCTTGGAGACCGAGGAACTAACCGGCCGCACACTGTACGGCACTGGGCTTAGAAAATGCTGCTCTCTGTCTGTCTCTCTGTGGCTGAGTGAGAGGCAGAAAGAGGAACCGCTTAAATATTTAATAAACGAAACTGCAAAGGCTTTTGAGCCCTGGCTTGAAGGGTTTGAAAGCACTATCTGCTTTACATCCACTGAGGCCGCCACCAAAATGGCTGTGATCCAGATTACAAGGGACTCGAGAAACTAGTTTTCTTTTCCTTTCTCTTCTTCTGAAGCTGAGTTAGCAGTGGCCTATCTTGATATCTTTCTGAATTGCTTTAATCTTTCATTTTAGTTTTGTCTCAAGCCACACAGAATGTCCACCCTCGGTGCCCTAGGGGTCACCAGGCATCAAATCCTTGAAAACAGGGAAAGCATCCTGGGAGAAATGCAGACAGCCAGAATGAAGAAAAGAAATCAATGATACTCTCCATGTATTTTTAATACAGCCAAATTTCACTAAAATGTGCTCCCTGGCAGTACTTTTAACTAACAAGCAGTCAATACAGGGCACTGTAAAATGTTTTATTTTAACACCTTAAAGTTTTTAGCTCTGTGGCTGTTGCGGGTATATCCATTAAAAGCAACACAGACTATAAATCAGAATTCCATACCTTTTCACAGCATATGATTCTATTCTCCCGCTGGTAAGCACACAGCTTTCATGGATGCCAATGGGGGTGACATAAACTTATGTTGGGGAGAAGAGACCACTCTATACATGGGGATTTATGCTTTTAGACAGGTGGCTGTACGTAGACAAGAAACACCAATAAACAGATTTTATCATGGCTATTTAGAAACAGATTCTGTGCTGCATATCTACAGAGAAATAGTCATCTTTTTCAAAGGGAGCTACATAGGCAAACCCTTAGCAGAGTTATAATCTACAAGTCCACTATACTATAGCGTGGCATCCGCCCTCATCCACATCCATGGTCATTTGAACTGAGCTTGACCAATCCCTGAGGCCTTAATAAGCTAATAGTATATCTGAAATTACAGTTATGCGGAATCTCATTGCAACATCCCTCATCCCTGCCATGAAAACACAGCAAGCACTGCATGGCAGCAAGGCAAATGTTAACTTTTTAATGCTCTGTGCAATACACAGACCTACACAAACACAAAGTTTAGGCTCAGAGGAACAGACTTTTCATGAAGCATAGATCTTTCAGATCACTGCTAAAGGGACTGATGCACTGACTTTAAGGAAATACACTTCTCGTGTTTAAAAAAATAACATGAGAAGTGCCTATGGATGGTTAGTCTGTGTGATTATTCTATATATCTCTTTTCTTTCAACAATATTTACTTTGATTTTCTTCTGCATATTAGTCACCTCCAAAAAGAGAACCCAGGAATAATGCAAGTTACAAAAACAGATGTAGAAAATATTAAAAACAAAAAAAAAAGCAGCTTAAATTTCCATAATTTAGAGTAGATATTCACACCTGCACAAAGAAGTTGACATTCAGCATATGTATCTAGCTATGTGTGATGAACAGAGGGCTTTACCAGGATAAACTATCAATTTCCAGAGAAATCCATAAACTAGAAACAAATCAGCTCTTCTTCAGCTCCTTCCTGTACTTCATTTTAAAGACAGCTTCCTAGAAGATACAGGAAGGGTCAGTTCACCTTTATTTACTGCACCAAATCTGGCTTATGATTGACACTGTCATGTCTGTGTATTGCACAGATGTAAAGGCCATGACAATATTTAACTACTCACTTCTGCTTGCATGGCTGTGGTGGAGGGAACCACAGAATACTGATCTATCCGAAAGAGAAAAAAAATTAGAGAGTGGCACAGTGGAATTTATGAATGAGAGTGCTTTGGCTGCAACGGATCCCCATTATAGCCCTCAGCCACCACAAAACTGCTGTGTAATTGGAAGAGAACTTTTTCCCATGCAAAGAAGCCTGCTGTCGGGCGCCAAGCCATCAGAGACAGCATGTTAGCATTAGGAAAGAGCACACCTGCAGCCTCTGCTCTCTCGGGAGCCCGGACCTTGCAGCATCCTCTGCCCACCAAGGAACCTGGTTCTGAGAATGCCGCAGATCACAGACGCATGAGGCATGGGCTGAGGAACTGTAAAACCTTGGAGGTCATTTCATCACGGAATTTAGAGATGAGGAAACGGACGCCCAGAAAAGAAAATTAAACGAGTCGCAGGTACACAGCCAGTCAGTGGCAAAGCCTGGACCAGAACTCAGTCTCCCTCCACCCTCCTCAGCCAGAACCGCTCCTCTGTCCAGCTAAAAGCTGACCCTATCTCAGAGTTGATTTACCTAAAAACAAGATCAACCAATTCAAACAATATCCTAAATGTCATTTGGGTCGGGAAACAATCAACTTCCTCAAATCCAGCTTAGGCATATTACTGTTTTCCCAAATGAAAAAAAAAAATTATTTTTTCTTTGTGTGTATGTGTGTGTGTTTTTTTTTTTGGTCCCCCAGCAACAAAAACTACATAGAGGCTTAAAATAAGTACCATCCTTTTTGGCTTTCTTTAAAAAAAAAAAAAAAAAAAAACCATCATCTAAACAGAATTGTGCCACAGATTTGGTATTTATTAACATCTTAAATTTCAAAATGACTTAGTTCTTAAGTTCAGTAGAGGATTCATAGGTTTTGATTTATTATTATGCTTCACAGCATAAGTTTTACATGTGTTATTTACTTATCAAATATTGACAGTAAAAAAATTAAAAGTTAAATAGGCTAACGTGGAAGGGAGCTACTAGGTAACTGTGTTTGGTTAGATGGTGAGCGCAGGCCTTTAAAAAGATCTCTCTGGGAAGGATAAGGCCTGATTTATAGAAATCACATTTGTAACAGATGAAATAATAATAGTAGCCAATATTTTTTTGATCACCTACCATCGAACTGAATCAGGCATTTAAAGAATGTGTTATTTCTACCACACAAAACCCAGCAGGATGCATGTTGCATTCCCTATTTTGCAGATAAAAAAACCTAAATTTCAAAGAGATGAGGTTACTTGCCCAAAGCCACATGGCTGCTTAGTAGTACAGAAGGACTGGAACCCATGTTCATCCGATGCCAGCATCCACTCTATGTCTACTCGGCCACACTGGGCTCTCATGAAAAGGAGAACGCAGTCCTAAGAGATCTCAGTTTGATCATCACTTCCTTGGCAACACATTAAATTCACTAAGTCAGTTCTTCTGGTAAACAAGCTCATCACCCTCCTGCCCTGCACTTTCCCCCACAGCACCTAACACAATTGTCCTTCCACCTTTATTTATGTGACTCTTTGAATATCTGCCTCTCCCATTAGACTATAAAGTCTATGCAAGGTCTAGAACCATATAACAGTTTTTGCTTGGCACACAGTAGGTGCTCACTGAGTGAATGAGTAAGCCACTGCTTCAAACTAATCTTCCCTGTGAGTAATTCAGCACAAAACACATGGCCAGGAGTACCTCTAAATTGCTATCACGATCTCATTGTTCTAGCCAGATCTGATAACCACCACAATTTAGATTCAAATTATGTCTTTCATTTAAACATCTCAAAGCAAGATAAAAATAAACAGCTGGAAATAACTAACAAAAAAAAAAAGGAAAGCAAGACCAAAATAAGTTTAGAACTCTGCCAAAGGTCTCGATGGTAGCAACATAACCATAACTGTCTCACGGCACTTTATATGTCATGAGGGCGTGCAGATGGAAATGATATCAGTGTCCATTCTCTGTTTCTGCTTCCGCTCACCAAGACACTACTCCAGGAACAGGTGATGTGATTTATCCCGCATTCTATCATTCTGAATCCTCTATTAACCGGCACTTGTGCAGTCACAGTACAATGATAAATGATGGTCATAATCATGACCCTAATTCAGAGCAAATCACCAAGGTATCCTCTGAATCACAGAAAAATGACATTAGGTGAGAAGTTCTTTGAGAGTAGAGACCACTTTACGCAATTCCCCCAGGGGCTTTATACAACACATAATTGTTGAATAAAACTATATTGATCAGAACTACTCTATTGTACCTGAAAGTGATGCTCTGCGTATACCATATGAAGAAATCATCTATTAACCAGAATGTCTGGCTACACAGAATACCCATTTGTGTTTGTTAAGAGAAATTTAATTCAACCAGGAGGAAAAGTGATAATAATCTTAGTGGAGGATACTTGGTCCCAAATTCCTATTTACTTATCAACAAAGAAATTATAATATTGGGAATTTGGGACTTTCAAAGAGCCCAGAGTTAATCAAGGTGTTGTGGTTGTCATTGTTGTAATCCATCAGAAACTGTCTGGACACTTGAATTTTAATATAATTGTTGTTATTGTCGTACGCTGTCGAGTGGATTCCTACTAATAGCCACCCTATATGACAGAGTAGAACTGCCCCACAGGGTTTCCTAGACTGTAATCTTTAACGAAGTAGAGAGCCAGATCTTTTCTCCTGCGGAGCCACTGGTGGGTTCGAACTGATGACCTTTCAGTTAGCAGCCAAGTGCTTAATCATTTCGCCACCAGGGTTCCTTTAATATAATTAAGCAAACCAAAATAATGAAGAAAAGTCTGGCCTGTTTTAACAAGAGGATCCTACCTGAGGTGCAGAAGAAGGAAGAAGTTAACAGAACTAGCCCAGATACATGGCAAATGGAAATTTATTGCATTTTTCACAAGTAAACTAATCATTTCCTTCCTTTCCCAATTTAAGTCATGTGGGAGAAAACATATGTGAGCATGCACATTGCCACAGAGAATATTCACGTACTTAAAAAATTTGAAGCAAAATTATATAATTCCAGAGCATGGGTCCCTGACATTTTTATCCGTCAGTCAAATAAGTAGCCTAATTCTTTTGTCTTTTAATTTTGTCGTGTATTCAATAATGCCCAATGTTAATGAAGCAATATAGTATAAAGGGCATAGTAACCATGAAAGTATTTCTTTATCTCATCTACACTATATCTCTTTTCTCTCACTCATTTGTATTTGAACAATTCTAAAGTAATTTCTGCCAGGATCATAAAGGAATTAATTAATCTCTATAAACAAAACCTCTGGAAAAATATCCTCCATGTGCCAGAGCTAAAAACATAGACTCAAAGGAGAAAATATTAAATAACCTTAGAACCTTACCAAATACATTTAATCCTTTGAATAACTGTATAAACATTTGAGTGTCTTTTATTTATGTTCTCCTCCTTTTTATTATAAAGTAGCCCTCTTCAAAAAAAAAAAAAAAGGGGGACGTGGGGGGAGAAACTGTGGTTTATTATTTAACTTCCGAAAAGCCAACATCAAAGGTTAGATTTTTGGCATTCAAGACCAGATCATTTGTAATTTCTCTTTTTTTTATTTTTATGTGGAAAAGAGTCAGAGATCTCAAGAATTCTTATCTGGAGGCCTCTCTCAGCCAAGCTGAGTTGATGGGAATTATCCTTTTTTGCCAAAACCCAAAAGAGAAGCTATATACATTCCCTCCTTCTCCTCCCTCCTTCCTTCACGCACTCTCGCTGTCTTCTCCCTCAAAATGAAAAAATTCTTTTTTTCTCCTCGTATTTAAAGGGGAGGAAGGGGAAGAGTCCTAGCTGAACTGGAAGTGTAGTGCTACAATTTCACCACATAAAAGAAATGATCTCAAACTCCCAAATTTACTTAATAAACACACAATGTTTATTTAGGACTGGGTATGCCCCGCCCCCAGTTTTATTTGCATAAGTTATCCTGTGAATTTACTACATGCATAATTTTAAGGTGCTTTATGAGTGATTCAAATAGAAATGGAATTAAGTTGCAGACAATGACAGTAATGAAACTCAGAGACAATGAAATAGGATGCAAGTCCAAAGCTGTTTGGCTAAATCAAATTGTGCATCCCACAATCCAATTTCTATTGAAATTGCAGCAGCTTGAGAAAAAGTTGTCATAAAGTCTTAGTGAGATTGGTCAAGATAACACAAACATTAAGAAACCATATTTAGATAATTTCTATTGCCTCATCCTTCCACCTCCCCCGCAAAAAAGTATGGAGTGGATGAAAAAATTATCTAGGCTTTTCGCTGAGCTTCACCTCTTTATCTCCCCACATTCAACCAGACCCTTTGTTCACTGCCCCCTTCTCTGTTCCTGCCATCGATATTGACCATGATTTCACCATTTCTGGGCGACTACCATCACAGTAACTTCCTAACTTGTTCTCTGTGCCTCTGGACTCTGCTCTCTACAGCTCTCCTCATCCCTCCAAGTCCAACTCAAATATCCCTTCTTCTTCTAGCTCTGCCTGACTCCCACACAGAATTAATCAGTCCCTGTTATGGGCACTCTCTGGCACTCTATCCAGCCACCCAACACGTTTTATTGATTAGCTCTCTGTTTGCATAAGCCTGTACCTCTCGATGGATTATGTACCCCGGAGGGCATGAAATGCCTCTATTTCACTAGTGTATGTGCACAGGGTCTTCCACAATACAGGCCTTCAATAATCTTGTTGAACTCAATTCATGAGCTTTATTGATGGAAGTCAGCTATCCATTTAACTGTGTGGATTTGACCATAATGATAAGAATCCAGCTTATTAAAGGATGCTCCTATAACACGTGTAGAATGTGTAAGACCTGTTGGCCTAAGTGGAGTGGTGGATGAAAAGAGGCCCAAAGTGGGCCAAAAAATCATTTCAAAATCTCTTTTCCCAAGGAACATGTCAGGTAGGGCAGACATCACAGCATGCCTGCAGATTTTTCAACCAATGCTTACTAAATTGCATACTCTGCTCTGTGTTGGTGACCCAGAGCCTAGTAAGATGTGGTCTCTGCCCTCCAGAAAACTGGTGACAAAGACTCATTGTGAAATGAAAGTTTGAGAAACATAAAATTTGATGGGAATCATGACTGACCTGATCAGTGATGGTTTGGTAAAGAGGGTAGAAGGAGCCCTGCTTTCGAAGGTTTGCCAATTTCCATGGTTTAAATACTTCTGCCATGAACAATTTCAAGTTACCAACATGATAACATTTCTGTGATATCACTGGACAGAGCTGGGAAGAGATCTACTCAGTCAGTTCTCACGAGCCTGTGCAAGCCAGCTCCAGCACCTACTGGACATGATCTATACCCCTCCACACAGCCATAAGTCAGATTGCTCTTCACCCAATAATTCATTCAGTAGATATTTATGGAGTACCTACTGGGTTTCAGGCACTGTGCTGGCCGGCAGGAACAAAACAATAAGCAAATAGCCACAGCCCCTGGCCTCCTGGAGCTTATAGCATATTAAGGTGGGAACTGACCGGGACATGCAGGTCAGTGAAAGTGTCTCTGAGAAGCAAAGGGAAGGGAGCTAGAATTCGATGGATGAACTAGACCTAAGTTATCAAAGAAGAGAAGTTATGTCCCTGACAGAGGCAATGGGAAGAGAATATGGGCGAGGAATTTGGCCTTAATCCTAAGGGCACTAAGAAGTCACTGATGGGTTTCAAGCTATGGGATGGCATGATCAGATTTGAATTCTGAAAAGCTTTCTCTGTCTCCTGTCTGGAGAGAGTGGCCAAATGGATGTAGATACATCATGCAGAATTATGGCAGGAGCCAGGGTGAGCAGTGGTGGTGGTAGCAGTGGGGATGGTGTGATGAGGACACTGAATTGAGAGCTATCTGGTGTGGTTATGGGGAATGAGGGAAAGGGCAGCAGCAAGGTTAATTCCTGGGTTTCTACAACTGGATGGAGAATAGAGGAAGCTGTCTGTAAAATAAGGAAGAGGCTCAGGCTTGGGAAGCAGAATTGAGAGTTCAAGTTTAGATGTTGAATTATTCGATATGGATTTTATGTCCCCCCATTATAGAAAACTGTTGATGGTGTCTTATAAAAGAAAACCTATAACTCTTATAATGGCCTTTAGGGACCTCACACACTGGTCCTGACCCTCCAGCTTCCCTTTACACCAGTCGCCATATACTTCACGCAATGCTATTTCTTTCCCTTTGCGATAACCTTTCCCAAGACTTTTGGGAACCCAACAGAGCTGTATACACATTTTTCTTCCCCTAATCCCCCATCAAAACCTGCCTTTCAATCCTTGGTTCTTGATGAGGTGTGAATGTTCAACAGCTAACAAAGACACCCACCCTCATACTGTCTGCATTTCAAGTTAAAGACATGAAGCTCATATCATGCCTCATTCATCTATCTCCCAGACCTGTTACAGGGCCTGCCACATGGTTACCATAGTTTTCAAAACAAAATCACAATACATGATCTGACTATAAGAGCATACTTAGTGGAAGAAGATAGATTGGTCTCCAAATATACAATAAGCATTCAGCAAACATTTGTTGTATATGAATTTGCTCAGTCATTGATTGATTCAACAAAGAGTCACTGGGTGCCCACTATGTCCCAGCACCACACAGTAGATGCTCAGGAAAGAACAGAGGGTAGACTATTAATCATCAGAAGCTTCCCTCCACATAGGAACTTAGTACTCAGTTTCTGTAACACGTGCCTCAGGTACCTACCTCACATCCCGAGGCCCACCTCTGATTTCAGCCACTTACCTCACCTAACTGTATCCCACCTGAAGAACGCTTCTTTCTGCTTTATGCCAACTCTGTGGGAGCTGCCCAGCCTACACACAAGCACAGCCTATAAGCGTCAAGAAGTTGACTCATCCAGAGACAACCCTCAGCCAATGGGGAACAGGAGCCAGGAAATAAATGCTCCAGCCTCTTGTCCTTCAGAAGAACAATTCTGGAAGGCTTTTTTTTACTCTACCTCTTAGAAGAGCCCAGTGAGATCAAATACCCATTGCCTCAGCAGTAACTTCAATAACGCACCATTACCTTAGTTTTTCCAGGGCAATGGCAGTTCAGTGGTAGAATTCTCACCTTTCATGTGGGAGACCCAGGTCCAATTACCAGCAATGCACCTCATGCACAGTCACCACCCATCTGTCAGTGGAGGCTATGTGTTTCCATGATGCTGAACAGGTTTCAGCGCAGCATCCCAATTAAGATGGACTAAGAAGAAAGGTCCAGCGATCTACTTTCAAAAATCAGCCATTGAAAACCCTGTGGATCTCAATAATCTGATCCCATTGTGCACGGGGTCACCATGAGTAAAGGGGACTCAACAACAGCTAACAATACCTGTTCTCACTCTCCTCACTTCCTACTCCTGCTTCCTACGATCACTCCTACTTAAACTACCTGCATCCAAATCCCTGTCTCAGGCTCGCCTTTCAGGGAATTGTCAAACTAAAGAGGCCTCCAACTGAAACCAGCCATTTCAGTAGGTATGAGATAGTCTTTTGTCCTGGCTAATCAATTCCACACTGACAATGGCATGAGGTCCCATCTAGAAACTTTTCCAGTTCTTTTGTCATATGAGGACATCTGTGGAATGTTGCAGTGGAACCAGTACATAGTAAGTGTGTATCTTCTGAATCAGATCCAGGTAAAAATCCAGCTTCTTCACAGGTAGTCAAAAGGAAGTAATCTATGTGCCTTCCAAAATTATTGGTTTTGCCATTCCTGAGGCCAACTCTTCAGACAAAGATTAGACTGGACTATGGGACATAAAATGATACTCATGAAGAGTGTGCTTCTTAGCTCAAGTAGATACATGAGACTAAATGGGCAGCTCCTGTCCAGAAGTGAGATGAGAAGGCAGAGAGGGTGAGGAATTGGTTGAATGGACACGGGAAATCAGGAGTGGAAAGGAGGAGTATGCTGTCACAGTACAGGAGAGCAATTAGGGTCCCATAACAATGTATGTATAAATTTTTGTATGAGAGACTAACTTGAATTGTAAACTTTCACTTAAAGTACAACAATAAAACAAAGAAAAAAAATTATTGGTTTTGTCACACCATCCCCTTGGTTCTTCTGAGTTTGATTTGGCTCTTTTTTCCAGCCTTGGCCCAGCATGTTAGAATATATTTATCAATATAGTAAATGCTACTTAAACTTCCTAAAATAATCTCAGAACCGTGAAAAAAAAAGTTTGTTTTAAAGTTAAACATACTCAGCTTTAAAGTTAAACATTAGCATGACAAAGTCCACATTTTATTTAGACACTGCCATTAATAATGAAATGATGTATGATTTCCACTCCTGTGGCTCTTCCTTCCTCAGACAATCAATTATACATTTAAGAAAATACTTAGTGGATAGAAGGCTTCTCTAATTAAGCATCACTTGAGGAAGCCTGTGAAATTCTTAAAACTAGAAATGATCTCTCAAGTATGTAGGATGGTGGAGAAAGAAAAAAAAATCCACTCGAACGTTTGAGTCTTGATTAGAAAGACAAACTTTCATGCATTCTGAACTGCTAAATAAGGAAACACACACACACACATTTTTCCTTTGTGAACTAAATATCCTGCAAAGCAGAAGCTCTTCTCTCTTTGTTCCAGTTAAGAAGCCAGTACTAAATTGAAATTAAATATTTTGGGTGAGACATAGCCCCAGAGTGGCTGTCCCTTAGACAAAACAGTCTTCTCTGTCAACATCATTGAGGATTTAAGATAGTTGGTTCTTGAGAATTCTGGAAAATGTCCAAAATTAGAATCAAACAGAAATAGCTACCATAAGAGTTCCCAGAAGTCAAAACGAGGATGGTTATTCTCACTAAAATCATTACATATCACATCCTGTTGTCGGGAGGGGCGATTGTCTTGAGATAATCCCCAGTATAAATTTGCATCCTGGTTGTGCTGGAAAACCAAGTCTCTCTGACACACCACGCACATTCACTGTTCAGTAGGCCCTAACACTTTCTCTCCCTCTAGAGGCAGAAAATGAAGCACTAAATAAGGCTTGATTTCCAGCCATTAGAAATAAAACTTGGGATAAGCCACCAACAGGAACAGAAAGAAAGCCTAGAAAGAAGACAGGGAGTGTCAGGAAAGACGGTGGAGGAGAAACGGGGACAGCGGCAGTGGAGGGGTGAGGGGGTACAAAAAATGAGGCGCAGAGCACTGGCTGTCTCCCTTTCTCCCTTCTCTGCCTCAGTCTCCCTCTTGTGCTCTCCCTCTTCTCATTCCCGTTCTCTCTCTCTCTCTCTCTCTCTTTCTCTCTCCCTTCCCTCCCTCTCCTCCCCCTCCTTTGCTCTGTCTCTGTGTCTCTGTATTCCTATCTTTCTCTTTCTTGCTTGTTCTTGCTCCTGCCTTCCATCCCCCAAGTCCCCCCACCCATCCACCTATTCCAGTCCCTCAGGCCCAGCCATCTTCCAGCTCCTGGGACTGGTTTTGCTTCCTGCTCTGGTGACCCCTCCAACAAGCAAAGATCAATGGGCTTTGCACACAGTGTGGGTGTGACGGTGTGTCACCAGACACAGCAGATGTCCTGAGATGTTTGTGGCTCCGCCTTCAGAATCCCCCAAGGTGCCTTCTCCTTTCCCAAGCGCCCCTCAGTCGCACAGGCCTGTTACCACCTCTCAGACCTTCAGTCTTGCACTGGGACAAGAGTGCTTCCTGCCCACACGCTGTAAGTATATTTTTAAAATACTTGTGCTTGAACTAATCTCTAACTATTCACTCCACTCCTCTTGCCTCTCAGCTAGCCGTAGCTGTTGGGCCCTCAGTTCTGCCAGGAACCCTCTGTCCTGACAGGGCCCAGACGCCTCAGAAGGAAACTCAGAAACTCAGCTGCAAGAAAGAACTCGCCCAGGGGCGAGGAGGACAAAGCTGGGTGTCTGTGCTTTTTAATTCCACATGCTGGCAAAAAGAAAACCTCAGGTCTGACTTTAGAGCCTTTGACACATAATTGGTAGCCAATTTTCCTAAGTGGTGAGTCAATTTTCTGCTTGTGAAATGTAACTTTACCCTGGTGAACACCAGGCCCCAGGGTTTTCAATGTGGCTTAACAGCAATTATATGAATGTTAGGAAGGAGGGAAGTGTTAAAGTCCCTACATTTACATTTCTTCATCTTTTTACCTCTTAAAGGGATAGAAGACGTCGCCTCACCAACTAACCCACGAAAAACCCACCCAGAGACAGACACAGGATATCCTGAGAAAGAAACCAATTTTAAAGCCACACCACAAAGGGTACATTTTTTAATTCTCTCAAGTACTCCGACAAGCAGAGAGATGTAGTGGGGAGGCGCGAAACATTCACAGGTCAAGGCATCCTTTTCCTAGTTTCCCTCCAGCTATTTTCTTTGCTCCCACCCTACCCCCATCCCTTTAACCCTCCCCCCACCCATACCCGGGGCGGGCGGGCGGTGGGGCTGCCACAGGCGAGCTGCCCCCACCCACCGCACCCACCCCAGGCGGCCGCCGGCTCCCGCTCCACATGTGCGACTCATGGATCTGCTTTCACTGGAGACAAACTGGAGCCGGGGCCTTTCCGTTTAGGAGGAACTCGCTACGTGTCGCTAACAACAACACAAACACCGCCTGCCCCTGCTCTGTGCTCCGCTGCCCGCAGTGCGCTCGGCACCACGCCGGATTTATAGCAAGGAGACCCGACTGTAAGAAGTAATTCATGAAGCCCACAATGCCACCACTGAGAGGGGGCAAAGAAACATCGTTGTGTTCCCGCGCCCGGGCCTCCTTCCGTAGCCCTCCTGATTGGCGGTTGTGTACAATCACAGCACAACACTTGCAATGTGTCCTCATTAATTTTGTTGTATTTGTTTTCCTCTGTATAATCGAAAAAAGTAATCTCTGCCACCTGCCTTGTATCATAATTTGTTGAAAACGTTAACAGGCTTACAACGTGTTCTTTTGCCATTAAGAGTTGCAAAACTGTCATACTACATACATATGCTTACACACACACACACTCGCATGGCACACACACACTTGTACTCACAATACACTGATATGCAAAAAAAAAAAAAAAAAGTATCATTAAGACAATCCGTGGAAGATTTAGTACGTTTGTTTCAGAAACACGTAATCATTCTAATACTACCAAACCTGATTTGGGAGACATCTACCATGAGTGAAGTTTTGGAAAGATGCCTTAGAAAACAAAGAAACTGACGCTAAAAATCACTGAACAGGGAAAAAATATGCAACCTGAGGATTCCAACAAAAAAGAAATCATATGTCACATAGGCATGTATTTATTGCTTCACAGACCCAGCAAACCATGTATCTCAAAGCAGAAGGAAAAATACTGCACGGGAAAGCTACAGTTTGGACTCTCAGACTCAATTCCAAGAGATACAGAGACAACCCACAGCAAAAATACACACATGAAACTTTGTACCCGATTCTGCATTAAAAGTAGGCTTGTCAGGACTCATGAATGCCTCCCAGAAGCCCAGTCTGTGGTTACAAGATTCAATGTTCAGCCTTCAGCAAATCAGTTTGGGGTTTCTCTAAATCTGAGCCACAGCCTGTCAAGATGATCCCTGGCAACACCGGCCTTTCAATCCCATCCCTTTGTTTTCTTCCCTAACGCTCGGTGAAACGTCTTCAAGTTCCTGCCTAGGTCAGCCATTCCAAACTGGAATTAAGATGGACAGATCTCTCATCTGAGAATTTGCAGCAGCAAACCTTCAGGAGAGGCTCGGGGAGGGATCATTGTTTTAGTGAAGCTGCAGTTTCCCCAGTGGTCCGTCCCTGAGACCCCGCTGAGCGTGGCTGCTTGCATTTGGCAATAACCCAGGGCAGGTTCAGGAAGCGGTTTCGTGTTCCTGCCCTCAGCCTTGTGTCAATGAAGCCTGGCACATCTTTTTTGTGGTTATAATTTAAATGAGACAACCAACTGCACAGCTGTCTCGGTCAAATTATGCAGGACCATGTGGCCTTTCTTCCATCTTTAAAAAGTCCGGGGCACCTCTGACCATGTTTGAGGAAAGCCCAAGGGAGCAATGACCAACAAAAGGAATAGTGATTATGCCAGCAAAGGATGGAAATTTGCCTAAATGAATATATTAAAGGCTGCGCTCAGAAAATGGAAATGTTAGTTTATAAACAGAGGCAGAATACTGTTAAGATTAAAAGCCTAATCCTTGGGGTCCCATATTGCAAGATATGAGTCCCAGCTCCCCCACTTAATAGCTGTGGTCACCTTGGGTAAATTATTTCACCTCTAGGAGCCCCAGTTTCCTCATCTGTAAAATGGGGTAATAAGAATACTCACTACATAAAGTTGACATAAGAATTCAATGAAAGAATAGTTAGCAAATGTGTGGCTTAATACACGTTAGCTATTATTATTACTGTCATCAACAGTAATTACAGCAATAACACATAGAACATGTAAATACCAAGGCCAGGCTCTTCCATGCCACAAGTCATCTGCACCCCCGGAAAAGACTCATTTGACTCTGCCTCTAGGCCCTTGTTTTACATTATTACACAACTAGGTATGCGCCAAGCTATCGGTTAAACTAATGTGACTGAAGTTTCTGCAATCCAAATTTTATTTATTTTGTTTATCCTGCATTGAGGGTCTTAACATCTATATATCACACGCACACAAACACACACACACAGACACATGCCCTAGACACAGGAATGAGAGTAAACAAACGTGTATACGGGGACGCATACTAGACCAACACAAGCTAGCAGACAAGAAGACAAAAAAATGAGTACATGCATCCTTAAGTGAAAGAAACATAATCATCAACTTTATTTTGACAACTGTATTTGATGATACTCAGTTACGAACTGAGTGGTAAAAAATAAACTCTTTAAAATACTGAAAGCATGACCCATTGCATCTTTGCTCCTCGGGGCCCTTTAAAAGCTAAGGTTAAATTATAATCGGATGGCAAAAGGATAAGGACCTCACCTCAGGGCATTTCCTTGGGATAAATGGCCAGTTCTTGCCCATGCTGAAAGGAGCTGTTGGCCCAAAGCACCATGGGGCCAGTGACCCGTTGCTGGTCATTAATTGTTACGGAATTCCCTGCAACCAAAGTCATTATTGCTAATATAAACTTAAATAAAAATTCCAGAGACTTATGGATTTCTTTTAATGGTTAGTCTTATTTCTTTTCATTTTTATAGGGCATTTCTATAGAATTAATGTTCTACACATAAGCTCTGTAGCTGGTTTGTCTTAACACTTGATCCCACTTAAAGTAAAGGTTTATTGGACATAAGAAATGAAGGAAAGCACAATAAAATCAGGAAATCCTGACAGTGCCTATTCTGTACCTGGAGTTCTCAGAATATCGTTAGACATGGGACTCACAATTTTGTTTCTTTGGGGATCTGTCAAAATATTATAATGTTTATACGTAAAGGTTTGAGAGTGTTAAATTAGATCTATATTTATATATTCATATATTTATCTATATGTATGTGCGTGTGTGTGCATGTGAGTATCTTGTTCCCATCCTGGGCAGGGTTTTGTTTCTCGGTCTATCATCTCAGCACATTTAAAAAAAATGTTTTTGAGATTTTGTGAGATTCAAATTTCTTTAAGCTTAAAGAATATACACTGTGTTCTCACACACAAGCTCAGGATGCTAGCAGAGCAAATAATTGCATAGTTTCATTTTAAAGATATTCCCTTTAATTTGGCCTTAGAGGGAATTATCCATCCAAAAAGTACAGATACGAAGTAGATATACTGACAATCAGTAATCATTTAATGTGACCTACTATATGCAACTCAGTGTACATCCCCATATATCGACATTCAGAGTGCTTCACCTGGAAGACCAGTCTACAGCAGAGGAATCTGGTTAGACAACTCTGGGATGTAGCATAGGAAGCCTCTGCTGATGGCCTTTTGGGGTTCCTATCTCATGTAGATAAATGTGTTAGTCTATGTGCCTCCTACTTTACAAGTCTACAGTTTTCTTTCTACTGGATCCCTTCCCCATTTTGCCCAAGTTATGTGACCAATACATTCAAATAGACCAATTAAATTAGCCTTGTAAGGTACATCATCCAGTGACCTCACCCAACAGCCCCCTACCTTAAGGTAAATAGATCTTAGCAATAGATGTGGGCCGTGTTTACTGCCTTCTCTTATTACTTGGCTGATACCTTAGACAAGGAAATGAGAGAGGAGTGAAAGCTGGTTTAGAATATTGCTGGCTGTTCAATTCTAACTGTAAGGTTGGCTATTTACCTTATAGTACACGCTGCTCAAGTCAATGTTTAATGATAGGTCACTGTCCAATGTTAGATACAAGAGGTGACCAGATTTATAGGCGTATAGAGGATTAAAATAATAGAGAGGGAAGAAACCTTAAAGAACCTACGTGTCCAATTCTCCATTTTATAAATGGAGACACTGAAACCCAGAGAAGTTGAGAGACTTGCTGAAGCTCACAAATCTCAATAATGGCAGAGGCGGTATTAAAAACCAGGTCTCCTCTGTCCTAGTTCAGCCTACTGCACCAGGTTGCCTCTCATTTTCATTGCAAATGAAAAAAAAATCCCACTTTAGAATGAGCAGTTTAACTTATCAGGTCTATAATGGTATCAAAGCATGTTCGCTCCTCAACAGAAGGATATTCTTGAATTTGGGTTCATCATGGAGGTAGCAGTACCTTGAAGACTGAAAATTAGTGCAGTAGGGCATTAACCTACACTGAATATGATGCTTGATGAATTGCTTCAAATCTCATGTTGGAGATGGGGCAGTGGCCTGGGAAGGGCCAGGAGATGGTGAGAGCAAGATGAATGACTCAATGGAAGAGTAAATTGGTCGCAATTTGGAAAAGAGAGCAGGGTTCTATAGCAAACGCAATTTTCCGAATAAGTGAGTGCCCTAGAAGCTCCACATGGGGGCTATGGGGCAATCCCCAAGCAAGGACAGGGGCTCCAATTTATGTCATATAGTAGATACTTCATGAGCATGTACTGAATAAATTAACATACTTGTTTCCTTTGTTTCTCTTATGTGAAGTAAATCAACCCAGCAAGTGCATGTCTTCATCATCTCCGTGAAGGAAAACAATGATTTTCCAGCAAGAGAATGCCCCATCATGAAACATTTTTTTATAGGCTTAGTAGAATTGTTCTTTCTGGATTCCAACATCAAAATATTTAGAAGCTCAGCTTGTTGAATGGTTGATGGTAATTTGGAACAAGGAAAAGGGAAAACATATAAATTCAAAACTTTATCATTTAAAAAAAAAAAGAATTATCTATGTGAGATCAAATTGACAACAGCAACTCAAAAGGTTTGATGGGAAGCCTAGGGGACAGTGAGTTGAAGACAATGGTGATGGAATAATTTGGAAAAGGATAGTGAGAATAGCAGCACAACTGGAAGAACGTAATCGATGTCACTGAATTATACATGT
>NW_004443947.1:23108748-23127033 GCF_000243295.1 Trichechus manatus latirostris | reverse complement strand
CAAAAAAAAAAAAAAGAAGTCCTCCAAGGTTGAAAAGGGAGAGTGTTGACATGTCGTGGGGTTGTTAACCAACATCATAAAACAATATGTGTACTGACTGTTTAATGAGAAACTATTTATTCTGTAAACCTTCACCTAAAGTATGATGAAACAAATTAAAAAAAAACTTCATCATTTTTTAAATTAGAGTTTTTAAATTAGATCAAATTAGCATTTTTTTTTAATTAGTAGACATAGGGAAAAAAGACAGCTCTTGGCTACATTCAGTCACGTACTTGAACCTAGGTAGAAAATCCAAATTTTTCTAAAGCAGCCCGATTATGTCAGGCAGGCCAGTTAGGCAGATAATTCAGAGGCTGGGAGCACAGTTGCTTCTTCCTTTCCTCCACATCCTGAAAAAGTACAAAAGCTTACCCACCCCACCCTCCAGCTTACCAGGTGAATGCCCCTCTGTCTTTTGGGATAATTCTCCTGCAGTTCAGCGTATGAGGCTATGCCATGGGTTATTTTTTCTCAGCACCATACCCATGACTTTTGCCCTTGCCTGGCAGTTCAAAAAGTATAACAAACCTGCTCAGGCTTAGGCAAAACTGTACACAGAGGTGGTTTTGAGGAGGTGGAAATTCAGTGTACTTTTTCTGCCTTTTCACTGCGATGTTTTTCAGAATTATGTTCTACAACAATACCTGATTTCCTTTATTATTATTTCTGGAAAGGACAGGTATTAAATTTGTTTTGGGTTTAAATATAAGACAGTGTTTTCTTAATTAGGACATACTTTGAAAATTGCCAAGTTTAATATTTGTGTATGTCAGTACCTTCCAGAAAAAGGTAATATTCAGAGACAACTGCTCATGATAAGATGTCCGGAGTGGAAAGATCTTTTATAAAACTACCACTGAAAGACGACTATTGATGGAATGTCTCTGACTTAAGCGAAACAAAAACAGCAATTTTCTGTAGTTTAAGACAGTGTGAACGAGCTCAGTTGCAAATAAAGGAAATACATGAGCTTTTAAAAATAAAATATTATTTTAAAATGGGGTATTCTGTAGCTTCCCATTCCAAACGACAATTATAATTTCTTAGAAACAAGTTAAAATGTGAATTCTCACCTTCCATGGGGAGACAGACCCAGGTTCGATTCCCAGCCAATGCACCTCATTCACAGCCACCACTCGCTTGTCAGTGGTGGTTTGCATGTTATTATGTATGGTGATGAACAGGTTTCAGCAGAGCTTCCAGACTAAGGCAGACTAGGAAGAAAAGCCTGTAATCGACTTCTGAATATCAGTCAGTGAAAACCCTATGGATCACAACGGTCCAATCCGTTGTGCATGAGGTTGTCACGAGTCAGGAGCCGAATCGACAGCAGCTAACAACAGCAATACTATTTGTTATGCTCCTTGTATGGGCAGTGCACAGTGCCAGGCCCTGTGGGAGATACAGAGCTCAGAGGTTTCCTTGGACCCAAACCTAGAAAATACAAGTCATACCCTCCTTGAGTCTGATCTCACACAAGGAGAAATGGAGAGCAGAGTGAGACCCAGATGGCCCCGAGTAGTAGCAGAAAAGCTACTGGCATCAGAGCCAAGGACTTGGCTTATGGTACTGGCTCTGAGGCTAATTACATCTTTGGACAATGTTGCAGAGTTTCTCTTGGCCTCAGTTTTCTCATCTGTACAATAAAGTTATCACATTGTAATCCGGATGGTCTATTCAGCTCAAATGGAAAGCTGGTCCTTCCTACAGACACCTACATTTCTTCTGAAAATTTGCCTTTCAGACCTGGCTAGGTTATTTATTAGCTTAATAAAGCTAAACTATTCATTCTCCTTATCCATGAAATGGGTACACTTACCCTTTCCTATGTCCCAGTGTTGTTGTAGGAACTAAAACAATGTAGGACAAAGAGGTCTGTAAGCTAGAAAATGCTAAACCCATAAGAGGTATATGAAGGTCCCTGGCTGGTGCAAACAGTTAAGCATTCCAACTACTAATCGAAGGTTGGCAGTTTGAACACACCAGGAGGCATCTTGGAAGACAGGCCTGGAGATCTGCTTTTGAAAGGCCACAGTCTTGAAAACCCTATGGAGTGCAGCTCTTTGCATACGTGGGGTCACCATGAGTCAAAATCGACTCAACCGCAAAAAAGAGGTATATGAGTGATACAATTAAAGTGTCAGCCTTCCCAAAGTTATTATGTCTTAGTGAAGATCAAAGATTCTTAGCAAAAGGGATGAAACTCTGACAGTGGAATTCCAAGCATTAGCCAGAGTTGGGTGGGAAAACCTTTCCTGCATGCTTAAGAGCTCCACAAATATTCCTTATTGTTTTTAAACCCGTCTGTTTAATTAAACCTCAAGGAGGCCTTTCTGGTGGAGCTCAAAGACTTGCCCAAACTAAAAAGTCTATCCAAGTAAAGGAAGAAGGCCAGTAAGTAAATATTTTGCCCATAAAGCAGCTTCGTTAATTTAAAAAAAAAGAGCCCACAGATTATACCTACAAATGCTCACAGATTTTAGGTCCCTCAGCAGAAACACAAAAAAACCCAAACCAGTTGCTGCTGATTGGATTCTGACTCATGGCGACCCCATGTGTGTCACAGTAGAACTGCACTCCATAAGATTTTCAATGGCTGACTTTTGGGAAATAAATTGCCAGGACTTTCTTTCAAGGTACCTCTGGGTGAACTAGAACCTCCAACCTTTCGGTTAGCAGCCGAGCACATTAACCATTTGCACCACCCAAGGGCTCCAGCAGAAGCACAAAGCTAGCTTAATAAACCTGTGATGGGGTATACTGAAGATGTATCCAGCTGACAGGGGCCTTCAGGAAGTCTCCAGTCCATTCACTGTCCTGCCTTGAAACCAGAAAGATGAATCCATCTGCTAGAAAACCTGGAGATTTATTTTTACTCTTCCATAACTACAAATTTGTGGGAGTCCCCAGGAATCATCGATAACTGACAGAACAAGAAAAGCCACCTTTAAACTCCAGTTTCAATAGGCCTGAAATCCTTCTGGAAACTTAATGTGACTGCATCATTTGATGTCCCCAGAGAATATGAACAACTGATAAAACCAACCCAATCTGGTGGAGAGAGGATTCACTATACATCTTAGGCTAATTTCTTAGTAATATTCAGCCACTGCTACAACTTTCCTTCCGGTGAATTTCCACGTACCTTAGAAATAGAATTTGTATTTCATAATTCTGTTTTAAATTCCCAACTTCAAGGGAGACTATAAGGAATATTGACATGTTTGTGTCAAGCCCGTTCCAAACAATTACAGGGAAAAGACTGAGGTAGAGTTCTTTTCCTAATAATCACAGGGGCTGTGTACCTGGCTTATATGAGTTGCTAGTTCTCATGATTGCCAAATTCCCCTGACAGACACTCTGGGGACATGGATACTCCTACCAAGGTAGTGCCATTTCAATCAGATCTCTTCAAACAACCCACTCCTAATTTCTACAATATCTAGGTGGCAACTGCAGCCCCAAAGATGCCCATAAATACAAATGAAAGCTGATAAAACCACTGTGTCTGGGAAGCCGACAAGTTCCCAGGCAGCCCACTCTAAGCATCAGACTGAAATAAAAGAATTAGAAAAGAAATAAGAGATTTAACGTAACACGTTTTCCTAAAATTCATACCAAACTTTCCATGAGCTATCAACGGATCGGACCTAATGCTGCCCTCATTCTTTGGCAAAACGTTTTTAAGCCACTGTCTATCAGCAATTTGATAAAAGAAAAAACTAAAAATTCCCAAGTAATGTTGACAGCACAGTGATTTGAAAGAAACTACTGTTTGTAAATTAAACAGCACACTAAAAAAAGCAAATGACTGCCGTTAAGACACACTGTTCTGAGAATTATCAGAAAGAACACCGCAAGGCTAAAACTGCTGTATATAAGAAATTACTCAAGTATGCATTTGAGTAATTCTGCATTTTAATTTAACCCTTTGAAACATTAATCAAACTGTAGCTAATTATAGGAATTAAAGAATTAAATGATGGAATCTTCTAAAAGATATTATTTAAAAGGCAGTTTATACAATTACTTGTATAGATGTTTGCTTTAAAGAGGAAAACAGTTCTACTGTAATGAAAAGGGTCTTAGAAAATTAAATTAACAAGGGGGGACCAGGCTGATATGAAACTAAATTAGCATCAAATGCAAATTACAGGGTACTTAATGGTAGAAACAGGTGCAGAGAAGAACCCTAAATGAGATAAATGAATAAAACATCCCTCTCCACAAATGTGGAAGCTGACACAAAGTCAATGATATGAATAATTCAGCAGCCTCCACACTGCTGTTGAGGTCAGCCTGCCTTGACCTTTGAAACAGGAAGTAAAATTCAGTTCAAATTTGAGTGACTGGAAATATAGCAGTTATTTGTTTTTTATATTAAAAAAAACTCAGAATTTTTTTTTAAATACAGATAAAGGATTTATACAATAGAATTACAGTTTGAACTAGAGTCATTATGTAATTAAAGTAGCTAGTAAACAAACAAGATAAAAATTGTTAGATTTTTACCCACACCATGTCTCAATATGGAAATCCTAAAAGTAAAAAGAAAAACAATTAAAGGCACATATGCCAGGCTCAGTTTATTGACCAAACTCTCTATGAGAATAATTTCTGAATTTTTATCTTTGCTTCAAATTATTTTGTTGTATTGATGTCAATGTAAAAATAAAGATAATAAAAAATTTAGCCACACATTTTTATTAGTAATGCAAAGCAATCTCACATTTGTAAGATAAAGTTTGATTAGGCTAGTTTTTTATCTGCATGAAACTGCTATTTTTTTTTTTTATCCTGCAAACCCTGATTTACTCACTGTTGAATCCCAGACAGTAGTTAACCTTAAAAAATAAAAAATGCGCCCTGAGTTTTACAAACAAATCATTCTCATAAGTGAATATCTAGATATCTAGCATGGGTTTATGCATCTTTTATGTTTTTGTTGTTTTTTTTTTTTTTGCATGCTTCAAAAGTATTTTGTACAGTCAACTACTGAATGTACTCTCTTCATTTCAAATTGAATTTGGTGCTGCTAGAGATTAACAGGGTATGACAACAAACCAAATTCTACAAGCTAGAAAGACAGCAGAATATATATGGCATATCACCCTTGTCCTTACTTCACAGGATGGCATAAAAGATGTTTGATAATAGCAGTTATCTCTGCCCTCCAATTGGTTCTATTAATAGGACCCACAACTTGCCTATCTACCTTTCATCTATCAACTGTGCTTCTCAGGTAGATTATGTTGAAAGATGAACTTAATTTTATTTTCTAGATTTAGAGAGGGTTAAAGATACACACACGCATCTCCACCATCTAGGAGAAAGCAGTGGTAAAGTAGGTCTGCGATTATAATTACCAAATGAAGACGTTTGAGAAATGCTCCTTCCAAACATGAGTGTCTAGCCGAGGCAAAATTAAAGATGCAGAATGTGTTTTGTTTTGTTTTGTTTTTTCAATTATTATTATTATTATTATGATACCGGCTAAATCACTCCTCACTCAACATTTAATAAAGGGTGATAGAGCAAACACTGCTGATTTGGGGTTTGGCTTAATGACTGACCTGAGCGAAGGCTTTGTGTACAAAGTGGCTCCCCATTAAATGAGGGCTCTGTGGAACCAGCTGGTTCTCATTTTGAAACAACCGGTTTCTCTATCCGCAAGTGCTAAAGAAAATAATCCCTGCAATCTATGACTACACACTTTCACGGAGGCTGCAATGAGAATTTGATTGTGGAGATAATTAAAGTCATTCCTGGAACTTCCAAGAAAAAAAAAAGAGGGAGGGGGAACAGGAGGGGTAGAAAGAAAGAATAGTCAATGATAGTGTTTAAAATTAAACTATGACAAATCGTTTTGAGTGAAGAGGGAGGGGACGAAACCCCCGCCCTGTACGGAATTCAGCTGAACCAGCTCTGTTTTCTTCTTCTCTGGGCTGCTCCAGGGGGAAGCCTAGGATGCGATTACAGGGGCCACAGTCCTAGTGTCGGGTTTGGAAGCCAAGGAATCTAAACACGGCCCCAGAAGCTACTTGTCACTGACAACACCACAACAAGATTTTTATTTTTATTTTTTTAAGATTCAATATTACATAAAATAGGGAAGAATCTATCTGGATTCTTCAACCAACAGCCCTTCCTGGCTGATCTGAAACGCTAAGATTCTCTTAACATTAACAGAAAAACAAAGAAGATATCAGATGCTTGAAGGCGCTCGTCTCTCAATCTCAAGAACTCATTATTATTATTTTTTTAATGCTACTGGGTTCTACAATAAGAAGTCACATTCGAATAGCCTGAATGACATTTAGCTGAACCTGGACCCGCCTGCAGATTTCATGGGCTTTGGGGGAAAAATCAAAAATACGTGTAATCTCTCTGTCTGCACTATCTGCCTTTAACAGGAAGAAGAGATCGGCTCAATGAGGACGATTCAGGGCCTCTCAATTAACCTGATTAGTTCAGCACATTGCTCTCATGAATGACACCTTATCTTGAAAATAAGGGAGAACTTCCTTCCTAGCGTAGACGCAGGAGCCCCCTAAAGCCACAAAGATGCAGCCTATCAAATGGGAACAGCATCTGCTTCTCCTCCCTCTGCCCAGCTCACGCAGGTCAGAGGGACCGGCAGACACAGCGCCTGATTGCATTTTGTGTCCTAAGGACAGGAGACAAGCTCCAGTCTGCCCAGGTGGTCTTGGAGAAGACTGGGAAAAGGGATGCCCTGTGGGCAACTTCAAGCCACTTCTTTCAAAGTCAACCAGGCACATGATGGGATTGGGGTGGGGGAGTGGGTGTGTGTGTGTGTGTGTGTGTGTGTGTGTGTGTATATATGTGTGTGTGTGTTGGGGGGTGGGAAGAACAATTCATTAACCCTTCAATCACCAGAGGAGCATATCAATATTCTATCCACCTAAAAGAAAAATCATGAATTCTTAAGCCTTCTAAAAATTGTAGAAAACAAAGGCACTGCTTAAACACGTGTTACCCTATAAGACTGATTTCAGGCTTGACGTAATGAGGGGGGATGGCCGAGTTGCTATACAAAAATAAAGCTTTCCTCCAAACTCTGAAATCTCCTTGCGTGCAAAGGATGTGATCTATGAGGTTGGTTTTTGTTTTTGTTTTTAATCCACGTTATCTTGTGTCATAGACACACTAGTTAACAATATATTCTTGAAAATGTACTTCGTGAGAATGTCAACAGCAGGATTTTTCACTTACTTGTCTGCTCCGTGATTTACTTGATCAATTAAACAGTCAGGCAATGAGGGGATCTGCATGGTAATCGTGTGAAGATTAACATTTTTAAGCGTAATATTTTATCTTACATTTTCTGTTTCTCATCATTCTTTAATAGCAGTGTCTTTCCACTTTATCGTGTGGTTATAACAAGCCTGTCTTTATGCTGAGAGCTGAGACCACCAGATTCAACAGCTGCATTTCTAGCTCCTTTCATTCTTTCTTTCATTTCATGGAAGCATACCCTAAGCACTTCCTAGGAGCCAGACACTGCGCTAAGTGATGAGGATACAGCAACGACCAAAACAAGCATGGTCACTGCCCTGTGGGGGTATGTAAGAGTTCATCTGCCTGGGTGTGCTCAGCAATACCACAGGGGACTGAATTAGAATTCCATAGCTAGAAAGGGTCTTAGCTTTCCATTGCAGCCTCTATTTTAAAAATAGCAGCCACCTTATACCAAATGGAAACCTCGGTGGCGTAGTGGTTAAGAGCTATGGCTACTAACCAAAAGGTCGGAAGTTCAAATCCACCAGGCGCCCCTTGGAAACTCTATGTGGCAGTTCTACTCTGTCCTATAGGGTCATTATGAGTCAGAATTGATTCGATAGCAACAGGCTTATACCAAATACGTAATAGGTGCCAGACACTGTGCTAAGTGCTCTCCATGCGTTAACTTACATATTTTTCAGCACAGCCCTATAAAGTAGGAACTACTACTGTCATGCCCATTGTAGAGATGAAGGCTTAAGGAAGTTAAGCAATTTTCCCGCAGTCCCACAGTTAGCACTGGCAGAGCTGGGATTTGATCCTTGGCAGTCTGACTCCGCAGCCTGTGCTCTTAACCGACGTGTAGACTGCTTCACAGAAGTGGAATAAAGCCATAGAGTTGCCCAAGTTCAATACCACTGGCTATGAGCTAGAGCAACTTCAACTCAGGGATATGTTTCCCTCTACATCATGATGCCAATCTAAAATAGCACTCTTCTATTTTTTTTTAAATCAATACATCTTTGTTTACACTTACTATTTATTCCAATTTATTCAGTTTTTTATCTACTCTGAGACATTGACCACTCCATGAGGGAAGGAACCATATCTGTGATAATTATTGTTATATCCCAACCCCGAAAACAGTGACTGCCATATAATAGAGGCTACAAAAGTATTTGTGGAAAGAAAAAAAAATGAATCCTCATCCAAGGGACATGAGCTTTGTGATAAACCTCAGTAAGGCATTTTTACTTATAAGTTCCACGGCAATGATCACATTAAGAATAAGAATCCACATGGAATATATTACGATCAAATTACAAACGAAACACCTGGTATGTGCCAAGCCAAGTGCTAGGTATTTTAACCCTTACAACTCTTCAAAATAGGTCTGACTTTTCTCATTTTGACAATGGTAAAACTGAGCTCCTGAGGCTCAGTACTGGTCAGTGGCAGTGGAAGGATTTGATCTCATATTCAACAGACTCCAAAATCTATGCCTTTCCCATTATACTATGCCTTCTTCTCCTGAAGATTTCTCTTTGGATTAGTGTCTGTTTTTTCCACTGAAATACACAATGGTTCACTCATCAAATTAACTGAGCGCATGCTTCAACAAAGGCCACAATAATTTATGTAACAAAATACATAATTATATATATGTATTTTTTTTTAAATACCAAAGGTTAAGTGCAACATCTACTAAGAGAACGGGGCAGGTAAACAATACATGGAAAAAACGAATTGTAGATACTAAGAAAAATAAAATAGAGGTAAGAAAAACTGAAAACGGTGACTTTTACTGGGCAATTGATAAGAGGGTAAAATCAAGTTGAGAGCTAGGAGATGGAGTTTCTGATCACTTGCTTTGTCACGAATTTAATGTATGGAAGTGGATAAGTAATCCTTTAGGCTGTGGCCTCAGTTTACGGATCTGTAAAATGGGGCTAATCTGTGCCCTCATACGTCTGTGAAGAAAAGTCTCTGAAATATTATTCCTTAAAGTGCTCTAAAACTTTGCAAATATGATTCAGATGTCAGTGAATGGTAAGTCACAGCGGTCAGGGTTTGTTTAATATAAGCCGGGATTTGGATGCTGGTCTTCATATGAGAACATGTGGACAGCCAAAATGGGGCACTCCACTTCCACAGCCACAAGAAGGACTCAGTCGTTTTTCTAGGGATGTTCTTAGATGTATGCCATGCATCTGAGATTAGAATCTGGTTTTAAGAAAACACCAAGATTGTGAAAAGGAGCATAGGTTTTCAACAGTTAGTAACAGCTTCACAGATAATTAGGTTAACTCTTAAACAACTTTCTTTTCTAAAAAACTTTCTAATAAAGAGATTGCCCACTTTCCATCTTTCTTTTTTTCGTTGTGATGAGAGTGTGTACACATGTGTGTCAGCGTGTATGTGGGTATGTGTGTGTCTCATGCATACACACACGTGTGAAAGGAACCAAACCTGATGCAGGTCCAGGGCTCTTCACTCTAACATTGCATTTTGTGAGAGGACTGTACTAAAAATTATATTTTAAAATATTACCACAGAACAGAATTCTAATGAGTAGTAGGCATATTAAAAACGGGGGAAAAATCCCAATAGTTTATCTACTGCACAATAGTAAATAAATTCCAAATCACAAGATTGACGACCAAATAGAGTTTTTATTAAAAAGAAAAAAAAAAAAAGCCTTAGTCAAATCACGGTTGTTTTGGAAAGGCGGAGGGTGACCTTCCGACCACTAGGAAAGTTTCCAGGCTGTGCTCCTAACTTCTGGTGTGCGCCACCCTAGCCTAAGTCAGCGCGCACTGGCCAGAGCGGATGGCGTATTCTCCGTACTAACAGGGAGCAGCGCCAGGAAAGACCAGCACCTAATATCATGAAACAATACAGCCTAACATTTCACTTTGAAAACTGTCAATTCATCCCTTATTTAAAAAAAAGAAAAAAAAGATAGAAAGAAAAGGAAAGAAAAAGTGATTTCAACCTTGAAAATGTCATGTCATGAGCCCCCAGTGTCCACAGCCTACAGAAAGGCTCTTTTTACCCCTCCACTCCTCTGACCCCGCAACACACACAGAGTATCAATATTTGGTCAACTGAGCAGCAAACGAGCAAAAAAGTTCTTGAGGGATTCTTGATACTGATTAAGGGAGCATTTTTTTAAATCACCACCGCAACCTTTACATGAGCCAAAATGTAAGATTCTTGCCAAAACCCTGTAAAATATGTATGGCGAGCATGTCCAGAGGAAAACTGCATGCGCCCAATCTGATGATGATTTTCTCTCCCTTCCCTGCACTGGCAACGACAGCGTTAAAGAAAACAATAGAAGAACAAGCGCATGTACAGGGTAGGATTTACTGGCATTTACTTTTAATCTATGGCCCTTCACTCTGTAGCTTATCGGGCCTCTGTCAGTCCTTTTTCCTCCTTTATATTTCATGAGGAGCCCCCCATGCTGCTAGCGAGAGACAGAGCCCAAGTGTCTATAAGCTTTTTGTCAGGTAAAAAGAGAAGAAAAAGGGAAGGAACAAGAGGAAAAGCAAAGCTAAGAGGCATCTATTAGATGTCACTAGGCTTTTGTATTCATGTCAATGATTCAGGATTAGAGTATTTGAAATAATCTTATTGAGAGGAATCAAAAGGCCCACCGAGTGAGAAGCCGCTCTGCAGCATATGGCAAAGGCGAGGACAATATCTTATTAAAGATGTGTTGGCTAACACTATTACTTTTATATTATATTACAAAACTATTGTGCCTCAAACAGTTAGCAGGATGGTTTAGTTACCGAATGCCATTTTGGAGGTTATTGTGTAGGATCAAGCTATATAATTGGCCAGCTTGTCTGTCTAGTTAAGTCACTGCAAGTAGGGCTTGGGGGCATGTTTGGAACTAGAATCAAGCACTTCACCTTCAAAGATAAAAATCCCCAAAGCACAGTGACGACCACTCTGTTCCCACTGCCAAGCGGAGTAGACATAACACAGATGAAACGCCAATGGTATTTTCTTCCCCAGAATCAGTTTCATTAAGTTAACAGCATTTAACTGCCTAGTTTATATGTGACCTCCCATGGAAAATATGACATTGGAGTTTTTTTTGGTCTGACTCCTCTCCCCATGAAGAACACACACACACACACACACATTCAGCTTCACACCTTATCAGGATTAAGACAATTAACATTCTATTACAGTAAGTACTGTAAAATTAAAACCTTCATTTGCTTCTGGACAAAGGCTGGTAATTGGAGAAATAGTTTGCCAGGGAGATTTATCTTCATCTACCCACACCTTTAAAGGCAGCAAGCAACCAAAGACAAACCTGTACTGTTCACCATATTTCGTTGATTGCAATACGAGTATTTGGGTCACTTTTTACATTGTCCTGGACAATATAAAATTACACCATGTGTAAAGAGAGGATTGGGCTGGGGCTGAAGGGAGGGAAAGAAGGCAGAATTAGTCTACTTCAGATCACTTCTCATGCAAATTCAGATGGCCAAAATATTATCTCTTTATACTCAAGAACCTCTAAATAGAGTTTTAAAAACCTGGTCCATTTTTATCAGGGAGTTTGGTTAGTTGTCAGCAACAGGAGGAAATGAGGAGAATTTATCAATGGCAAGTTGCACTTGGGGAGGTTTTTTTTTTCCTCCATTCTAAGCAACCTCTTTTATAAAAGTAAAAATGCATTTAATATAGTGGTATATTCTAATCACAAACCGTGCAAAATCGCAAATATGACACACAGGGGACTTTGTACTCATTTTCTGTATTTTTCCAGAACTGTTACAAAAGCAGTTACGATGACTTGGGATAAAAACACACACCATGAGCTGACACCATACGCGTTGCTGATTCTCTGAAGCTACGTTAAATACGTTTCTTGGAAGTAGCTGCCATTATTCCCTTTACAGGGAAACCGCTGTTGTCCATCGTACAGTGTCTGCAGTAGTATTCTACCATGTAAAAATACTTTGCATTAGGATATATCGTCAGCATCTTGGAAACACATTTTAATGTATCCTAGTTGTGTATTTGGGAATAGCTGATAGCAAATGGAATACAGACTGCTATTAGCTTATTGCATCAGTTATTTCTTTATCACGATAGCAAACTGCACACAAATGTCCAGCGCTCATCTCATATTCAGAATGGTATTATCTGATATGTGATAAAATTTCGAATGATACTAGCTCACATAAGTCTCATTGCTAATAATCACATATGAATTCCCGCTGAGATAACAAATGTTTAAATACACTAGAGTTGATAAACAACTAGAAGTTCATGCGCAGTGGTGATGGCTGGCTTTTCACGTTTGAAAAAAAATGCAAACCTCTCAAACCAACGAAAACGACAGCAATTATCTTGCCCGGAGCAATTTTAAAGGGTGAATTCCTCCTCACTTTATTTTAACCAGTGGTTAAGAACTATAGCTGCTAACCAAAAGGTTGGTAGTTTGAATCCACCAGCTACTCCTTGGAAACCCTACAGGGCAGTTCTAGTCTGTCCTATAGGGTCACTATGAGTTGGAATTGAGTGACAACCATGGGTTTTGGGGTTTTTTGTTGTTTATTTTAACCGAGTGCTTAAGGTTAAGCATTCAGATGCTATAAAGGGTTTATCAGATCTATGGGAAGTACACTGACACCTCTGGGTCTTCATGCCCCAGACTGCCATCCGTATACCATGCAGAATGGTATGTTTAGTGGTTGGTCCTTCCAAAAACTAGGTGAAGACTAAAATAATATTAGTTGAAAGGTTAGTGAAATGAAGCCAAAAAACTCTGACTGAAAGCCTCATACGCAACTTTAAGGAAAGTACATGTTATGTACATGTTAGCTGAGATACTTTATGATAGAAAAAAATTGGTTAATTTTGAGATCTCTGATGATAACAGGTAGAGGGGCCCAGATACCTTCATAATCTTAGAAGAATATATCCCCTACCCCAACCAATAGTAAAAAAAAAAAAAAAAAAAAAAACATAGTCTCATCTTAAAGTTTTACTATTGTTTTCCTACTATCTAGATGGACATATACGTCATGTAAACTACCAGCACGTTTAATCAAGAAAATTAGCTTAGTGGTAACCCGTTGCCTTGATTCCAAGTCATAGCAACTCTATAGGATACAGCAGAATTGCCTCATGAGGTTTCCAAGGCTGTAATCTTTACAGAAACAGACTGCCACCTCTTTCTCCCAGAGCAGCTGGTGGGTTCAAACCACCAATAGCAGTCAAGCACTTAACCACTTGCACTACCATAGCTTACTGGTAGAACAATCCAACACTGTGCTTTTCCTTCTGATAAGTCCTACCACGGTATTTATACCTCTGAGATGAAGAATGGATCTTAAATAAAACTGTGTGTTTGAACACCCCTAACGTGGTTAAGTTTTTCTGTCCATATGATGTTAATCATGAAATGAACAGGTAAAAAAGGGCATTCTAATGTTTTCATTACTAAACATTTTATTTCAAACATTAATCATACAACAAACCCAGGAAGTGTTATCTAAATGAAAGAAATTTAGATATGGAAGATCTTTAGAAAATTCTGAAAACAAAAACAAATGTTGTGGGGTTTTTTTGGTTTGTTTGTTTTTTCTTTTTAGGAGATCCTTGGGTAAGTGTGGCCTGAAGTATAATAATTCCAAACAGACCAGGTTTTTCATATTACAAAATTTATGTATATTTTTAAATGATGCACGTCAAGACCTAGATCTCGTAGTTACAAGGATTCTTATAAATGGAAAAGAAAGACATGGTAAAGCTGATAATGTTACAATAAATAAACACAAAATCTTTAGAGGCATGTTCATTGCCAGGCTTTAAAACATCATGTTTTAAATATTGACTGTAATGATCCCAAAACTTGCAGATTATTCGAGCCACATTATAATCCTGAAAAGATTTTGTCTGAATTCACGTGAGGCAAGAGGACACAATTTGAGGAGGAATTTCATCCTTAACCATTTCTATCCACAAAAAAAAAAAAAAAATCACTTCTGAACTGCTAAGGCTCCATAGTACAGGATACTGAAGAGTAGGGTTCTTATTTTCTCCCCTTACTTAGGAATATAGCCATTTCATCAATCACACTCATCCCAAATTGAAAAAACAAACAAGCAAATACTGTGCCATCCGGTATGCTGCCCTACTGGAATTAAGCAACTCAAATCTGGCTAGAAACTTCAGGTCTCTATGTGAAAGGACTCTTATAGCATAATTTGGAGAAAGAAAGAAATGTCTTCACCAGACCGTCTGTATTCATCCATGTCATTGGTCAAAAATAGTTTAGTGACTCAAGGATAGAAAAATAAAAACTTTTGTGAAGCAAATCAAGACTGAATGGTAGTCCTAACCAACTAGATATGGAATAACAGTCAACACACTTAACATATTCAGTTCAAGCATTTAAAAAGAAGTTTTTCATATAGAAAATGGAAGTTTCTTTTAAGGTTTAGAAAAACTGCGTTCCCAATTCAGACTACCCTATGTGACTTTTGTCATTATCATCTTTTCTGATTCTTATGAAATAAACCTAATTAAGAACCTCCCTCATTAGTCTTCCAGAAAAATTAGCACAGCTTATGCTAATTACTTCTGCAAAATTTAATAAACTCGTTGAAATGGGAATAGTCTAATGAGGTTTTATTTATTGAACTAAGATAACTCCAAGGAAGAAGGTTAGGACACAAGGATATCCAATGTGGTAATAAAACTACAATTTATTCAATTTCTAAACATGAATTTTATTGCAAACCTTTTAAATTCAAATATGAGTCACTGTGTGAATATGTTAAATCAATCTCCACCTTAATTTAATAACCAGAAGTCATTTTTTTGCTTCTTACTTTAACAATAATTACCACACATAGTCCTTTACCTCAACCATAATGAAATTTGCTGTTATTAGTTCCTGGTCATCAGCTATTAAACGTAACACATTTGACTTTTCCCATGTCTACGCAGCCCAAATATCTGAATAATTAGGCACAGGTTGGATTTTACACTCCTTAATCAAGCTATTTGGTACCAGGCAGAGATACAATCTGGCAGTCAACTCCAGATGTACACTTCCGACATTTACAGCAATTTTCCTATAAACATTTTTGAAGTGACTTGACAAACTGTCACAACTGTAAAAAGAGTTTGGGTCATATTTTTCTTACTTTTTTGAATGCTATTATAATAACAAAATGAAGTAGAAACCCATTTTTCTAAATCACAGTATGTAACTGCTGATGTTGTTAATTTTACCTTTTGGATAGAATACGCCAAGCTGATGTCCCCAAATCACTGGCAACAAATCATACAGCAAAAATTTAACACAGAAATGAGCTTACCCTGCACCACTGCCGTAAGACCAGAAAGCCTCTTCTATCTATCCTATAAATAGTTCTCCTGAATAACCACTGCTAAAAGTCCTTTATAAAAATAGCTGTGTTCTTCCAAAATCTGAAGGACAAGCAAAGCGAGCTAAAAGTTACTGGTGCCCAAAAGGTGACTGCATATTAAAACTATGCTAAATCATAACCCAAGGATTGATTGTACTCTCAGCTCTATAATTGCGTATCATACGAATCTTCTAAAACCAGTTACTATTGTTGCTGAATGCAGGCCCCAGAACCTATTTTTTCAAAATATGCAAGGATTCACATTCATAAATCTGAAAGTAAATCAACTCTAAGCACGTAACACAAATATTAAGGAATCAGTAACAGAGAATCAAATTGGAAACTATGAAATTCAAACACAGTCACCATCATTTCTTTTTCCTTTGCAGCAATTTTATGGAATTGAAAAATCTTTTATATTTTGCCCTTCCTTTCGTGAGTTCTTTTCTTGTTGTTATGCTCACCTCTCGTTGTTAAAAATGGAAGTTTCACAAAACAGTACAGACAGGACTGGAGGTTTTAGAACCTTTGTCAGACTGAAGGACAAATAAATTCTGAAAACTCAGATGCAAATAAACACAGCTAAATGGGGTTTTGCATATCAACTGGCATCACTGCTTAAAAAGATAGTTCATAGGAGGTAGAGGCAACAGCCAGCAAATAAATGTATGTTGGGACTTGGGCAGCTACACTGGGTTTCAGCTGTTTTTAAAGTTTTACTCCCTTAAGAGACCACGATTGGCTACACACTGTTTTCTACTTTGTCAAACCAAAAGGGAAGAAAAAAAAAAATGAAAAGGATAAATGTCATGAGTAATATCTCTAAAGCCACCAACAGTATAAAGTGCGTACTTATTTTGCCTAAATTGTTTGAACTACCCCAGCCAAGAAGAGGTTTTAAGTACCCTACTGGGACAGATGCAAGGCAGCAACAATAGAAGCCACACTAATGCAATCCAGGTAACACAATCCTGTTTCAAAAACAGGGCCGGGCTAATTACAGCGCTGCTGAGTCAAGTTTCTTATACCACTGCAACCCACAGGAACAGGTCAAAATCTAATGTTATTCAAACCACAGTCATATCAACCGTCTATATCAGAGTCACAGCTAAAAACCAAATAAAGAACTTAAAAGCTTAACCCATTCACAAACAAAACAAAACAAAAAAATTTGTTTTCATTGCAGGTGGCAACGTAAGGTTCTCGTCATCATCTAAACCAAAAGGAACTGTACGGCAGAATAAAATGCTTGCAGTTTCAAAGTCTGGTGACCATTTGGGCAGGTTCTTTGATCGAAACAATTTCTTTTTAATGTAAAAGTAGGAAAAACTTGCTTAAAATAATAAATGGTATCTTAAAGAGGTATATTTAAATGAAATAAACAGCATCAAGGTTATATTTATTTTTGACCTTATTCATTTTAACACTTAGCTTCCATTGAAGAAAAACAAAACGTCTGAATGGCAAATCTGCTCCCGGATATTCATGCCATTCTAATTCTAGACATAGCCTAACTGCACACTAAAGTTTCATATGTTTTAATGCTGAATCAAATGCTTCTACTAGCTTATATTAATACTCTTTTACCCAGCAAAAATATGTTTTTAATGAATCATCTAAGTAAAGCTACTTAATTAAACTATTTGACTTAAATGTTAATTTTATAAAACTACTTAGCAATCAACATTGCATTTAAGTCAGAGGAATCATGTAAGTTAAAATAACAACCAACCTTTTGACATAAACCATGACGAAGCAAGGAAATACTTTTACGTTGTTGTTGTTGTTAACTGAAAAACAATAAATCAAGCCCGAAAAAGCTCAACAACTAGAAAGATAGTTTGTGTTTTTTTGTCAAAATTCAGTATTATGAAGCCCCCAAAAGAGGACTTTTGTTCAGCCCTTGATTTCCTCAGTGACGAATCGGTCGGTCTCATTTGCAAGACTCTTGTTCCAGCTAGTGGAGGGTGCTAGCTCTTCTCTTAGCTGACAACTGACAGTCTCTATAAAACTTCCAGGCCATTTACCTCTCCATGAGTAATACTGTGTAACAAACGGTTTATCATACATGCTTCCATACAGTGAATTTCAATAATTAAAATGTAAAATGAACACTTGGAATGCAACTTTGCATAATGTGGGCACACACTGACTCGAAATGGCACTGAACAACTAAAACAGATTTATTGTTCTACAGTGATTTACTTGGTCATGTCAGATGACTAATACGGATCTGTTTAAAAACACAATAATTAAGACAAGCAGGATAAATTAATCAACTTACAATACAGTATGAGCTGCAATCAAACCCAGGAAATAACAATAGAAAATCTTGGTCCACAGATCTCTTGAAACTGCTTTTATGCATAAATAAAACCTTACAATGTAGATGGATTACGTCCAACAGAACTACTATAGCTAAAACTGATAATGATTCAAACATTTTTCAAATAAAAGTTAAATATTTATAAGCACCTAACCACATTTCATAAATCACAAACTATTATTATTTTATTTCTGAAGCTTCCTGGCACAGCATGAGGATTGAGCCACAGAAAGTCAGGAAAGAAAAAATTTTATATAT
>NW_004443947.1:23082435-23108648 GCF_000243295.1 Trichechus manatus latirostris | reverse complement strand
TATATATATCGCTCTAGGAGCATGAATTAGACACAAAATCGGAGCAATCCAAGAAACAGGCCTTCAAATAACATTCCGTACGGCTTTCTGAGGACTCGCAACCGCTCGGCGCAGCTTCCGGCGCAGCTTCTGTTGTGACCAACAGGCGTATTTCGGCCACATGCATTCCTAACCCTTGCCCATGAGCGACACAAGGCAGGTGTTTCATTATAATGAGGAATAAGAATCCAGCGAAAGAAGAGTGGTCCCTACCTGTCAATTATCACTGGATCTGAGGGAGTCTCATTTCGGTTGCCACAGCTTTTCTTGTCACAACAGCGGCTATGGAGCAAAAGCAAAAGGATTTAGTACAACCATTACAATGTAAAATCATCATTTAGGCAGACAGAAGGTTCAAATTGCTAGGCTGCAAATGCTAGAATTACCACAAAGCCATACCTGGCAATCAACGGATCCCTGAGACAGAAAATTCTATTTGGTTCATCTATGGGTTAATGGCCAGGCTTAACCTCTCCCTGCCTGCACAAAGAAGGAGGGCGGGAGAGGGGCTCTCCCCCAGCCACTGCTGACAGCCCTAAGATGGGGTCTCCCCATCACTGCCCGCAGTGTTGGAAGAGTTCACTGTGAAGAGTACATTGTTATCACATCTACCCAATGAGAATATTCAGGATTGTGGGTGGCTCAAACGTTCTTCTCTCAAGATCACACTAACTGTGTGGAGCACGTCAATAGTGAGGTATGAGTGATTTCTCCCCCTTCAGTCATTTTGTATTCAATGGATTCCTTGTTCTTCTTCTTTCTCTTTAATGGGAGAAATTTCCCTGAACCGCAGACTTTCCAAAATCCTAAAGCTGTTTGCTTTTGAACTGTCTTCATAAGAATAAAAATACAACACAATGATTAAAATGAGGACGAAGCAGGAGAAAAGAAAGAGAACGGGGAGGTCCATACACCCTGTGGTTTCTATGGCCTGCCCTGGCCACCATGTAGTTTCCCTGGGAGCATTCTGGACAGTGATCCAATGGTTAGCACGGCCCTGATAAGAGACGTTCTTTATGAGGTCAGAGACAACAGCTATAAGAGAGGGAAGTGACCGCTACCAAAATCTAACCCTGGCTCTGACCTTAAGGCTGTCAGTTTTCTGGTTTTTTTTTCAAACTGAGATGTTTCTAAAGGGTGATAAATTTGTGTTTTTTAAAATTACCCATAATCAAAGTAAGACTATCCGTCTGAGACTTGTTTGCAAATAAAAAATGTGTCCACTGGCCAGTCTACACCAAGGGCATGCTATAAAAGCACATATTTGATCAGTCAATGATGGGGGGAGGTTATCCAACAGTTTAACCTTACCATGAGCCTCAAAAAAAAAAAAAGCACTCTTCTCCCTCTCCCTTATATACACATACACGCAAACACACATGGGACTTAGTGAATCACAGAGCCTAAATTTAGAGAGCTGCTGGAAAGAACCAAACTTTGAACTTCATTTTCAGGACCAGAAATATACTTCTGCATAGAGAGGCTCTCACCAAAGTTGGGAAGTCTTTTACCTCGCTGCAACTATGTCTGAAAAGAGAAGCAGCTTCGTGCTCATTCTGTTTGTCTGTCACGTCCCCAGAAGGCAATATTAAGAATTGTATCTCTTTTGTCAATGCCTCAGCCAAAAGCCACTCCACCCACATTTTATCCTTTCCCTTTCTGATTCAGGGGAACCTATTTCCTCCAGACTTATTCCAATATCTAAGAGACAGATGAAGACATAAATGAATGGGAAGCACAAGCAGCTGGAATGAATGCAAAAAATAATTTTAAAAATAAACTCCGTCATCGGAACTCCGATCCCCTATACCTACTACATGTCAAGAACTTGCCAGAAGAGCACAGTGGTTAAGAACACTGGCTGTGGAGTCAGACAGACCTACCTGTGTCACCTGACTACCCCAGAGCTCTCTATCCCCTTATCCTGCTTTATTTTTCTTCATAGCACTCACTCCATTATATTTTATATTTATTTGTTTTCTTTTCATAGACTAAATTCCCTCATTTGTAAAACTACAATTGTAGTAGCCATCTCTCAGTGTGGGGGCACAGATTCAGTGCTATAAGGGTGCAAAGCTGGGTTCCATGGTTGGACCTACTAAGAGCTCAATGAAGGAAAGCTTCATTACCACTGCCTGCCCCTTCCTCCTCCAGATTCCTCCTCCGCTTCCTCCTCCAAGAGTGAGCAAACCCACCCTGTGCTTTGCAGAGGCAGCAAGTCTGCAGAGGCAGACCATTCACAGAGCCCAAATCCCCTTACCCAGAGAGGAAAACAGACAGGAAGACCTATTTCTCCTTCATTGTCTTGTTCAAAACAGCAAGTGGGCAATGCAAGTCCCTAGAGGCCTTTTTCTCACCTCACTACAGTCCTGCCTGGACTAAATGCCCTCCAGGGACCCTTCCAGCTTGCATGATAATTCTGGACTGGCATCTACATCTCAAGCCTATCCAATTCCCTCCCTCCCTAGTCAAAGTCATGTTCATCCCTCACTTGGACTCCTGCCGGGGCCTCCCACCTGGTCTCACTAGTTCTACTTTTGACCCCCTACAACAGCCAAGGTGATCTTTCCAAAACTTCAATGGGACTGTGTCACCTTGTTATGGCTTCCCACAGCGCTGAGAATCTATCCATGAGCTGACATGATGCCAGACCACCTCCCAACCTCTTGTTGCCCTCTTCCAACTTGTTGAGCTCTGGCCACACAAGCCAGTTGCAATTCCCCTGATGTGCCACACTCCTTCAGACTCTAGGCCCAGCCCCAGGCTGGTCTCTCTGCCTGGGTGCTCCCTAATTAGCTAACCTCTCCTCTCCCTCCATGCCTCAGCCTACATGCTACTTCCTCAGAGAGGTTTGCCCTGATATCCACCCTTCATCTACGCTGTGTTCCTCCTGTCATTTCCTTTCAGGGCACTTAACACAATGCAAATTATACTGTTACCATATTTTATGCATTTTTTGTTACTATCTAACTAACTAATCCACATGTTTTATAAAGGGAAGAAATTGTCAATTTTATTTACCTAATGAGTAGCAAATCTGTCTTGAGAGAAGTACAGCCAGAGCACTCCCTGGAAGCAAGGATGGCAAGACTACATCTTACATACTTTGGACATGTTATCAGGACGGATCAGTCCCTGGAGATGGACATCATGCTTGGTAAAGTAGAGGGTCAGCGAAAAAGAGGAAAACCCTCAACGAGATTGATTGGCACAATAGCTGCAACAATGGGCTCATGCATAACAACGATTGTTAGGATGGCGCAGGACCGGGCAGGGTTTCGTTCCGTAGTACATAGGGTCACTATGAGTCGGAACTGACTTGGCGGCACCTAACAACAACAACGAGTAGCACAAGGCCTGGGATAGAACAGAGAAGCTTAAATATTTGACTGATTGAGTCAATGAATGAAGGAAGGAAGAAATGACTTAACAAATGAATGTTATGCATTGGGGGAAAAATATAATAATACAATCCAAGCAAAGAGGAGGGTAACAGATAAAGGAAAAGGAAGCCAAGTTGACCTTCTAAGCAAGCACTGCTGATGGTTAGAAGATGCACCCCTACCCACCCCATACACCAAACCACCTCCTCCAAGCAAGTGCTACACCAGGCCTGAGACCAGTCCTTTGACTTATGCACCGTCCTCATCTCTTTAAAAGTACAACGCTCCTGAAAGAAGCCAGATGAATTTAAGCATAGGGTAAGTGAGAACCACCCCTCTGTCCTGTATCCCAAGGGACCCAGGGAACATACAAATGGAAAGGTCAGAAATGTAGAAGGAAGGACAGAATGGAAAAAAAAAAAAAACCTAAGAGAATGAAAAAAAAAAAAAACAGAATAAAGAGTCAGAGAAGTCACTTAACACTCATAAAGAAAACTTTATGTAAAGTAGGAAAAATGGCCCAGCAGGTTTCCTGTTTCTCAGATCATATCGTTGCATCACATAGTCATCATTCCAAAACGGCATCCTCAGGATTCCGCTCTGCACCTCAAGTGCCTCCAAAATAGTGTCTACAGTATGATCCCATTAAAAAATATGGAATTCTGTGCAGCAGTTAAAAAGACTAAGGTAAGTTTTTTTACTATCATGGAAAGAAATCTAGATTATATTGTGAATTGAGAAAACCAGGTTGCAGAATAGTACGTATGGTATGGTCCTATTTCTGGAAGGAAGAATGAGAGCGAGAGAGACGAAATTTGCCCCAACCATAGTTCACCCCCTCACTTCACTAAATCCTCTGCTCAAACATCACCACCTTACGAAAGCCTTCCCTGACCACCCCCACAGCTAGATGTCCACCCATCCTTCTTTATTTTTCTCCATAGCACTTGGTGTTACTGCTAATTGCCATCAAGTTGATTGTGACTCGTGGTGACCAAATGTGTGCAGAGTTGAACTGCTTCGTTGGGTTTTCAAGGCTGTGACCTTTGGGAAGCAGACCACCAGGCCTGTCTTCCTGAGGCATTGGAACCGCCCAAATTTTGGCTAGTATAGTCGAGTGCGTAACCACGTGCACCACCCAGGGACTCCTCCATAGTGCTTACCACATTGTATTTTATATTTATTTGTTTTCTTTTTTATTGTCTGTCTCTCTCCCTAAAAAATCAGCCCCATGAGGGCAGGGCCTTAGACTGTTTTGTTAATCCCTATATTCCCAGCAACTAGAATGAAGCCTGGTACACAGTAGGCCTTCAGGAAATAGTTTTTCGAATGAATGAATAGAAAATTCAAAGTAGTTACCTATAGGGAACGAAACAGCAAGTGGGGAAAAATGGAGGACACATATTTTATTTTCATACTTCTGCAGTGTTTTGCTTTGTATTGCAATATTAGTTTCCCATTAAAAATAATGACCGAGTGGGGGCAGGAAGGTCTCCCTTTGACTGAGCTGAAGTCTGTCCCCCTGTAGCTTCCTTGTTCTAACTTCCCAGAGCCAGGCAAAGCAAGTACCAGTCTTTCATCACCCTGAGTGTCTTTCATGCTAACATGAGTTCTCCTTTCTCTAAGCTGAACAGCCCTAGTTCTTTCCACTGAACTCAGAAGGACCAAGAAAGTGGGTGACAACCTTCACCATACGCAATACAGGCATTAACCAAGGAGGACAGGCTGAAAAGAGAACAAGTTCACGATGTTTAAGGCAGAAGAGAGTTCACGCTGAAACAATACAGTAAATGAAACAGATGCAAAGGCATCTAGAGGGAAAAGTTACTATATAATTTTGAAAAATCAAACGATAATTATATCTTCATTAGTATGTAACTGATAGGCCTTCATTCTATTCAAAACAATGTTTTGTAGGCTCCTACTATATGTGTCGTGGTGTAACAGTTAAGTGCTTGGCTGCTAACTGAAAGGCTGCCAGTTCAAACCCACTCAGCACCTATGCGGGAGAAAAGACCTGGTGAGTTGCTCCTATAAAGATTACAGCCAAGAAAACCCTATGGGGCAGTTCTACTCTGTCACACGGGGTCATCATGAGTCAGAATTGACTTGAGGACACCTAACAACGACTATATGTGCCAGGCACTATGCCAGGCACAAACTTGGCATTTGCCCCTTAAAGCAGGCATCTGTCTGGGGGCTTGGAGTTTCCAAACTCATTCTATCACCAAAGCAGTATCCCAGCCCATGCTACCACTGTTTTACATCCCTCCCCAGTGGCAGCCCATGTGACAGGAAGGCAGCGTGGCCAGTCCCAGGAGTGGGTGCCCAGCACTTGGTGTGGCATGTACACTGCGAACTCAAACCAGCAGCCCTTCCCTAGGGAGGGTCGTGTGTCTCTTAAACAATTCTGCACACCCAAGGAAAAGAAAACGTCTGAGTCTCTTCCTTAGCAGCTTAACACAGGTGGCGCATCTCCAGTGAGCTGACTTGCAGCTTCATTAATCAGAGCAAGAAACATCTAAATGTTTCCTGGTCATGGGACTTGCAGCTCCTCATCCCAGGGGCATGGAACTTCTTCCTGTAGGAAAAAGCTCTCTCAACTGGAGAAAGGAACCATTTCAATTTCTTAGCTTTACAGTAAAAATCCAGATGCTTTACCTAGTTAGCCAAAGTGGCTAGATAATGAGATATACACATAGGAATCAGGACAGTCTGATTAATAGTTATAAGGATGACTAGTTTTTAAAGAATTTGTTACACACATAGACTCTTTTATCCTCTTTTTCCCACATGTCCTAAAATAAGTTATCTGTCTTCAGAACTCAAGCTTCTTGAGCTCTAGGTCCTCATCTCTTCTACCTCATCTGGGAACTTTCCCATCAATAGTTCTTTCTCTGCTTTACATTTTTAACAACTCTCCTTGGTGGCACAGTGGTTAAGTGCTTGGCTGCTAAACAAAAGGTTAGCGGTCTGAACCCACTCCGTAGCTGTGGGGAGAAAGACCTGGCGATTGGCTCCCCCTGTAAAGATTACAGCCTAGAAAACTCTATGAGGCACTTCTACTCTGACACACAGGGTCTCTGTGAGTTGAATCAACTCAACAGCAACAATAACAACTCCCTAGCTAATCCTTTCCCTCAGTTTACAAACGTTGTCAAGTTTTCCATTCTTAAAAACACACACACAAAAAACAAAAACTTGCTCCTTCTTTTCTCTTGAGTTCAGTTCTTCACTGCCAAATTTTCTTCTTCCTAGAGTTGCCATCACTCTTTGTCACCTTAACTCCATAAAACAATGGGCTTTCAGGCCTCAGCACCTACTTGAATCTTCTCTCTCAAAGCTCACCTTCTGGCTGCTTTTCTCAGGCTTCACGACCATCTGGACCTCTTTGGCAATTATTATATATGGACCACTCCTCCTCTTTGAAACACCCTTATTTTTATTTCTATGCCCTGTATGCTAGAATTTTTAAATTCTAGAACCTGACCTTCCTCCTTGCTGAATTATTCCCCAGGAATGCATCCAGGGCCTCTTTCTGTTTTCTCACCCTTGTCAATCCCACTCAGCCTATGGCTTCAACCCTCACCTTTGGGAAAAGGCCTCTGAAGTCGGTTATCTTTCACCTGGACTCTCTCTGTTCAGCTCCAGCCCACAGGTTCATCCACCTACAGACCTCTCCACGGAGAAATTCTGCCTCGACCACCGAAAACTCTGCCCAAACACTTCTTCACGACCCTTTTAAATCTATCCCACCCTGCCTCCCATTTCCACTGCTACTTGTTGTTTGCTGTTGAGTCTATTTCAACTCACAGTCACTCCATGTGATAGAGTAGAACTGCCCCATAGGGTCTTCTAGGCTGTAATCTTTAGGGGAGCACATAGTCAAGCATTTATTTCTCTTTTGGAGCTGCCGGGTGAATTCAAACCTCCAACCTTTCAGTTAGCAGCTGAGCACTTAATTGATGCGCCACCCAGGGCTCCTCCATGTCTATGCACCTATAATATTCCCTCCCTTCTCTAAACAGTGTAGTCCTTTACCTCAACTTCTCATTACTTTTAACTCTTTCTACAGTGCATTCTAGTTATCTGCTTACAACACTCATCTCCCAGGCGAAACTGTAAGATCTCCTACTCTTTTTCGCCTCTGCATTCCCCAACGCTTGGCACGTAAACCCCATTACCAATGAGTCGATTCCGACTCATAGCGATGCTTTACACACAGTAGGTGCTAAAAGAATGAAAACATCTTTACCATCACAAGTAGAATAAAAAAGTACATTAATGTTTTGGTATGCTTCACTTCCTTTCAATGTTCTCTGATCTTCATTCACTTTGAGCAACAATGGGCCAGAGGCTTTGCTAGACACTGTGGTGAGTCCGGGTGGTACAAACAGATCATGCGCCCAGCTGCTAATGAAAAGCTTGAAGGCTCGAGTCCACCCAGAGATGCCTTGGAAGAAAGGCCTGCTGATCTATTTCTTAAAAATTAGCCCATTGAAAACCCTGTGGAGCACAGTTCTACTCTGTGCTACACATGGGGCCATCATGAGTCTGAATCCACTCGATGGCATTTTTTGCTTTTTTTTTTTAACTGCTTTTTTAATACTACTATTAATATAGACACTTAGTACTTAACATGTATCAGGCACTGTGATAAGCATTAATGGAGACTTTATCATTTAATTCTAACAACTACCCTCTGAGATAAGTAATATTATTATCCCCCATTTCACTAACGAGGAGCTCTGGTAGCATAGTGGTTAAGGACCAGGCTGCTAACCGAAAGTTAGGCACCTCAAACCCACCAGGTGCTCCGCGGGAGAAAGATGTGGCAGTCTGCTTCCATAAAGATTTACAGCCTTGGAAACCCTATGGGTCAGTCCTACTCTGTCCTATAGGGTCACTAAGAGTCAGAATTGACTGGACGGCAATGGGTTTTATTTCACAAACACGACAACCGAAGCACAGAGAAAAACCGAGCAACTTCCTTGCCTTCAAGTAGCTCTTAGTCCAGCAAAGGCAGACAAACACCCAGACACATAATTACAAGTGGGCAGAGTGCTGTGAAGGAAAAGCACAGGGAATGATGGGAATATATAACAAGGAGATTTAACTCAGGCCAAGGGCCAGGGTGCTTCCCTGGAGAAACCAAGCTTAAGCTGGAATCCGAAGGATGATATTGGAATAAGCCAGCATAAGAGGGACATATCAAGGGACCAGGCCAGCCCTGAGAATTCACAGTCCCGACAAGAGGCCAGGCGCTGCTAATGGAAAAGAAGAGGCATTCCTGAGACAGAGCACCACCCCCGCAACTGTGCTGAGCATCGAGGGAGAAAACCTGTTTCCACCTGCCTGGGGGCTGGAAGCTGGATTCACCCTATCAAGCATAGTTCATATTTTCCACTCACATTTAAACACAGGATGCCAGGATGCACTCTGAATCAAATCCCTTATGGAATCCTGCTTTAAACAATCATTCAAGGGGCCATATTATTTTAGGAACCTAACCACCAGGTATTAGCAAAATGTAATGCTGATTGATATGATAGATTCCAATTTACCAAAAATGCAGAAGCTGTCCTGGAATTCCATAGACACAGTCCCATACCACCAAACCGAAGAGGTTTTGTCTCTAAGAATGACAATAACTATAATCCAATGGTGACAAGTCCTTTAGCCAGTCCATGAAATGGGGCCTCCCTTTTGTCAGAACACAACGGATTTTTTAAATTTGCAACCACCTGAGACACAGCTCTCTGGTGTTTTGCATTTTTTCCCCCTTTGCCTGTGACAAAACAAAATCCTCCCAGGCCTTTCCTGTCACTCTAAATTCTCTATGTCTCCTTTGCACGCACTATAAATATACAGCTTTTGTGACATAAACGCAAAGTTTTATTGTGCCGTTAGCCTTGATAGAAAGCACTGCAGAAAGTTGTTTAGAAATTAAATATCTAAAACAAGCTATTTTAAAATGCCGGGCCCTCACGATTTCATGTCTGCAATGAAGAAATTTCATCTTGGGGAGAGCAAGCTGTCTTTCACACCATATGGCAAATGGTGGTGCATAGCAATTAGCCAGGCTGATTAATGGTGAACAGACTCTAATTTTATGCTTATAATTGAGCTTGCATTTGCACCCCTGGTGCAAATTCAGCACATCCCAACTTCCACTTACAACAGGCAAGAAATCAAGAGAAATAGGATGGTGTGGAAAGTGAGAGTTTTTTTTTTTTTTCCTAAAGCCCCCTAAAGAGCATCAGATTTGCAATTTAAAAGACTGTTAGCCACACAATAGATGACAGGTTTGTGTAATAGGGTCATGGCGGCCTAGTAAACAAACAGTACCCCTTACACATCTATGCACAGCCAGGAAAACTGTAATCTGTAACATTAGCAGGATGACATTTTGAATATGGCTTTTCCCTCTTAGCCACGCAGTACAAACATCATCATTTGCCTTCAGTGACTTGAGAATTTTATTTTTGCTATTTTTATGCTTCTGAAAAATAGAAAGAACATCAGCAGTAAAGAAAACCAACAAGCATAATAAGGTACTTTGGACCAATGAATTTTAAAAACAAGAAAAATATAAGCTGTATTAACAGAGGGTAGACCTGTGTGTGAAAGGCATAATACATCTTTAAGTATTTCAAGAAAAGAATTATTTCTAGCATAGTCCAAGCATGTGCAGATATGAGATGCAAATCTGTGATATATAGATTTTAGTTGGCCTGTTGGTTGAAATCTATTCTTCTGTCTCTTATTTTGCCAGAATCACATCCAGTAGAACATGGAAAATTCATCCTAATGACACGCTAATTGTGGGGAGCTAAAACAGGGATACGGTCCGAAAAACAGTAATATTAAGGAGGTCATTTTTTAATGCTTTTCAGAATGGATTTCACTAATTTAATTCTGAAAGGTGCAACTCAGCTTTAATTGTACAGTTGTTCTCTCCAGTATAACACCAATTTTTTGCCTAATAATGTAAGAAATCCATCACCACTTTTTTGGATTCTGCTACTGCTTTAAAGTTAGAGAAAAACAACCTATTTTTGGAATAATTGACAAGTTTTACAAATCCCTAAAGTGAAAACTGGTGAAACTCCTGTATATTTTAGAACAATATGTTAGAAGTATATTTTTAAAAAAGCATACATTTTTATATGCAAACACATTTACAGACATAGAAGTTAGTATCTGGGATTCCACTAAAGGAGCACATTAAGCCCTTTCTATTTTCTTTCCACCTGTAGAGTTTTAGGATCGCCATCCCCACAGACCCAGCAGCAGCAAACAGAGCCCGCCTACTCCAAGGGGCGGCTGAAGCTCTAAGGGGATTGGTCAGTAACAGTCAGAAGCCAAGCATACATTGTGCCAGGAAGAGCCTGAATGGCTAACAAAGCAATGAGTAACTTTCTCTGACGCTTTGTGGTATTGTCATGCTTCATCCAATTACTCAGAATATATTGGGAGCAAGGTGCCAGTATTATTTCATGAAAAACAAGAATTCTAAGCTGCAAGTTAGAAGGCTACTCTCTGATCTACCCTCTCATACATGGAGATCATGGAAGAGAATTTGGTCAGCTTGCCTGTTTTCAATTGTAACTTCAGTCTGATTACTGGCAAAATTAAAGGCACTCTTTTGTGGGTGACATGAATTTTTATACCTTCCAGGGACTCATCTTTGCCATCCTTCCAAAAGCTCACTCCCTCTGAGAAATACAGGGTAACTAAGATTTAGAGATCTTACATACACACACACACACACACACACACACACACACACAAACATTTCAAGAGGGAATGATACTTAAATACATATGGTCATATGTTTAAGTGGAAGAACTATAAAAAGGGGAACTATAATTTTCAAAGGCGCCCTGGTAGTGCAGTGATTAAGCACTCAGCTGCTAACTGAAAGGTTGGCGGTTCGAACCCACCAGCCACTCCTTGCGAGAAATATGTGGCAGTCTGCTTCTGTAAAGATTACAGCTTTGGAAACCCTATGGGGCAGTTCTACTCTGTCCTATAGGATCGCTGTGAGTCAAAATTGACTCAACAGCAATCGGTTTTATAACTTTCATGTGTTTTCCAAACAGAGGCTGCCGCTGACATCAATAGAACTTTTACTCATTTTCCTAGTGATGCAGTTGAGCACTTATATTAACACTAAAGGGGTTATATTGTACTTTATTCCATTAGAAGAGAGAAGGGAAGGGTACTGCTTTGTGCCCATTAACAGTGTGATACCAAAATGAAAATGTATGTTTTTCAGGATGAAATCTAATAAATAATTGAGAAGCACCGTGATGCCTGACACTTGACTAACAAGTACCCACATCTAACAGTTCCTTTCAGGTTGTCTAATAGCAGCAAGATAAATGTATACTCCAAAACTGACCTAAGTTTACCTAAATTTGAAATACAAATTCATCTTGTCTTTGCTAACTATAGGGAGAAAGCGAAGTATTTCTTACCTGCACATGATCTCATGTGTGAGCAAGACTCGGCACATTTCTGGGTTCTTGTCTTGGCCTTCATACACTATGGCCTGTAAACAAAGGCACAATTTTAGTTAAGAATGGAGCCAAGTAGCAGAAAATAAACTATCACAATTGAGTTCTTCAGCACTTCACCATTGCTGCTGGCCAATTAGCTTTCAGGAGCCCAAGGCCTCACTGGGCTGACTGCTTCAAGATTCCTTCTTAAGGATCAACCCAAATTGAGTGGAACTGGATATGTTCCTCTCTGCCCCATCAACCATTGTACTATGATGCGCGTCTTTGGATCAGTGTGTGGGATGGGCTTCTGTCGTCAAGACAACCACAATTCTCCTTTAGATACAGAATAAAAATAAATCTAATAAATGAAGAGGAAAAGAAGTCCTAGCAGATTGAGATACTATTTATTTAAGACCTAGAAGTGCATGTGGACTGATTTAAATGTTAATATACGTAAGTACAAGTGTGTATATGTATATATGTGTATATTTTTCTCACTTTACTACTTCCAGCCCCAACATTTAGTGTTCTTATGATTAGTACTAGAAAACAAGTGGGGATGAGGCAAACAAGTCCATTCAATAACTGTGTCTTCTTTGAGATGAATCATCAATCAGGGAAAATCCCACTTCCCGCCAACAGGCTAAAAACATGTGCACACCCAGGGTGTACACCCACCCAAACAGTAATAGTCGCAGCCATATGCTGAGTGTGGGAGAGGGCTTAAGCCAGAGAATTCTTTCCCTAAACTAAAAAGAATTACATCTAAACTCTCAAAATCAGGAGTCGCAAACCACCTCGCCAGACAAGATGTTTTTGTAATGTGTATACAAACATTTTGCTTATGGTCACCAGGAAGGTTCTCCGGGACCTCAGCTTCCTGGCAGATCTATGGGTTAATAATTGGACGAGAGAAAAGCACCCAGCTATCGGTAGAGCAATGTTCTGAATGGGAATATATTGCAACTAATTTAACACTGTATCACTGCATAATACTAATATAACACAGCTCCAAATTGTTAATAAAATTACTTTCACACATTCTCACAGCCCTCAATTTCTTGGTGACAAAACGACTTAAATCAACCAGAGACCATCTTATTTAGTGCATACAGACACTGCAGTGACTAACTTGTGGTTAGCACTATTGCGTCTGTTTACAAACCCGGACTTTCAGAACCTGGAAGTGATGGGTGTAGCTTAAGACACCATGTGTGCAGGTCCTTAGAGCAGGTTCTGATTATGATACATAACCACATTACAAAACAAAAATATCAACAAATTTTAAAAACGAGGAAAAGTACTGCGTGAGGAGAAAACATTTCCTGATCACTAACCTATCAAAGAGCCCTGGTGGCACAGTGGTTAAGAGCTCGGCTGCTAACCAAAAGGTCCACAGTGTAAACCCACCAGCCGCTCCTTGGAAACCCTATGGGGAAGTTCTATTCTGTCCTATAGGGTCGCTATAAGTCAGAATTGACTTGACTACAATGGTTTGGGGGAGCCCTGGTGGCACAGTGGTTAAGAGCTCGGCTGTTAGCCAAAAAGTCAGCAGTTTGAATCCACCAGCCAATTCGTGGAAATGCTACAGGGCAGTTCTACTCTGTCCTATAGGGTCACTACGAGTCGGAATCGACTTGATGGCAATGGGTTTTTTATTTTTTGTCATTGTTGTTGTTTTTAATTTATCAAAACCATTTTCTATGGTTAATCTATCATAACCCTGTATTTTTTTAATTTTTTTTAAAATTTTGACATAATTTTACACTTACAGAAAAATTTCAAGGCTATGTAAAAAATTCCAGGATACCCTTTACCAGATTCCATAAATGTTTACATTTTACTACACTTGCCTTATTCTTTCTTTTTTTCCTTTTTTTTTTCCCCGAACCACTTGCTAGTCAGTTGCAGACATGCCCTAAATACTTCAGCATGTATTTCCTTAAAACAAGGAATTTTCTTACATAGCTACCACACAGTTACCAAAATCAGAAAATTAACATTGATACGATAATCTAATCTACCAACCTTACTGAGATTTCACCGATTACCCAATAATGTTCTTAATAGCAAAAGAAAAGCCAATACCAATCATTGCATTCAGTTGTCATGTCTCCTGTAATAAGAAACAGTTCTTGAGTCTTTGTATTGCAATTACAGTGACATTTTTGAAGAATACAGGCCAGTTATTTTGTAAAATTTCCCTCAATTTGAGTTTGTCTGATGTTCACCCATGCTTAAAGTTATGCTCTTTGGGGCAAGAATACCACAGAGATGATGCTGAGTTCTTCTCAGTATATCAAATCATATTGTCAACTAGTTCCACTACTGGCAATCTGATCACTTGGTTAAAATGGTGTCTGCCACCCACCAGAGGTCATCAGCCAGGCTTCTTCACTGTAAAACGATCACTTTACCCTATGTAATTCATACCTATCTTCTGGGGAGATAATCTAGATTATATTAATATAATGCTACTTCTCAAATTTTCATCCACTAGTTTAAGCAAGCATTGATGATTTTCTCCTGTATTCTAAAAGACCTTTCCAAATATATAAGAAGTTGCTTAACTCAAGAAAATGCACTAAGTAAATTGAAACTGTTTTTGAAAACCCAAAATCATATCTTCCTGCTTTGTTTACTGCAATCACTGCTACAAAATCAAAGAAACACATAAATAACTGATTAGATCTAATACGTGGCAAAAAAAAAAAAAAAACAGCTTTAATGACGCACTTCTGCTAAATCCTATCATCATTAATTTTTTATGTGTTTTCTTAAAACCTTTGATAACCTCTGTTTCAACTTTAGTTTCTGTCATACTATACTAATAATGTAAGTAACACGGGACATAAATTCACAGATATTAGTGGGGTTTTCTGTACTGTAAAAACAAAAATGTTTTTGGGAGGGCAGGATGTGTCAATTTCATCAAAACTTCTCACTTTGATTCTTTCTAGATGATACCAATATTACTTCTACTGGGGCCACTTGTTCCATTGAAATCAGTGGGCCCATGATGATATTCAGTTAAAGTTATGCTGCAGTGCGAATATGCTCATGACTCCCCCAAAGCAGCAGATGATCCATGGACTCCCAGAAATCATGTCTTGGTGACTTTTTCTCTGGAGACTGCGCATCACTGTTAAGGCACAGTGTCCCCATAATGCATCTCTACCAAATACCAAGCTGCCACTTCGCTACTAGCAGAAGAGTCAAAACAGAGAATCCTTCTCAAAATCAAGCACAGAAAAATGAAACCAGGAGTTTGGATTTGCTCAGAAATAGTTAGGAACTCTGGGGGAGGAGTGGAAGCACGAAGCCTCTGCTCTCCCTCTCCTTGGGGCCTCCATAGGAATATTTTTCAGCACATGAAGACTGAGAAAGAAGTGCTGCTTCTGTGACTTCTCTCGAAATATAAGCAAGTGGAACAGGAGTCTTTTCACGAGTAGGACTCCATAGAGTAGGATTCCAAATCCTGTAAACAGAGTAAACTAGAACCTTAGATTAATGGGGTTAGCTTTGGAGTCCAATTCACTCAAGGCAGATCCATCTCTAACCCTATCTAAGCCGTTTTTGTTACTGAAGAGACTTGTTAGGGAAAAAAAAGACAGTTATCATACAGAAGGTATGGTTCCCAAAAAACAATATTCTGATGAGACTCCAACGTAGGAAGATATGATCAATTAAATTTGACAAATGTCTCTGATACAGAGTGTCAGCAATAAAACTTTTTTAAAAACGCCACCAAATTGTCCCTCCAGCTTGCACAGCACTGGGAGCCACACGTCAAATCTCGATCACCTACACTGAGCACAGATGTCAAGAATGGTTCACAGTTCAGCAAATCCTAACTTTAAGCCTAAAACGCAAGGGATCCTTAAACAACAACTTAGGGAGAAATTTCTGCTTTTCTTTCTAATTTAAATATGTGCCTCTGTGGGGTATGAGTAAAGCTGGTTGAGGCTGGATCAGCTGGGAGATCACAGAAGCATATAAAGAGCATTGACTATTTTAAGTGAAACCATTTTAACAGACAGCTGGTTTAGGGTCCAGACAATGGAACACCAAGAAGAAGGCTTATTTTCATCCTCCATAGTAAATCATGCGCCTGCGCACTATGAAGAAGGTAGTCTGCTGTGAGAGCGACAAAGACAACACTGGTTTAAATAAATCAATGTGTTTATCCGGAGTGAAGATGGGAGGCCTGCTACAGAGGTGGGCGGGAGGGAGACAGAGAGCATATAAAATATATTATTTAAATAAATCAATTGATGGTGAATCAAGCTGAGGTTTGTAACCAAAGAACAAACAAACAAACAAAAAAATACACTATCAAGTAGAAAACACTACTGAAATTAAGCCTGCCGATGGCAAACGAATCCCTCAAGGCAGCAGAAATGCTTGCACAGGAGGAAAAGTGAACGGCACTAACTTCATCTCAACTTTAAAAACCCAGTAAAATTGGTAAACAAGTTGTCAAAACCAGACATAGTTGGATCAGATCTATTTTTTTGACAGACTAGCTTCCCCCTTCTCAATGCCTCCCTCTAATAAGCAGACAGAAAATACCATATATTATTTCTTAATACTCTTTAACTTTCATGTTGAGAGGTTTTTTTTTCCTATAACTTTTTCTATGATTAAAAAGAAGAAGAAAATAAGTGCTAAACTATCACAGCCTTATGTAAAAACAGTGCTAGAAATTTTACTGGTAAAGGATAAAATACCAGCAATTTCAAATGTTTAATCCCATAATATCTCTGAAAAAAAAAAAACAAGTCAATCAATATACAGAGGGCATCTTGTGACGTGTAGTTCTTCCTTGCTTTTCTACAATATCCCTGGATCTGAAAAGTTCACTGAAACTCACTATGAATAAAGACCACACAGTGAAACGAAAAATACATGGTGGACTTACACCAGGATCACACTTCAATAGGATGCCAAAGGAAAAACAGAATTGAGCAGGGCTTTTCTTTGCTTACTTTTCCTAATAGTTTTAACTCTTTGTGTTCCATGACAAAATAAAGGGGGTGAGGAGAATACTTTTGACTTTGGTTCAGCCAAATCTGAAGGGTTTTTTAGGAACAAATTTTCATTTCGGAGTCTTTCGTGGTTTACAACCAAACAAACAATAGCCAACTTGTCATCACAAGTTAAAAAAAGAACCAAGGAAAGAAACTGAAGAAAAACTGTAACAAAAAACTCCTCATTTTCAATTTAAATTTAAAAAAAATTAATCTTGAAAATACGTTACTCCTTTTGCCACATACAAAATAAAAGGCCAGACAAAATTTGTCACCTTAGAGAAGAATTAGTTCATGGATGCACCCTCCTTCATTGAGAAATAAGGTGGCTTCTTAATACAGACTGCCAACATGCCTTTGGTAGCAAATTACCAAGAATTGAAACCATCATAAAACAATATGAACACCTACAGTATCAATACACTACAATATTAATCATTACATTCAACCACCAAGTTCCACTTTTCCTCATTAAAAACAAACAAAAAAAAAGCACTACTTAATGTGGTTATAGAAATTTCCAGTAGGTGAAGGAGCCCTAGTTAAAAAATCAACCTATGCCAAAGAAAACACTAAAAAATCTGACATTTCACAAACAACAGTGTCAAACAGCCATCCAACATTAATGTTGAATAAAAATAAAAAATAATTTTGCTTCAATTAGCAGCTTGGCTACTGGCGAACAAATTGCAAAGATGTAATTTCAGCTCAGTAGCTAAGCAGGCCCGTTTGCAGAGCTGAATTAGGAAAGTCGCGAAGGAATGATATCATATTCAGTATGCTGTTCAGTTACATCACAGCTTCGAATAAAAAAAGAATGTGCACCAAAAGCAGTGAGCTTTAGAATGCATCTTTTGTATCTAAAAGAACTAAAATGCCTTATACTATTCAAACACCAAGACAAAAACTAAATCATTCTAACAATTGCCATATTATATTTCTTCTTCCAGTAGTAATAAAGACATTTCACTCATATGGTAACTACATTTACATCTATATTAATAGATACGATTGGCTTTGTCAACTCAATGGGGTAATAATAATAATAATAAAATAATAAAAGCAGCTAATTTATTAAGCACTTAATATGGGCCTGTCACTGTTCTAAGCACTTTACATGTATGAATTCATTTAATTCTCACAACAGTGCTTCGATGTAGGGGCTGCCATTATTTCCATTAGTTTGAGTCTAAATGCTTGCATATTTTAATTACTCACTAAGCCCAAATCAATCTTGCTCAACAACTCTGCATACAACTCACCAATGTCCAAAAACACTCCTCTCATCCCTCTCAGCAATATAGGTAAAGACAGAGAGAACAGACTATTGGTGCAGTCATACAAGTTTGATAAATGCATCACTACTAATATGTTCGTTTTTAATGCTGTTCAAACATTCACATGGAAACAGCTCTAGCGTAAATATCCCTGAACAAATGGCTGTATATTATCCAGGAGGGAGCAGTTGGACCGCCAGACTGGGGAAGTACTAGGCCATCTGGCTCCGGCAGTCTCTCCAAAACCATCAGCTTTGTTTTCACCCCCAGACTCCAAACAACACATTTTCCACTATGATGAGTTTACATTTTCCCAAACACAGGTCCTGATCATGCATAAAAATTCCAAACTTCTTCATTCCTCTATGTGCAAGGAAATTTAAATCACCTGCATTTTTGACATGTTACCAAAGGAGAGAGAAAGCTACTAAAATAGGGCCCCTGCCTCTAAACGCGCCCTATCTTTTGTTGTTTGTTCGTTTCCTCAAATATATGAAAGAACCTCTCTGCTGGCCTAGTGAATTCCTTTGGAACTTATACTAAAAACATGTTTATCTACCGATGAAGAACCACGAACTGAAAGGACTGTTAATCAAATCTACATAGCCATGGCAGGATATAATGAAACAATCAATAGGAAAAACTGCACTTGCATCAATAACTTAAAGTACCGGGAATATCAAAACAAATATATAAAGAAGTCTAGCTGGGAAGAGGAATCTGACAACATTTCTGATTATTGTACCTTGGATTCTCACTGTGCTGAGTGAGACTTTTTAAGGTCCCCTCACCGCATCATCTACCTGCAAATCCATACGTGCAAAGATTGCGTGGCTACTACTTTCTCCCTTCCAAAAAAACTTCTGTTTGGGAGCAGGGAATGTTTTGTTTTGGATAATTACGGAATTTGGCACCCTTTCTTTGAATCATAAAATGCCACTTTTTTAAAAGCAAGATGGTGGGAGGGGATATAAGTTAAAGTTTTTGTTTTTGTTTTTTAACTATTTAAAGATAACTCACTGAGGCAATCGCGTAATATAATCATATTTCAAATACTACTTGAAAATCTGAAATGAGGCACATTAAACCTCAGACCTCCCCCACCCAGTTCATTTGAGTTTCTGCAGCAGATACTGTTTCTGGATGCGATAGCCATAAACTTCTGGATCCTACAAGGGCTTTTTGCATGCTCACTAACAGAATACCAAAAACAGCAATGACACGAAAACAAACTATTTTTAGTCCTGCTAAACTTGGTTTTGAACAACTCTTCCCAAAAGCAAGCCTCTTATTTTTTAGTTGGTGGACAAATTTTTAAAATATCATTATATCCTATGTGTTCTGTAAGACAGGCATAGAGTTAAGGGGCTCAGATTCATGCTCAATCACGTCTAATGAAGCTTTGTCTTTCTTGGTAGGGTCCAATATTAAGAGTCGTTACCCAAAATAATCGAATGAGACACTGTGAAAAGGTGTGAAATACTGTGTCATGCCAGTACATCTTGGTTGATTGAATACATTTCTGTTTGGTCTCAAAGTTGCTAACCCCACCCAAGATCAGGAGCATTCTGGGAAAATATAGAGCGCACAGCTAGTGTTGGATTTTGTTTACTATCAATTCCCTCTGAGTTTTAACTCTAACTGTAGGTCAAGGATATGACATCTTGCACATAAAGCTGCACCTCTGGTACGAAAGATGTTATAACGATAAATAGAGCATCTAAGAGAGGATATATGAATGGTGGCTAGGTATTCCCTCCACAATTTATGACATTATTAGAACTCATCACGTCACTGAACTTATTCCATTCTGCATTCTGAATATCAAATTCCTGAATCGATCTGAAAGAATTACACAGAGGGGAAAAAAAGGCAGCCATTTCATCAGTTAACTTATGTCAAGCCTTAAATATAAATTATTAGGTCACAATTAGGGAAAGTTACGCTTCGTCACGCTGATCTTCTTTTTGGAGTCTACTGTACTGTGTACATAAGAAGCTAACCTACTTCCAGAACTCTTACCGTACATAATCAAAGGACAAGATAATGGGCAGGGATTGCCTTTCAGAGTGAAAGCTACAGAGAAGGTGGTTATTTAGGCAGTGATTGTGAAAGCAAACAGGTATGCCTCAAAAAAAAATCCCTTTTTCTTGATATTTTTAGATTAAATCCAGATAATTATTTAAACCTCTTTTCAGGTCATTTCCCACCAAAACATAGATAATTGCATACATTTATAATTTTCACTTTCAGTGAGATGTCATGTTAAGGCAAACGACTTTCTCATACTTGCTATTATTAAAAATAAACTATATCTTGTTCTTGTTCCCATCTCTTTCTCTCAACTAATGGTATTTATGATAATACCAAGCAGTCAAAGAATGCCTTAAACTTCAGTTTTCTTAAGCTCTGTGATCTTGTTAATAAAATTATTTTTATGCATTTGTTTTTTAAAAATCAAACAATTATTCTCCCACCACTTTCATATAAGACTGTGTAAATCCAGTTCCTTTCATAATGGAAAAATCAGTTCTTGACAGTGCTTTTTGTTTAGGGAGGTCCCAAATAAAGTTTTGAGGTTTAAATCAGAGAGAAGTTAATCACTTCAAACATCTCCTAATTTTGTTCTCCTTACAATTGTTTGTTTCATAGTGCTGCCTATAATTTAATATATTACTAATTTGATGTTGCACAAGCAGATATGCCTTATATACTGATTTATTGTTTCATCTTTTAAGAAGTAAATCCTAATAAATATATATGGAATACGGATTAGAGTCCCTGCTTTCCCCTCCCCTTATCACTTCTCTTTCTTTTTTCTTTTTTTTTTTTTTTTAACTCAAATGAGAATGGCAGGAAAGGATATCCAGGGTATGTAAGACAATTTCTGAAAACAAGACTCCACTGAAGACATTTTTGTTTTGATACATTTTTAAAAATAGTTACTGAAAACAGGCTTTTGTTTTTCTGCTTGGCAGGAAAAAATAACTTTTAAATGAAATACCGTGTCCAAATTGTGAAATGTAATAATTGTGCTGTGTAATAACCAAATACATTAAAGAAAACAAGACCAAGCCTCAAAGTATAAACTTGGATTTACTCTGAATAATCAACTAAGAAACAAAGACATCTTCAAGAAAGCTAAATATTTTAGGCAAATAACATGTAAAAGATTTCAATAGCTATTTGCATATTATTTTTTAAAATACATTTCATAGCCTCAAGTTTTCTATGTGAGTTACAATGAAATATGAGAGTAATAATAAAAGTTAGCTGTTATTAAATTGGTTCTTCATGAGTAGATTTTTAAAATCCCAAAAGCTTATCAGTGTGCCCTTTGTACAACATACTTAAGTTATGGCTTGTCTAAAATCAATTTTTAAAAATATTCATGTATACCCTGATGTGAAACTTTCCAAGACAGTGTGTATAGAAAAACATTACTTCTTTTTTTTAAAGGGAATATAATAAAATCACAACCAAGCAAATGAGTTTTAACTTTTCTCTTTGTTCTAATTTCTTTCCCTCATCCAAGAAAGCTGTCTTCTTTTTTTCTGCAACTAAATCCTCCAGCTACCTAACCAGCTACTTAATTCTGAAACTCAACTTATTCTTAAAATTAAAAAAAAAAGTTTCTGTGCCTCATTAAAACATCAGGCCTCTTTTCTGACTCGGCTCATAATTGTATCTTTTAAGCCATAACTCAACCTTAACGTATACTGCCTGACACCCGCGTGTTGGGAAGCTTAAGAAAATGCCGTCCATGTACCTTTAAGACCGCAAGCTCACTCGTGCAGCCTGGCTTCCTGCCAAACTTGGAGGCAAGAGCAGGAGGATTTTTGCAAAATATCCTCTAACAATTGTGGCTGCCTTGTTCAACACCATCACCAAACTCACTTTAAAAAAAAAAAAAATCTGTGGAGTGGATCATCTGCACTCTCAGATCATCTCACCATGCCCGAGGAAGTTGTCTTTGCCCCAACCCCCTCCATCCTCTGCCTCCCCGAGGGAGGTCTGACTGACTTAGGTTTCAGAGGTTCAGCCCACTCTTCACCAAGGTCCCTGGGCACATTTTGCGTCCCCTGGGGCTGCCTGGACGGGTCCGAGGAAGTTCAGCCCCTGTGCTTCCCGCTTAGCACCCCGTGATCTTAATTCAAAAGGCCTGAGTTTCCCTTGAAGGAAAGGAGCCGTCGAACCATCTTCCCCACGCGGCGCGTGCACGTGCATGCGCTGAGAAAGCCGTCGCTACTAGCGCGGTCTGAAGTCCGCACTAGCTTGAAGAAGTTCGAATCCCAGCTCCCTTGCTAGGGCCCTCAGAGCCGCTGGAGGAGGCTGGCAGCCAGCTTCGTGACTTCCCCGAACTTCTGGCCCTAGAGTCACCCCCGCGGCGCGGAATTAAGAAACTTACTTGTTTTGTCATGGAGTCAATGAGGCGCACGTAGAAATCCTGCTCCGTCCTTATTCCTAGGAGTAAAAAAGGGCGAACGATGGAGATTTAAGTGAGAGGGGATCAGTCCCCCCCCCCAAAAAAAGGTGTTTCAGGCAGGGTAGGGGCTCTAAATACCCCTCTTGCCAGTGTCCAGAGAAGGGCCTCTGGCCTAACCCTCTCCGGAGCGCTCTTGGTAGCCAGCCCTCCCCCACCTCCCCCTCTCCGGAGCGCTGCAGCTGGGAATCGGGCAGAACCTCCACCTGCTACTCTCCCTTACAGCCAGGTGGGAACCCCTCTGCGCTCTCCGGGAGCCATCAAGGCCACGACCACTTGATGCCCCCTGAGTCTAAGGGCCTTGGGCCTAGAATCTGGGCCAAGCCGACGGAACAGGCCTCAGGAAGGAGGGGGAGAATGAATGCAACCCAGCAGAGGCGGGGCACTGCACCTGGTCCCAGGTACGCGAGGGCGCGACACAGCCGCCTTCGGGTCACTCCTGGCTTCCTGTAGTGAAACCTCCTCGCGCAAAACTGGGAGAGGCTGGTTCATCCCGAGGATGATAGACACTAAGCTTTGCTGGGGCTCTCATTCTCCTGGAGCTCCCTGCGCCCTCTGCCCTGACTCGGAGCCCCAGGGTGGGGGCGCAGACCCAACGGAGCCTCACCATTGCTGTAGAGGAGCTGGAGCCGGTAGTGAATCCCGTTATTGGTCTTTTCGCTGTTGGCTTCCTGGGTTGCAGCAGGACGGGAAGACACAAGAGACAGAGGAGAAAGGTCGGCGTGAATGAGTGAATCAACTTCGAGGCAACTTTCCCCAAGCGCCGACCCCGGGTCGGGGGGCCAAACAGGCCCCGAAGCGTTAGAAATTGCCGCCAACTCTGATCCCTCCAGCCGCCCTCAGACCCCGACTGCGCCCTCTCCCCTTCCGGAAAAGTCCGAGGGGCTCGCAAGACAGCTTCCCAAGGCCTGGGGCCTGGAGCCTCGGCAGCCAGAGGCAGGGGCCGCGCGTGGCCAGGAGACCGAGGGCGGGTTCATCCCGGGCGCCCTTGGCGCTCGAGTGCGAAGCCGAGCTCGCCTCTCTCCAGCTCTGGGAGCTCCACGCGAACTTTATCAGAGCAGGGAGCCGTGGGCGGGAAGCCGGGGTTCGCCCGGGACAGTAAGAGGCTTGGGGGATCTCGCGCGGGAGTGTGTTATGGATGCTTCGCCCTCACGAGGGGGCCTGCTCCCCCGGCTAGGGCGACCGGCGGCCGTGCTGCGCCCACTTACTTTTTCCTTCTCCACGAACCCCACAAAGGCTGTCCTCTCGATCTCCACGGGCTGGCCCTGTCTGTCGTAGAGGGCCAGGACGAAGTGGAAGAAGTTGGATTTCCGCAGATTGGAAGGCGGCTGCTTCTCAAAGTGAGCCCGGGCCAGACCCACCCCGCTGCGGCCAAAGACGCAGAGTTAGACTGCTAAGCCGGGCACCGACCCGCGTCCCCAGGCACCCCGCACACACGCGTGAACCCCCCAAACACCTCCCTCTCTGCCCCCAAAACCTTCAGTGGGCTCCCTCCATTCCCTCTCAGGCGTCCAGGGCCCAGTCTGCGAATGGGTCGCGCGTGTCCCCGCGTGTCCCGGTCTCCCCAGCGAGTGCACGGCGCGCCCCCAGAACTTGCCAAAAAGGTGTGAAAGTTTTGTTTGGGTATTGTGCGCGAGAGAAAACGCTGTAAGGATTAACTCCGCATGGGGAGGAGGAAAAGTGGAGGTGATGAGATGAACCCGCGTTCGCGGAAGAGAGTCTTTTACAACTTAGAGAAAGAGGTGGGGGGCATAGGGAATTGGTTCCTGCCACCCCCTTGAATCTCCTGTCTCAGCTCCGTGGCCAGGTGGGAAGTGATGGAGAACACATTCGGCTTCTCGCTGCAGAAACCACCCTCCAGGAAACCTCCCTACGTCCCTGCCGGCGGCGGGTGCCCGGCCTCTGGTAGTCACATTATCCCCCCAAGATAAAGCATGTGGAGAAGAAGGGTCCAGGGATGAGACTCAGAGCTGGCGGGGATGGTTGCTGTCGGAGAGGGGACTAGGAGTGTTATTGAAAGCCACATCCCGACAAAGTTTCGCTGTTCCGCAGAAATCCCCACACTCATTCAAGAAATCCGAAGAAACGGGGGTACTGGCTGAGCGCACCCGCCGGGGACTGGAGGCTGGGGCGCCGGGGGCGCCGGGCGGCCACTGACAGCCCAACCTGTCCAGCACACGCGCGCGCGTACACATATAAACAATACACACACACACACTTTCGCTTCCAGCCCAGTTACCCAGCTCACTCTCACTACCAACCACCCCCATCCTTATGCTCAGCGGAGATGGGAACAGGCGTTAGGGACACTTGTACCAAGCCCCTGAAAGATGGGGATGATGTAATTCGTCATCTTCCTTCTTCCCCTTCCGTACTCTCTGAGTTGGATAGGGCCTGGGTCCGCCAGTTCTCCCACCGCCCACCCCGCCCCAAGCCCAGCTAGAGGGCCTGAAAAAAAAAAAATCTCACTTGGGGCCAGAAGCCCCCAGAAAGAGGGCTGGGAGAGCTCAGGAAAGTTCCCCCAGGTTAACCTCCAAGGGCAGTGCCTTCAGGCCACATTGCCTCGCATCCTGGGAGCTGAGTGAGAGAGGGGCCGGAAGAAGTCGAGGTGACAGGGAGTGAAGTAGACTTTTTAGGAGATGTCAGAATTAAAGTTGGTAGCTACTGTTCCCTGGGCAGACTGAGAAAAACTGAGAGCTAGAGAGAGAAGGAAGGAGAACCAGATAGGAGAAATAAGAGAAGACACGGGGGAGAAATGAGGAGAGAAAAGAGGAGGCACAGGGAGGGAAGAGGAGAAAGAGGAGAGGGAAGAAAGATGAGAAAGAAAAGGAGAGAGGGAGGGAGGGAAAAGAAAGAAGGAAAGAAAAAAAGGAGGGAAGGAAGGTAGGCAGAAAGAAAAAAGAAAGAGAGAAAGGAAGAAAGTGAGGGAGGGAAGAAGAAAGAAAAGACAAGCGGAAAAGAAAGAGCAATCACATAAAAACACAGATATTTAACATCATGCTGGTGAGACGCCTCTTCTGAGTAAAACAAAATGAAAACAGCTACAGACGAGGCAGGGAAAAGTGCCGGCGAAGCGTGGGCTCGTCGCAGGCAGCTCCCGGATCTCCGGCCGCAGGCAACGATGACAGCGCGGCCCGGGAGCGCAGAGCCCCGGCGGCGAGGGGAGCGGAGCGGCCGGCGTGGACGCACGAACACGGCCCGGCCCCGCCGCAGCCGCCGCCGCAGCCGCCTCCTCCTCCCGGCTCTCCCGCTCGCCGCTCTCCTCCTCCGCCGCGGTACCCACCTCTGCGCCGCTGTGTTGGCGTCCAGCACCCCGGCGCCCTGCATCCACGTCCGCACCGCGTTCATGCCGCTGCCCAGCGGCTCTTCCTTCATGCTGCTTCCACTCCGTTGGATGCTTTCCTGAATCCCAAACATGAAAACAACCTTTTCTTGTGGAAAATCTCCTCCCCCTTGAAATATTGAAAAAAAAAAAAAAAAACGGAAAGAAAACC
>NW_004443947.1:23072072-23082319 GCF_000243295.1 Trichechus manatus latirostris | reverse complement strand
TTTTTTTTTTTTTTTTTTTGTAATGATCACAGGCCGGTGGAGGACAGGAGGGGCTGGAGTTTCCTTTTGTAGAGGTACCCTTCACTTGAAGAAGCAGGAAGAAAAAAAACAGCCCTGATGGCAATTTAAGAAACAATAGACTCAACTCGCGCTGCCGGCTTTGCTACTTCAAGTGTCATTTTCCACAACCAGGCAAGTTTTTTCCTCTCTCTTTTTTTTTCCTCCTTCTCTCCCAACCAAAGATGTTTCTTTCCTTTCAGTGCGTGTAGATGAGGAGAACGCTGGTTGCCGTAGACAGATACACGGGGGGGGAGGGGGGGAGAGGGAGAGAGAAAGGGGAGGAGAAGGAGAGACAGAAAGAGAGAGAGAGGAGAGGAAGAAAGAGAGAGGGGTGGACCCTGCGGGATGGAGATTCTGTTTTCTCCCTGCTAAAATAGAAGTGATTTGCAGGCTTTCCCTATGGAATCCAGTTTGACTCTCCCCAGAGCTAAACACAGGCACACCAACCCCAAAGGGAGGAGGCGGGGCCCGCGCCTCGCAGCCACGCCCCTTCATTTGCATAACGTCATCCTTCCGCCTCGCCGCGGCCAATCGCGGCTCAGGAGCGGGCTGGCTCGCGGCGCGGGCCACGCTCCCTCATTAACATCCCTCTCCTGGTGACGCAGGGAGCGGGCCAAAGTTCCTCGCGAAGTGGCGAGCGAGGGAACGCTTAGCACCCGCAGTTAGGCTGGGGAGGAGCGGGTTCCAGCGGGGCCGGAGAGAGGGCAAAGGGAAAGGAAAGGAGGGATATCCTTCCCAGGAATTTGAGCTGGGGTCTTCATCCTGATCGCTGCCGTCCCCTAGCATCCTCGCCGCCCCCTGAGCGCGCTTGAGGCGCACAGGCTGCACCCTCCCAGGGCCGATGGCGAGTCCTGCTCCGCTTTTCTGGGACGTCGGGGGCAAAGTGGCTGAGACGGGAGAGTCCAGGCAGAAAATAACAGGACGCGTGCCCCAGGTGCCCACCTCTTCGCTTTGAGGCGTGGGTGGTGGGATGGAATATGGGTGCTTGCGGTCTGGGCAGCAGCGCTGGGAGCTTGCGGAAGACACCGCCTCCACGCAGGGAGGGGTGGGTGGATCCTGAGCCCGGGCAAGCGAGGCGCTGTGGGTCCCCAGGGAGCGGGGACGCAGCTCTGCCCCCAGCCCGTCCTCTGAAACGCTTCTTTCGGACCACTGGCTTCGAGGCCGTCTTTAGGCACTGTTCTCATGCACATGCTCACTGAACTCGGACAGTCCTCGGGATGTGGAATGGTGGAATGAATGTTCTCACTGGGGCTGTGTGTCTGGGTGCATTTGAATTTTTTTTTTCAAATTCAATCCCCAACCACTCACCCCCGCCCCAAAGTAGTTTTTTGCTTTAGAGTAACTACCAAACCAATAACAACGTGTATTATCTCTACTTAGTCTGTTATTTGGTGTAGGGTTTCTCTCCTCCCTCATTAATTCTCTTAAAAAGAGTAGATTGAGCAAACCCTCCTCAGCTTCTGTCTCTGCCATATATCAAGAAAGATAAGAGACTGAGAGGACAGACACAGAGAGAGAGGAAGAGAAGAAACGTGTCCCACTTCAGGCCTTCTGTATAAATGCTTGTGTCTGGCAAAGGAAATAGCTAGATGTTTCTGGGTAATGTGCCCCATCATTTTTTAGCAGGTTGTACCTCTAATAAGCACATGGTGAACTTCTGTTTCATTGCCCTCAAAGGAACTCCCTGACTACATCCAGATCTGCTAAGGACTCCTTCGGGGAAATTCTCCGCCAGAAATTCTGGTCCCTTTCTGCCGGCCTTCCTTGGCCCTTTGATTTAGGAAGCTCATGGGGTCAGTGATGGAAAAGTACACATGCCCACGTTGAATGGAGACAGGCAAGAGTTATACTTTGTGCCCTTGGCAGAGCAGCAAAGTGAGAGCCACTTCCTGATTCCTAAACTGGGTGAAAGAATGCATGCCAGGCCTGAGGGTGCGTGGCTACTGTCCCAAAACACTGCTTTATCATTCCATTTAATCCTCCTCCCTGGTACCATAATTAATGCCATCTCCAGTCAGACACTCATTGAAAAAAAATCAGTCTGGCCTATCAGGATCCTCACAGCATCTGTCAGAGTTCTTGGCACACAATAGGTGTTTAGGAGGCGTATGATGGTCAGAGACCGGAAGGGCTGTAGGTTTGGGGGGAAGAAGGGTAACTGGACCTTCTCCATCTCTATAGAATTTAAAAGCACAGTTGAAACTGAGGCTGCTGAAACCTTCCCAAAGCTCCAAACCTAACCTGATGCCCCAAGCCCAAAGGGTCCCCAGAGCCAATCCCTTTCTCTGCTTGGGCCATACTGTCCAGCTCAGAGTAAGGAGACCAAGAAGCAGTGGCTACTGGCCTATCAACGGGTCCCAGGAAGCCCTGGCTTAAGAGCCAGACCTCCCTTCCTTAACTGCCTGAGCCTCCATTTTATTCTCCAGTAAACAGTCTGCAGAGCTCTAAGTTGAGTCTAGTGAGGACAGAGCCTAGTGATGGAGAACACATGATGAGGTATCAGATCACTGCCAAAGGGAGGTGGCAAAGGTGTCAGCAGAGTGAGAGACACAGCCACTCTGAGGACCAGGATCAGCAAGAGACATAACAGATGGATTTCTGAGGGTCACGCAGAATCCGGAAGCATTCTGCCAAGGATGTGTTTGTTGGGGCCCCTCAAGCTGCCTGACCAAATGAGAAATTGGCCCAGAAAAAGAAGCCTTCAGCAGCCCAATTCCTGCCTCAGAGCCGGTCTTTCCAGGAGCTAAATAAGACAACGACTATGTCCCCGTCCGTCAGGCCAAAGAAGGAGGAAAAATAAAAAGGGCAGGAAACTTTTGATGAGACTAATTCCCTTTGACTATATGGAGGCAGCAGATACCTCACCTGGATGGTGAGTGTACTTTATTTAATCAAGCATTAAATGTATGCATAACTTTTCTTCCGGGTATCCTTGTGCTTTCAACCTGGCTTTCTCACCCTCTAATAAATGCTTAAGTAGGAAGGAGGGTGAAAAGGAGACCGAGAGAGTGACAGAAAACTGGTAGTGACACCCAGGCCAGCAGAATGGTAGCTTTTTGTAGATTTTGTATGGTGAATATTGAATAAGCAATTGCAGTTTTAAACTTTGAAAAAGAATCCCGTAAACATGCTTTAATCTTCTCCTCACGTGAGGCTAACACCCCCTCCAGAAGACAAGCATGTGTGTAGCCGGGTGCCTATAAAGTAGGTACTGAGACTGGCTTCATCTTTTTCATTTTATAGTCACATCTCCCATGAATAGATATTCTTGTATGTACAGCATGGCCTAGCCTTTATAGCGTGTCTGTGATACAGCTTTAGGGTACCTTATAGCAGTAATCCCCAAACCTGGCTCACTAACCTAATCACATGGGGCGGGGTGGGGGTGGACACTTGTTAGAAATGCACATTTCCAGGCTTCGTCCACACCTGTAAAATCAGAATATCTAGTGTTGGTGCCTGGGAATCTGTATTTAAACATATTACGAAACTTCTGATTTGGGTTATGTAACATCTCTGGGAGGAAGAGGAAGAAAGAAAGAAAAGAAGGAATGATGGGAGGGAGGGAAGAAGGAAGGAAGGAAAAAGAACCTGAGCGTGGGGAAAGAAATACAGCAGAATGAGTTTGTACACGGAAGGAGCAAGTGGAAAGAATTGGTGTTTCCCCTGGAGTCAAGTCTCCCCGCTGAGCTTCTCCAAGCTTCTCCAGCAGTAGGGGTGAGCGTCTGTACCCCCTCAACTGCTCCAAACTGTAGACAGCGCTGCCCAGCCCTCAGGGTTCTCTGTTGAGTCCCGCACTGAAGGAAGCTCAGCCCCACTGAACCCCCACCCCGTCCCAGCTTTGGAACCTTCCCACCCTTGGCTATCCCGACGTTCTGGAGGCACAGGAAAAGCAATTCTCTTTGCTAACGGGCATTACTCACCACAGTAACTTTCAGGGCCGCAGGTGGGGACCCCCCCAAATGAGGAGAAACAAGATAAATTCGGCTGAACTAGGACAAGCAGGGACGTCTCCGGGAAACAGGGAATCTTCTCTGCTTATCCGCCCCCAGGAGGCCAGACTTGGGACCCATCCCTTAGAAAATGCCCGCTTGTGAGGCCGCGCCGCCAGAAGGGTGGCCTGTCCCGGGAAATGCCCCCTTCCCTTTGCTGCATGCAGGAGACAGATGAGAACGAGGCGGGAGGACAGATGGTTTCTTTAGTGCTAGGAAGAAAAGAAAGGGAAAGATGGGGAGATGAAGCCCAAAGGCGCAGAGGCCCTCCACGTGGGGCCCATTCCAGAGGCGTCGACAGGAGGCTTGGAGTCAGGGTAGGGTGGGCGGAGGCCGGAGGAGGAGAGGGATAGGAATGTGTGGCTGCCCAAGGCCCTGGGAAAGCGAGGATCTGCGCAAGGCGCAGCTCCGCTGCTGCCCTTAAGCGGCACCCCGGATACTGGCAGGGTGGCCGAGCACCGGGGCCCGCCCATCCGCAAAGCCTTGACCCTTCCCCTCCAAGACCTCCACCCGCTGCCCTCGAGGAACGCGTGGGAGCAGTAGGCCAGCGTTCCACCGGAAATCCGGACTCTGATCCCTGTTTCCTATCCCTAACCCTCCCGAGAAGGGCCCCCCATCTGCTCGCTCAGTCTGCGCGACACTTCGAGCCCCCGGGGCGCTCCCCCCGCCCCCCACCCCCGCCCGTGTTACAGACTAGGAAACTGAAGCCTAGAGAGAGACGAAGACTCTCAAGACCTGTAGGAAGTAGAGACCGGACAGTCAAAACTGTGGCGCTCTGTCCGGGACGTGGGATCGCTTAGTCAGCCCAGGACGACAGCCTGCGGCTTGGTGCAAACTTTTCCAGGGGTGAGCCTACCGGCTCTCGCGGATTTCCCCTGGGGCGGTCCCCGGATAATAATAGATGTCTTTTGTTGAAGCTTTACAAGCATGAATTCTCTGAATTCCCACAACAGACCAACGAGGCAGATAAGATCACCCCCATTTTACAGGTGAGGAAACTGAGGCTCTGTGAGCAAAGTGAAACAACCTATTCACGGCCACACTGTTAATGAAGTCTCCGAGCCGAAATTTGAACCCATCTTTCCCCAGAGCGTGTGTTCGTAACCTTGGAGTCAAACCACCCACCCAGAGGCGGCAAGGATCTCTGGCATTTGCCGTGGGGCTTGCCCCCGGACGCTCGCAGATCCGGGTTCTGTATACTAGGTAAGAAAGGAGTGAGGGCGTATGTTGCTTTCCGAGGGTAGGCAGCCAAAGAAACAAAGAAGGGAGAAGGTTCTGAAAAGTCCTAACTTATGCGCGGACTGGATACGCATCTATGTGGTCAGATACAGACGCGCGTCTATCCGGACTGCAGAGAACAGGGCGCTCCAGGGACGTGCCAGCTCTAGCTCTGGCTCTGCCACTTTTGCTATGTGAGCTCTTCTCCTTTCTACACCCAATCCTGGCTGATGTCTTAGAGCTCCGGACGCACGCAACTTCGCCTAATTGAAACACAGTCAAACCAAGAATTTGCGGGGATGACCGCGACGCCCATCAGAGGGCAGACATGGACTCCTGCTGATGTGCTCTCCTGGAAGGAAACGACAACTCTGTCTTGTGTAGACCACAGATAGCTAAAAGCTGAAGTCAAACCAAGCTGAGAGAATACAACCGGGGCAATGCCGGGATCCCTGAGTCCGAAGCTGCGCTGGAGCGCGATCACACCTCCACCCCCCGCCCTCCCGCTGCTAAGAGCGGCGCGACAGGGGTCTGATCGGGGATGCCCCTTCTTTTCCCCCTCCCCCACCTCCTTGCTCCCTGGGTGAAAGGAGGGGAGTTCCGCAGCTGTCTGGAAATCAGCATCCCTTCAGTACTGCAAATCCAGATGGAAGAAACTGAGGCCAGCGATGATGGAGTGAGGAGGAGGGGAGAAGGAGCAGTTAGGGGCTTGTCTGCTGAAGGGAACGTGAGAGAGGGGAGGGGAAGTTTAGATGACCAGTTCCAGATACCAGAGTAGGAAAAGGTTCGCGTGCGTATTTTCTTTGAGACGCAATTTAGGGGATATTTACGCACAGTTCCGCGCTGCGCGGTCTTTGTTGGCTACGGAGATGCGAGATGCGTGTGATGTGAATGTGCAAACATGTTTGCATGAGTGATGGTGCCTACATGTTTGTGGGCCTGAGCAGTACACGTGTGTGCGGGTGAGCGGGCACTTGGATGCAAGTGTGCGCGCTTGTGCTTGCGGAGGCATTTGTGCACAGCGTCAGTACCATGTGCATATGTGCATAGTGTGTGCATGCGTCAAGTGTAGGCGTGTTTGAGTGGGCATGTGCAGAAGTGCGTGCATGTGTGTGCAAGAGCATTGTACGTGTGCGTGAGCCTGAGTTCACACGTGGTTTGTGTGTACACGTGTGAGTGTGAAAGTCGGCAAAGAAGTCCCAGAAATCTCAGCTCAGCCTGGAGAAAGGCTCAGGCGTGACACCAGCTGAGCGCCCGAGGGCAAACATCCAGACGACTGCTCCTTCGGTCTACAGGTAGCAGGGAGCCGCTTAAGGGGCGCGGGGAGAGCCCCTGAGGCTGCGGGTTAGCTCTCAGCTCGGCTCTGGGCAGGCAAGGCCGTTTCCTGCTGCAGGTCCAAAATTACGGGAACTAGATCCCTGCGGGACAGATCCGCGGTCTTAATTGTTCCTCGCGGACAGTTTCTGATTATTATGCAGTGTATCCTAAAAGATACCGCTTCCCGATTACTCGCTTGTTTTTTTATTTGTCTTTATCACAGTCATTATTCCGTGGCTGCAGTAAGGACAGTGCCAACCTCACCAAGAGGACCCTCCTCCGCCTCTCGAAGGCCTCCCTCGGAGTGCGATTGATCCGCGGGCACCTAAATCTTCCCTTTACGTGGAGCCACAGCGCCACCTCGCGATCCTCCAGCCACACTCCCATCACGGCCGCCGAGGGCGGGGCCCTTAATAGTTCAGGCCCCAAAGTTCCTACTACTGGTTCTTGATTCGCTTTAGCCCTTCTTCGCTCTCACGCTGCAAGGTTTCCTTTTGCCTGAACCTTCCGGGCCCTCAAACGCGCCTTGCCGTCGCGCTGTCATATGCGGCAGCAAAGCCTACTCCTTTCTCCTGGTGAAGCCCTGCTTCTCCTAAAATCACCATCTCAAAGGTCACCTCCTCTGTGAAACCTTTTCAAGCCACCGAAAGCAGAGGCACTCCAGCCTTTCCCTGGTTTCCCTAAGTGTTCGTATCACATTTGAACAGAAAATAACAGTTTAAAATGTCTCTCCCCCTTCCTTAGGCAGGGAGCGCCTCAATGATGGCTACTGTTGCTATAGTAACAACAATAACAATAAAGCCTAATATTTATCGAGTGCATACTATGGAACATCTGATGAAATGTACTGTGTGCTAAGCACTTAACTTACATTCCCTCATTTTATTTTCCCAGCAAAACCGTGAAGTAGGCACCAGTATTATTTTCCACTTTGCAGATGAAGAAACTGAGGATCAACAGAATAAGTCCCTGTCCAAGATCTCATTGGCAAGCCTGACCCCAAGCCTGTCTGTTTAATGCCAAAGGCTCCTCTTCTTAACCTCTGTGTCTTGCAGACTTATTCAATTCTATATCCATAGAGTGGGCGCTCATATATTTGTGCATTCTTTCTTCTCCAAGAGAGTTGGGCTAGAAAAACACTGCAACTATTAGATACCTAAACTGAAACGTCACCATAATGATTTATCTTGAACGATTATTTCACTACTAACGAGCTATGTGGCCTTGGTCAAGTCATTTAACCTCTTTAATACTCAATTTTCTCCATGTAAAAGCAGGTATACTGTGAGGATTAAATGAGGGGAAAAATGCGAAGCACTTGACACAGTGCTATATATAGTATGTAACATAATATAATAATTAATATAACTATTAATGATAATTTTAAAAACTAAAAATCAAAGCACAGAATTCACTTACCCCTTGTCACATAAATTTCACTACCTTTGTGTGAAATTATCTCACTATTATGTCTTTATTTTCATCTTAGACATAAAATACGTGATAAAATATGTTTAGTTCATTGTGGTTGGGGTGTTAATGCTAGCCCTGCTCTGTTATAAAAATTAAGGAGCTGGAGGACAGATGTAATTAAACAGTAAATCAGCAGACTTTTACTCTCTTCCTTTCTTCTTTGTAGATTTTTACAAAGACTTAAAGACAGACTATAAAAGTGCTTATTATTCTGGAAAGTACAAAACTCTTGCTTTTTTTAATTTAGGGAGATTCTGAGCTAGTTTAAGTTTTTTCCACTTGAAAAACTTACTACTAATACACTAAAAGTTTAAAAATAAGTATCTAAGCAAATGATTGTACTCAAATAAAAGAAACAAATGAAGGTTGTTTAAACATATTCCAGACCTTCAGACGTTTCCCAAAAAGGCTAAGTTTTAAAGGGTTGGGATGTCTTTCTGGAATGACCCATTAAACGATTACTCCTTTTAGCAATTTAGGGGAAAACGAACTTTTGTACATGATCAGGAATTGGCTAGTATAGTCATGCAATACACAAGTTATTTCTCCTGAGAGAAATGAGGCTAATAAAATCCACTAAAGGTATTAATGTACCTCCTCATTCAGGTGGCCCACAATCCATTTCTAGAAACTTCACCTCAGCCCCCACTTAGTTCATTTGTACCTGCTTCCCATTTTATGTAATACCCTGGTATGAAGATGAAGACTTGGATTCAGGAAACTTACCTGCAGCAGATAATGTGTTAAGAGATTTTATTGTCTAGCTGACAGGTATTTTACTATCTCCGATTGGGGATTTGATTCATATTGATGGTTGGAGACACTAACTTTTCAACACTGTTAGGGTCTATTCTGTTTTCTTTTTTTATTCCTAGTGTGGTAGTAGAGCCCTGGTGGCACAGTGGTTAAGAGCTTGGCTGCAAACCAAAAGGTCAGCAGTTTGAATCCACCAGCTGCTCCTTGGAATCCCTACAAGGCAGTTCTACTCTGTCCTATAGGGTCGCTATGAGTCAACTTTACCACAATGGGTTTAGTGTGGTACTGATTAAAGATGTTCACAAAAATTCTGGTTTTTCTTCTTCCAGTCACACAGTAAGATCAAAGTTTTCTGACTTCTCTGCATTTAGATGTGATCCTGTGATTTGCTTTGGCAAATGAAGAGTTAGCAGAAGTGGCATGTATCACTTATAGGTAGAAGCTTTAAGAGCCAGTGTACAATTCACCAAATCCTCTTCCCTATGCCATAGCTGCCAGCAGCCCTAGAGGAAGTATCCATCAGCCTGCCACATCTTGCAAAGATGATGTGGAGTGGAGATTGCTTCAATCCACAGTGAACATTCAGCATGAGTGGAAAATAAGTCTTTGTTACTTTAAATCCCAGACATTTTGAGGTTGTTGTTACTACAGTATAACCTAGCCTATCCTGACTAATACACCTAGGAAGGTAACCCACCTTCATTTTCCTTTTTGTGGACAAGCAATTAATGAAATCTATTAAATAATGAAATCATTCAACTAGAAATTGGAAACTCCTATAGAAGAATGTTAATCAGAAGGGGGAAGAATGTGGAGCAGAATTTCAAATCCTCAGGGAATCCAGATTTCTGGAGCTATGGAGGCTGGATGAATCCCGAAACTATTACCCTAAGATAATTTTTAAACCTTAAACCTTTAACCAAAAATATACCCTGATGTCTTTTTTAAACCAAACAATAGGTTAGCTTAATTAGTAAAGAATGTCTGCCTTGAGCATTGTGCTTTTTTTTTGTTGTTGTAGTTTAAATGAAGTTTACATTTCAAGTTAGTCTCCCATAAAAAAATTTACACATACATTGTTATGTGACCCTAATTGCTCTCCCCACACTGCAGCAGCACACTGCTACTTTCCACCCCTGATTCTCCATATCCATTCAGCCAGCTCCTAAACCTCTCTGCCTTCCCATCTCACCTCCGGACAAAAGCTGCCCACCTAGTCTCTCGTATCTACTTGAACTAAGAGGCACACTCCTCACGAGTATCATTTCATGTCCCACGGTCCGGTCCAATCTCTATCTGAAGAGTTGGCCTCGGAAATTGCTCTAGTTCTGGGCTGATAGAGAATCCAGGGGCCATGCTTTCTGGGGTTCCTCCAGTCTCATTCAGGCCATTAAGTCTGGTCTTCTTACTAGAATTTGAGTTCTGCACCTC
>NW_004443947.1:23057410-23071972 GCF_000243295.1 Trichechus manatus latirostris | reverse complement strand
CCCTATTTTTCTAAGTTTATACCAGTCTTTTATTTCTTTATATAGCTTTGACTTCCCCTCCATATGAAAAATCTACGTCTACATTTTTTAAATCCCTCTTTTTTGTTTTAGTGTTGTCCTTTTTTACATATTGATATCTCTGTTTCCCTATTTTCGATGTTTTAGCTTTGATGTATTTTTGTGACTTCTCTATCTGAGTCGATATCTGGTTGCTCTGTCCTGTGTTCTAGTCTTGGGTTGTTATCTGATGCTACTGATTTTCTGATCGGAAGACTTCCGTTAGTATTTCTTATAATTTTGATTTGATTTTTGCAAATTCCATAAACTTCTGTTTATCTAGAAATGCCCTAATTTTGCCATCATATATGAGAGACAGTTTTGCTGGATATATAATTCTTGGCTGGCAGTTGTTTTCCTTCAAGGCTTTATATATGTCATCCCATTGCCTTCTTGCCTGCGTGGTTTCTGCTGAGTAGTCCGAGCTTATGCTAATTGACTCTTCTTTGTAGATGACTTTTCTTTTATCCCTAGCCGCTCTTAAAATTCTCTCTTTATCTTTGGTTTTGGTAAGTTTGATTATAATATGTCTTAATGACTTTCTTTTGGAATCTACCTTATGTGGGGTTTGATGAGCATCTTGGATAGGTATCTGCTCATCTTTCATGATATCAGGGAAGTTTTCTGTCAACAAATCTTCAACAATTCTCTCTGTATTTTCTGTTATCCCCCCTGTTCTGGTACTCCAGTCACTCGTAGGTTATTTCTCTTGATAGAGACCCAAAAGAACTCTTAGAGTTTCTTCATTTTTTTAAATCCTTTTATCTGATTTTCCCTCAAATAAGTTGGTGTCAAGTGCTTTATCTTCAGTCTCAGTAATTCTGACTTCTACTGCCTCATTTCTGCTCCTATGACTTTCTACTGAGTTGTCTAATTCTGAAATTTTATTGTTAATCTTCTATATTTCTGATTTGTGTCTCTCTATGGATTCTTGCAGCCTATTAAATTTGTCATTATGTTCTTGAATAACTTTTTTAAGTTCCACTACTACTTTATCTGTATGTTCTTTGGCTGTCTTTGGATGTCTCTATGTTTTGTTGAATTTCCCTTCTAATTTCTTGAAGAGTTCTGTATATTAATCTTTTGTATTCTGCCTTGGTAATTCCAAGAAATCCTCTTCCTCCAGAGAATTTATTGATTCTTTATTTTGGGAGCTTGCTGAAGCCATCATGGACTGCCTCTTTATGTGACTTGATATTGACTGTTGTCTCCGAGCCATCAGCAAGTTATTAAAATTTTATTTTATATTGGTTTAGTGTGTCCTAGCTTCTTGTATTGTTTTGTTTTGATATGCCCAAATAGGCTACTCATGTGCACTAGTTTGATTATGGGAGTCTTTGAAGCTCTAACATCCTGTCACCAGGTATTTAGTTCTGTAACTAAGTATGTGCACCCAGGAATCCGTTAAATTTTCCTGTATGGATTCAGCTCAGGTGTCCAGGCAGTCGGTCACCCAGTGTGTGGTGCAGGCTTTCATCCACAGTCTTAGAGAGGGATGGGTGATTGGTTTAGGCACGGGTATCTGGTTGCAGTAGAGGGTCACGCACTGAGCAAGGCAGGCAGCTGATGGCTGCCCCTGAGTGTCTGAAAGGAAAGCGTGTCCCTGTTTCCTAGAGCAAGTAGGTAGCTGAGTTTTGCAGCCAGACTATGAGCACCCTACTCTATTGGCTGTAAAGACTTGGGTGCACCACTTTTTCTTGGACCCCTGTAGCAGGTGGCTAGGTGGCATGGGTGGAGCCACCATTCCTCAAGCCCCTGATGTGGACCGATAAGGTGCCTGCTTAAAGGGCAGAGCAGAGTCAAGTGTCACAAATCTGCCACTTCACAGTTGAAGTTAGACTTCAGGTGTTTACCCTGTTGTATTGTGGTAGTGAGGACTTAGGCTGTTGAGATGGGTCCACACAAGTCAGTACAAGGGGTGGAAGGCACTCAAAGTCTGTGGGCCCCTTACATCTGTGCTTAGGCAAAGGAGCTGTGCCAACCCTGAGTTTCTCACTTAGGGGAGCCAGTAGCTTATTTTTTCCCTGTTTGTTAATTTGTTCCCTCTCCAAGGCCAAGAGAATGGGTCAGGGCGCCTTATGGGAATCTACTTCCGGCCCAGGGAATGCAGAGACTGCTGGAGTCAGCCGGACCCAGTGCAGAGCGGGAGGGAGGAGGTAAATGGGAGAGAGGTATTCCCCAAATGGGTTTTCTTCTTTTTTAAATCCCTGTGAAAGGCCACACGCATGTACTTATCTTTAGCCACTTGGTTGCTACTTTTCACTGGTTTGGAGTGTCCAAGCAGAATCTCTGCTGCTGGATCTCTCTCAATGTGGAAACTGCCTCCCGAGCAAGCGGGCAGAGCTGTATGCCTGCTGCCCTGCACACCCCGAGCAGGTCCAGGCTGAAGAGCTGTGGCTCCTGCAGATTCTGGTCTGGTGCTCCTCATTTCTTCCTAACTGTCTCCCTCTCTCCCTGCCGCTCAGTCCAATTCCTCAACTTTGCCTTGTTCAGGGCCCCTAGATATTCATATAGAATCAAATCACTTGTTTTTCCAGGTCTTTGTTGTAAGAGGGATATAGGAAGCCATCTGACTACTCCGCCATCTTGGCCCCGCCTCCGCATTGTGCTCTTTTAAAGAACTATCTATATGGGATCAAATTGATAACAGCAACTTGAGAGGTTAGATAGAAAGCTCAAGGGGGACTGAGTTTATATTAATGGAGGAGAAACAATTCAAAAAAGGGGGGTGAGAATGGTTGTACAACTTGAAGAATGTAGTCAATGTCACTGAATTGTACATGTAGAAATTGCTGAATTGGTTTATGTTTTTGCTGTGTATATTTTCAAGAGCAATAAAATAATAAAAAAAAAGAGATCCGAATCTCACTTTCTCACTCAATTTATACACTTCCTGGGAGTCCAAATATCATTTGGGAAACTCTGAAATGGGCAAAACAATTAAGTTTTAAAAATGTTTAAAGGAATCTCAAAATCATTGCTGTACCTCCATAAGAATTTCCAGCTGGCCCATTGCCTGCTTGTAAATACTCAATGCAATGAGTTCCACAGGGTAAAGTCTTAGTTACTTAGTGCTGCTGTAACCGAAATACCACAAACGGGTGGTTGTGAAGAACAGAAAGATATTTTCTCACCACTTATGAGGCTAGACATCCAAATTCTAAGGGAAGGCCCTCTGTCTGCTTTGGAAGAAGTTTCTTGTCTCAGCTTCTCTAGCATTCTCCTCAGCATTCCTTGGAGATCTCCATGTGGCATCTATCTTTACCCCATTTGTGCTTGCTTCTTTGTGCCTGATCTGCTCTTTTTATATCTCAAAAGTGGTTAGGTTTAAGACACGACTTACGCTGATATGGCCTCATTAACATAACAAAGAAAGCCCTGTTCCCAAATAGGATTATATCCATAGATATAGGGGTTAAGATTTATAATACATTTTTTTTGGTGGGGGGACACAATTCAATCATAATAGATGTTATTAGAAGAGACTATTATTAGCAATTGTATTAGGAAACTGAGAAACATTTCTTCCTCTGTAGTGACCGTTTCTATAATTTCAGGTTGGGGAAAGAGGAACACTAATTGACTTGGATTTAAGGAACATGATAAGGGCAAGTCATTTAACTTCTCCAGACATCAGATTCCTCAGCTGGAAAATAAGTGTTATACAAGATGATCTTTAGGATGCCATCCAGTTCTACTAAGCCAGAATTCTGAGATATCAATTTCAGGAGTTAATGCTATAATACAAGAATTTTCAAATGTTTCCATCCTTAGCAGTATTTTAGGAAGCATTTTTTTTTTTTTTTTTTTTCATACTGATCCCAACTCAAAACAACTGCTTCTTAGGCAAGAGAGATAGTACTTCTTTTCTTCAACTCAAATTTTTAAATGTGGAAATCTGCTGGAAATATAGATTTGTGACCATTTAAAATACTTTGTCATTTTCTAGCCAAGAGGAGAAATTTGCTTCTATATTGGAGAACTATTCTCTCCAGGATTCATTATCTGATCATCTAAGGAAATTTCCTGGAAACTTTTTGTGGAAAGATATTGATTGCGTGACAAGTGCCATAGGGTGAAATCATTACTACAATGTTCTTTAATCTTGGTGTGGCAAGACTGACTGACTACCATTACTACCTTCATTTGGACTATGGTTTACGATTGACAAAATGGTTTTACATGAGTTATTGCTTTGAATCCTCTGCACAAACCATGCAACTAACATTTCCCCCCATTTCACAGGGGAGGAACTGAGGTAGATCTGTCTGTGCCACAAGGCGAGTAAGAAGCAGGGTTTAACTGTAATCCAAGAACCACAGCTGCCTGTTAAATTAAGAGAGCTGTCTGCAACTTTACTAGGAAATAGAAAGTTTCAAAACCAGGCCATGGGATACTCCTTTATAGAAAGATGCAAGATGCATTAATGACAGACATTATTGCTATCAACTGATAATGGGTTTCCCTCTCCTTCTGGACACCCAACAAGATTGTACAGGCATACCTCAGAGATATTGCTGGTTCAGTTCCAGACCACTGCAATAAAATTAATATTGCAATAAAGTGAGATAAATGAATTTTTTGGCTTCCCAGTGCATATAAAATTTATGTTTACACTATACTGTAGTCTATTAAGCATGCAATATCATTATTTCTTAAAAAAACAATGTACATACCTTAATTTAAAAATACTTTATTGCTAAAAAATGCTAACCATCATCTGAGCCTTCAGCAGGATGTAATCTTTTTGCTGGTGGAGAGTCTTGCCTCGATGTTGATGGCTACTGACTGATCAGGGTGGTGGTTCCTAATGGTCGGGGTGGCTGTGGCAATTTCTTAAAATAAGACAACAATGAAGTTTGCCACATTGATTGACTCTACCTTTCATGAAAGATTTCTCTGTAGCATGCGATGCTGTTTGATAGCATTTTACCCACAGTAGAACCTCTTTCAAAATTGGAGCCAGTCCTCTCAAATCCTGCTGCTGCTTTATCAACTAATTTTATGTAATATTCTAAATCCTTTGTTGTCATTTCAACAATGTTCACAGCATCTTCACCAGTATATTCCATCTCAAGAAACCACTTTTTTTGCTCATCTATAAGAAGCAACTCCTCATTCGTTAAAGTTTTATCATGAGATTGTAGCAATTCAGTCACATCTTCAGGCTCCACTTCTAATTCTAGTTCTCTTGCTATTTTCACCACATCTGCAGTTACTTCCTCCACAGAAGTCTTGAACCCCTCAAAGTCATCCATGAGGGTTGGAATCAACTTTTTCCAAACTCTTGTTAATGTTGACATTTTGACCTCATCCCATGAATCACAAAATGCTCTTAATGGAATCTAGAATGGTGAATCTTTTCCAGAAGGTTTTCAATTTACTTTGCCAAGATTCGTCAGAGGAATAACTATCTACAGCAGCTGTAGCCTTACAAAATGTATGTCTTAAATAATAAGACTTGAAAGTCAAAATTACTCCTTGACTCATGGGCTGCCGAGTGGATGTTATATTAGAAAACATCATTAATCTCCTTGTACATCTCCATCAGAGCTCTAGGGTGACCAGGTGCCTTGTCAATGAACAGTAATATTTTGAAAGGAATCTTTTTTCTGAGCGGTAAGTCTCCACAGTGGGCTTAAAACATTCAGTAAACTATGCTGTAAACAGATGTGTTGTCATCCAGGCTTTGTTGTTCCATTTATACAGCAAAGGCAGAGTAGATTTAGCATAACTCTTAAGCGGCCTAGGATTTTTGGAATGGTAAATGAGCATTGGCTTCAACTTAAAGTCACCAACTGCATTAGCCTCTAGCAAGAGAGTCAGCCTGTCCTTTGATGCTTTGAAGCCAGGCATTGATTTCTCCTCACGAGCTATGAAAGTCCTAGATGGCATCTTCTTTCAAAAAAAGGCTGTTTCATCTACATTGAAAATCCGTTGTTTAGTGCAGTCACCGTCATCAATTATCTTAGCTAGATCTTCTGGATAACTTGCTGCAGCTTCTACATCAGCACTTGCTGCTTCACCTTGCAGTTTTATGTTATGGAGATGGCTTCTTTCCTTGAACTTCATGAACCAGCCTCTGCTAGCTTCAAACTTTTCTTCTGCAGCTTCTTCACCTCTCTCAGCCTTCATAGAATTGAAGAGAGTTAGGGCTTTGCTCTGGATTAGGTTTTGGCTTAAGAGAATGTTGTGACTGGTTTGATCTTCTATCCAGACCAATAAAACTTTCTCCATATCAGCAATAAGTCTGTTTTGCTTTCTTATCACTTATGTGTTCACTGGAGTAGTACTTTTAATTTCCTTCAAGAATTTTTCCTTTGCGTTCACAACTTGGCTAACTGTTTGGCACAAGAGGCCTGGCTTTCGGCCTATCTCAGCTTTCGACATGCCTTCCTCACTAAGCTTATTCATTTCTAGCTTTTGATTTAAAGTGAGAAATATGTGACTCTTCCTTTCACTTGAATACTTAGAGGCCATTGTACGATTACTAACTGGCCTAATTTCAATATTGTTGTGTCTCATGGAATAGGAAGGCCCGAGGAGAGGGAGAGAGACAGGGAAATGGCTGGTCAGTGGAGCAGTCAGAACACACACAACATTTATGAAGTCTGCCGTCTTATATAGCTGCAGTTCATGGCACCCCAAAACAATTACAATAGTGATATCAAAGATCACTAACCATAAATCACCACAACATATATAATAATAATGAAAAAGTTTTATGTATTGTGAGAATTACCAAAATGTGACACAGAGACGTGAAGTGAGCACATGCTGTTGGAAAAATGGCATCAATAGACTTGCTTGACACAGGGTTGCCACAAACCTTCAATTTGTAAAAAACACAGTATCTGCGAAGAGCAATAAAATGAGGTATGCCTGTACTTCCTCCCCTTGAAGTTAGATGTGCCCATCCAACTTGCCTGAGCCAGAGTATATATTTGCTGGTGAGAGAACTACCAGAGCTCTTGTTCTTTTCAACCAGAGATATTACTGAGGGTAGACCTATCATCCTGGTCCTTCTGTGATGATGATGAAGACCAGAGTTCTTCACCAATATGCAATGGAGTTAATGTGAGCAAGCGGTTTGAGTCACTGTGATCTGGTGCTTGCTTGTTGTTGCAGCTTAACTTAGCCTGTCCAGCCTAGTACACTTTCTTAATTCAAACTGCCAAGTCTTTTGTAAAAGGGTACAATCTCTGTGGAGTAGAATCTCTTAAACTTGAGTCATACACACATATGTTTTAAAGATAAAATATTTTCCTGGGCCTTTTATGTTTTTATTGAAATTAATTGTACCATAATGTTATATAAATATGTGCAAGCATAAAACTAGGAATAAATTCTTTTTTTATTTTATTGTGTTTGGGGTAAAAGTTTACTGCGCAAATAAGTTTCTCATTCAAAAATTCATATGCAAATTGTTTTGTGACATTGTTTGTAATCCCCACAATGTGTCGGCACTCTCCCCCTTTCCTTCTCCACCCCAGGTTCTCTGTGTGCATTCGTCCAGTTTTCCTGTCCCTTCCTGCCTTCTTGTCTTTGCTTTTGGGCAGGTGTTGCCTGTTTGGTCTCATATACTTGATCGAAGGAATAAATTCTTTATACATATAACTCTTAAACAATTGTGAAACCAAATTACAAAGTAAAGGAAAAGAAAAACCCCACAAAACCAAAGATTTATAAATGAACAATAATAAAATGTGCTGGAGGATTCTGCTGTGTGGAAACTAAATTGCCATTCAAATGTTGGAGCATGGCATATCTATATAATTATGTCCCGTGAAATGATTTAATTCTCTTACCACTTTCTCTCTTTTTTTTTGAACCACCACAAAATATTTCTTAATTTATGTGGTGTATGAAAAGTTCAAGGAGTCACTGGGTAGTGCAAACAATTAACACGCTCCTCTGATAACCAAAATGTTGATGGCTCAAGTCCACCCAGAGGCACTTTGAAGAAAGGCCTGGCAGTCTACTTCTGAAAATCAGCTGTTGGAAACCCTCTGGAGCACAGTTGGAACTCTACAGCAACTGTTTTCTTTCTTTCTTTTTTTAAGAAAAGCTCAAAGGAATCATTTCGATATCAAGTACACTTCATCAATCTATGACAATTAAGAATCACTACTGGCACCAATAAACACAAACGAGCTCAGAAATTTTGTGTTAGTGCTCAGTTTTAAGGTGATATCCTGGATGAATCTGATTAAGTTTGATTTTTTAATATCATTGAAATGAAAACTTAAATATTTTAAATTCTTACCAAAAATTATGAAACCTCCCACTCTCAAAAATACATTTCAGAAAAAATAGTGCCTCAGATCACAATATCCTGAGGTTCAAATCCCCATTCCCACTATTCCCATGCTGAGTGACCTTAAGGCAAATTGCTTAATCTTTCTGAACCTCAGATACCTCATCTACAAAGCAGTACTTCTCCTTACCTTAAAAGGTTGTTTTGAGGAACAAAGAAGATAGTATGAATAGACGAGTTTAGTGCAGCACCAGGCTGTGGAGAACTGCTGTGCTTTCTTCCTGGATCATAGCTACACTGCATTTTCCAGCTTCCCTTGCAGCCAGGTGTGGCCGTATTGCTGAGTTCTGGCCAACATAATGTAGGTGGAAGAGATGGGAGCCATTTCTAGACATAGCCCATAAAAACTTTCTACACAATTCTCCACTCTTTTTCGCCCACTTCTATGGGCTGAATCAGAGGCTCAAGCACAGGATTCTGATGCGCTAAGGCAGGGGTTGGCAAACATTTCTTTAAAGGACAAGATAGCAATTAATTTAGGCTTTGTGAGCTGTCTTAATTTCTTAATGTGGCTGTAACAGAAATACTACAAGCCGGTGGCTTTAAAGAACAGAAATTTGTTTTCTCACAGTTTAGGAGGCTAGAAGTTCAAACTCAGGGCAACAGCTATAAGGGAAGGCTCTCTCTCTGTCAGCTCTAGGGGAATATTATTGTTTCAGTTTCTGTAGTCCAGTATTCCTTGGTTCCTTGGCGATCTTCACGTGGCATCTATCTTCCCCTCTCCACCCCCTGTTTGTGCTCAAATTGTCTCTGTGTCTAATCTGCTCTTTTTATAACTCAGAAGTTATTAGGTTTAGGATCCACCCTACACTAATATGGCCTCATTAACATAACAAAGAAACCCCTATTCCCAAATGGGATTACATCCACAGGTATAAGGGTTAGGACTCCAACACATATTTTTGGGGAACACAATTTAATCCATAACATGGGCCATACAGTCTCTGTGGCAACCACTCCACTCTGCCACTGTAGAGTGAAAGCAGTCATAGATGATATGCAAATGAATGTGTGTGGCTCTGTTCCAATAAAACTTTATTTACAAAAACAGGCAGTAGGCCATAGTTTGCTGACCATTCTCTAGGGTATGGCGGAGTCACAAGATGGAAGAGTCTGGGTCACTAAGTGACTGAATGAGGAAACAGGCTTTATAAAGCAAGAAAGAAAATTCTATTGTCTTAAGTCACTGGCATTTTAGGGTCGTTTCAGCAATAGCATACTCTGATATAATGCTCAAGCACATAGATGTCTCCCTAAAAATATTCATCTTCCCTTTCTTCCCCAGTGTTTGAAAACAGGGACTGTGGGTTAGTCATCTGTTTACCCCTCATAGAGCCTTTCCAATACACGTCAATGAAATAAATAAAACACCAGCAGATAAATAATCATATGTATGGAGACATTACTGAATGCAACATCTACAACATTCTACGTTATCACTGACCCTTCCTTGCATCCCAATACCCTATTCACAGACACATCTGGGTTATTTTGTGCTGATTCCAGACAACTAGAGACATAGATTTGTGAGACAATCTGCTTGGGAAAAATGAGCAGAACTTGGCTAATTGATCTGTTTATATGAACAGTTTACAATAAGCTACATAGGTAATAATAAATCCCTGGAACCATTGTAAAGTCAGCTGTGGGCTGTTGCTCAGCTACTATACAACAGCACTCTGTAGCCCAGCCTCTTATAAACCTGACAATACCACCATTGTGGGCTGGTATTTTTACCCCTAATTTATAGTTAGGGAGCCTGAGACCCAGAAGGGTTAAAGAAGTTTTCCAAAATCATACGCTAGCAACACCAGAAACTAGACCTGCCTGAGTCCCGAACTTTACCCTTGAGGCCTTTAGAACCTTATCCACCTTCTCTACCTGAGACATGTTTGTTTGGGAGCCATTGACCTCAGGATGAATAACTTGTCACTGCTCTGAGTAAGTTTCACTGAGTTTTAGAATTTACTATTACAAAAAAGAAAATGAGAAAAATATGCCCTAGATGACACAAAGAAAAATGCTTCATTGTCTTAATTTCCTTTCTATTTCAATCAAGGAAGGCATTTAATTATTTCTGAACTACATTCAAAACTCTCTCTCAAGAACATTATTCTCCCCATGTGAGTTAACTAAACCTATGCAAAACATTTCTCAACTGTTAATATCAAACATTTATGAGCACTTTTTATATGCCAATGATTATTCAAAATTCTTCCCATTTGTTACCACATTTTTTGCTGACAACACATTTATGAAGCAGGGATAATCATTATTCTTTTCTAACAAATGAGGAAACTGAGGCACAGAGAGGTGAGATCATTCGTCTAGGATCTTAAGGCAGTAGGTGGGAGAGTCAACATCCCATCCCAGGCTGCTTCCTGAGGCCACTGCACTCTTCACCACTTTACTATGCTGCTCTGAAGAGAGAACTTTGGTTTCCCCTTTGAGATTTCGATTAATGAGTATATCTGCAAAAGTCATATGGAAAAACCACCCAAGACAACCTGACTTAGCTTCTGAAAAGTTATCCAGTACCTTAAGCCTCTGGTATGAGGTAGGTCGCCTAATGCCTATGGGGCCAGTAGGGGGAGAGTTTGTCTGGCTTCTTGCACAACCTGAGCAAAAGAGTCCTTGCTGCTGATGACAACTACCCTGGGCCCTGGAAAGGCATTTGCTCAGTGACCTGCATTAGCTCATCGTATGTTTTGGAAACCACAGGGAAAGGAAATTATTTTTTTGTTATTTGTACCTTAGGGACATTATTTCTACTTTGCTTGACTTTCTAGAAAATGAAGAACAATCTTCTCAGTATTTATATTCTAAAATTGAATAGCATGAACAGATGTGTTGTATAAGCAAGAAAAAGAACACATTTTCTTGTTTGATGGACTGTACCTTTCAAAAAGCATGCATTATAAGACAGAGGAGAGACTAGATTTTGAAATGTGTGGGCCACAATTGGTAGGAAAGTTGACATTTTAAATTGTTTACAGAGATTTCAAACTTTATAACAGGTAAACTGTAAAGCATACTTATATCTTTAGACCAAAATGTTTTTACAGTTTGGGTTAAAAAAAAGTTTCTTCTTTTAAGTCTTCATGGTAGTCTTGATTTTAATAGAATAGTTATTTTAAATATTTTAATGAAAATACTCTATTTCTTTACTTTACATAAGGGAATGTGTGAGAAAACACTGATTTATTAAAATATGAAATCTAAATTCTAACTCACAAAAAAAGACCAGACTTACTGGCCTGACAGAGACTGGAGAAACCCCAAGAGTATGGACCCCGGACACCCTTTTAGCTCAGTAATGAAGTCACTCCCGAGGTTCACTGTTCAGACAAAGATTCGACAGCCCCATAAAACAAAACGAGGCTAATGGGGCACAACAGTCCAGGAACAAGGACTAGAAGGCAGGAGGGGGCAGGAAAGCTGGTAGTAGGGAACCCAAGCTTGAGAAAGGACAGTGTTGACATGTGATAGGATTGTTAACCGTTGTCATAAAACAATATGTGTACTTACTGTTTAATGAGAAACTATTTGTTCTGTAAACCTTCATCTAAAGCACAATAAAAAAAAATACAGCCTCTGTTCTCAATAAGCAAGAACAATGGTTGATTCTTTAACTGTGTGTCTTTGGAGGCTTCTTTTCACAATTCTGAATATTAGTTTAAATGAATCTCTTTTATCTCCAGCATATATGTTAACACTGAAAGACACTGCTTAAGTTTATATCAAGATTTGTGGAAGCCATACAGCCTTGAGATATGCAGCAGTTGTTGTTTAGTAAGAGATTGAACCATATACTTAAACTACCAGAATTAGGTAAGAGATCTAAACAAAGTTAATTTTCATTGTCCTTTGTACCAGTCCATGACCATGTGCAAGTACTTCATAAACACTTAAGCACAAAAATTCCATTATGACCCGGGGACATCATGTCAACTTGGACAGATTCAAGGATAGGGGAGACTGAAAACATTATCATTGAACTTCTGGTTTCCAGTCACGGCAGCTAGGTCATTCAGATCAACTCTCCCACTGGTTAAAATATTTGACTAATCTTCTGAAAAGGACTGACGAGCCAAGACAATGGTGGGGAACTCCCAGGCCAATTTTGGTGAGAAGACCTATAACCAGTAAGATAAGTAAGGTACGTACAATATTAGACATTAAAGCACTTATGTCCAAAAACATTTATAGTTATTGATGACTTGGGCTTCTGATCAGGAGTGCATGGGGGGAGGCAGCAAAAGTCAGAGCCCAAAGTCCATCCAAGCAGAAAAGTTTATATGAGACTCTCTCACATTAAGCCGAGATTTTCAAGAGCTGCATTTTCAATGTAAGGGTAAAGTTAGTCTAAACCTATCCCCTCTCTGCAGCTCTAGGGGACGTTTGGCCACAGACCAGTTCTAAAAGGATTTATACCCAGGTGCTGATAGCCTGAGTTGGCTAAGGGATCTCATGTTGTGAAAATGGTTTAGTGTGGTACCCAAATTGTAGTGCGCTCAGGTGCCTGACAAGCAAACCAAAAGTTTCTCAGGAGGAGGGTGTATCTACGCTAGGCCTTGGCAATTCCTATAAATAATTCTGCAAGGGCAAAGAAAGCAAGCAGTCAAAGATTAAAAGGAACGCAAGGAGACAGAACAACACAATGAGAATTAGCAGAATCAGTAGAAAACAGAAACATATCTACACTGTCCCCAGATATTGAAAGTACCAAACAGACTAAAATATCACCATAGTTACCTTGTTTAAAGAAATAAATTACTAACTTGATAATATCTGCAGGAAACAGAAAAACTATAGAATTTGTCACAGCAGATTTGAAAACAAAAAAACAGAACTTCTTTGAATAAAGACTAAAATAACCATTATTAGTAAATCAGTGGATGGGTTTAACAGCAGATTGAATAAAACGTAAGGGAGAAGTAATGAACTAAAGGTAAATTAGAACACATTATCTAGCATGAAACATGCAATAGGAGAGAATTAAAATGAGAGTAAGGCACAAGAAGTGTATAGAGAGAATTTTAACATACATTTGATCCAGACCTTAGAAGGAGAAAAAGAGAGAATAAGGCAGAGAAAATGTCTGAAGAGAAAATGGCTAAGAATTTTCAAAACTGAAAAAACATATTAATCTACAGATGAAAGATGTCCAGGAAACCCCAAACAAGATAAATAAAAAGAAATTTGCAACTAGATACATGATAATAATATTACAGAAAAACAAAAGTAAGGAGAAAAATCTTAAAAGCAACCAAGGAAAAAGATAAATTACCTTTAAAGTACTGACAGTTTGATTGACTTGTAGCAAACAAACAGCTAACTGTCTTCTTAACAAAAATAATGAAAGACATAAGACAGGACTTCGGGCAAAACGGCGCTCTAGGCAGAAGCACCACGCTGTCCCTCCACAGCAAACATCCGAAAAACTAAGCCGAACACAGAAAACAACAATCCTGAAACCCTAATGAACCCAAATGAAGAGATAAAGAACTCAGCCAAGCACCAAATGGAGTGAGAAAACTGACAGAGAACGGAGAGCGAGGAGAGATTCATGCAGAGGTCCCCTACCAGCTAAAGCAGCGCAGATCCGCCATCTTGTACTCTTATCGGAGACCAGCAAACGGGGTACAAGAAAGCAGCTTCACGGAGCTACCAGCGGGAGACAAAACAACCAGTAATCTGTGATATACGCTTTCCCACCCCCCACCCTTCTTCACCCCCACTCAACCACTCTGCTTCCTGCAGCCACAATCTCTTGTCTGGGAAGCACTGGCTGCTTGAATTCCACCCACCCAAAAGGGCCGGCTCTCTGAGTGCCATTTGTTGGCTGCTGGTGTTGCTTATTTCCACTTCTTTTGATTTCTTCCTTACCTCTCACCACCTCCCCCTCCTTTCGCTCATATACCTGGCTCCGTGCGCGATCTTTGCTTCTTCCTGAGGGACTGCGGAGCTCCGTTTGAGTGTGGGGCTGCTTCCGGGTCTGGGCTGCCGTACTGGTGGGATCCTGGGGCTTTTGTTCATTTGTTTGTTTTCAATTGTTTGTTTATTTTCTTTTCTTTTTCTTGAGTTGGGAGCCTGTTCTGGACAGGCAGTGCTGCGTGGCTTGGAACTACCCCCTCGGCTTGCACAAACGTGCAGAGGGATCCCTGAGAGCATTTCTTTTTTTGTTG